>NC_138189.1:125402021-125877388 GCF_964194105.1 Spermophilus citellus
GGAGATTCTGGGGCCTGAGAAACTGATGATTAGCAGGACAAGACACGAGAATCTGTCATTTCCAAGTGATTCCTAAGTGATGCTGAAGTTTGACCAGAATTGTACTATGTGATCTCTTATGGCCTCTTCTCCCAGTGAGATTATATTATTCTATCATGCCAACCAGAATAGACACATAATTTTTTCTTTCAAATATATACTTCTAGGGTCAGGGTTGTGGCTCAGTGGTAGAGCACTTGCCTAGCAAGTGTGAGGCACTGGGTTCAATTCTCTGCACCACATATAAATAAGTGAATAAAATAAAGTCCATCAACAATGAATAAAAATACTTTAATATACACCTCTAATGCCTATCTCTTCTGATAGAGAGTTTTACACTTTCAATCCAAACAGTGCCATGATGAGAATCCTACTGTTATGTGGAAGTGCTACACAGTGAAGATATCATAGGGGTTTCACATCTCTCTCCTCCCATTTGAGTAGATAAAAGCCAAGGAGAAGAGGGCTCACAGCCTCAGTTGACTCATGGCAGCAGCAAGACTGAACACTCTCAGAAATGTACCAGCCACAGCCCCATCTCCATTATTGCATATTGGATGCACCTGTGTCCACACAGAAACTTGTGTTTCCACCCTAAAAACCTCACCCATCTACAGAAGATATAATCTAATCTATTAATATAATCTATTCAGAATATATTCTAATTTGAAAAGGTGGGTAATAAATGCAATAAGTTATGATTTAGTTTTTCAAAGGGATGTGGCCTATTGTTCCCTAAGCCATGAATTAGAATCAGCTTCACAGTGCAGGTTGGGTGTCACTTATCCAAAATGCCTGAGAAATAAAGTGTTTTCCTTCTCATATTTTTGCAAATATTCTAATATTTGCATATACATCATGAGATATCTTGAGATGAGATCCAAATCTAGACACAAAATTTATTAATTCATATACATCTTATACATGCAATTTAAAAGTAATTTTATGCAATATTTAAATAATTGTTTGCATAAAAAAGTTTTCTTGTCTGGAATTTCCACTTGAAATATATGTCTGTGCTCAGAAAATTTTATATTTTGAAGTATTTTGGATTATCAGATTAGGGATGCTCAATTTGTACAAGCATACAAATAGAAGAGGGAAGAATTTTGAGTAAAGTGGAAGTAAAATTTATTTCTGTGTTCTATTATTTTACTTCTCCATATTAAATTATAATTATTTAATCAGAAAAAACTCTTAAGCAAGCAAGGTAAATAGTTAGTATTCAACAAATAATATGAATTTTGCCTATGGTACTCTGTTTTTTGCAGTATTCTTATTTCCATAAAAAAACAGTTTATAAAGCCACAAAGACATAAAACAAAACAGTTTATAAAGCCACAAAGAGAAATAATAGCTAGTAAAATTGTTCTTCTTAATGTTGAAATAAAAATGAATAATTGATACCATTTAGTTTTTTCCTTAATGATATACTCTTGAAAAGAACATTTTAATTGAAAGCTGTAATAATTATTAAACCCCATGAGAAACTCTATATTAGAAAATAGTAGCATTTTTATATGTTTTTTTTTCCCTGATTCCATTACAGATGCCTATTTTGTCTATGAAAAAATATAACACATATTATTTATATGTTACTTCCCTATCCCCAGGAATAAAACTTGATTGGTGGTAACATGCAATAATGGAAACAAAAGTTGCAAATAAAACAGACTTTGAAATTAGAATGACCTAGGTATACATCTCCACTCCCTTAATACTTTTGTGGTTGGGAACAAGGTCTGTTTTCTTTGCAACTTCTTCTTAGCTGTAAAACATAGAGGCTTTTGTAACATTTTGTGAGAACACAAAAACGATCGGGATAATATGATGGCATAGAGTTGCCTTGCTGGAGATTAATCTTGCTTTTCAGCTAGTTGCTTTGCCTGATTTAGCTAGTGAGAGAGATGCTGAAAAAATCTCCTTGATTGCCCAAGGGGGAAAACTACTTTCCAAGGTGCTGAAGCGGCCTCTCTCTCTTTTGGAGATTTCATAAAAAATGCTATTATCCAGGGAAAAAAAGTATGTGGATTGTTTGCATTTAGGTTTATCAGGCAATTAAGTCATATTTGGAAAGGGTAAATACTGAGATGGTTGAAATTACTAAGGACAACCTCTTGAGGATAGTCAGATCTTTAAGTTGAAGATCTAGCAATGTGGAGTAGGAGGAAGATGGTCATAAGCTATACTTGCCTATTTGCTGACACCTAAAATTGAAAATGTGCATTGGTAATAAAGGCTGCAAAAGTTCCAAGATCAGAGGTAGGCCAGAAGATCTAGCCTGGCAACATATTTTCTAGTAAAGACTATGTCAGTAGTTATGTTTCTGTTATTAAAAGATTTTTTTTTCCCTTTTACTTTCAACTAGTGTTCTTTAAATCAGGAACAAGAGAGTTCAGACCTCTGTTCTACATTTGAACTAGAACGAATCACATAAATCATGTAATATAGCATTTTCCCCACCCCAGCACCCGTATTCTGCTTGATTTGACATTTGCTATGTTATTTTTTAAATATTTTTTTAGGTGTAGTTATACACAATAACATTATTTATTTATTTATTTTTATATGGTGCTGAGGATCGAACCCAGGGCCTCACACATGCTAGGCGAGCACTCTACCACTGAGCCACAATCCCAGCCCTGCTATATGTTTTTGTCTCTCTAAATGACCTTAATGTTCTCCTCACCCTAACTAAACCTTAGTCAGGTTTCTTCCTGTCTACAGATGCCTAACTTCACTTTTCTTAAAGTAATACTTTAGAAAAGTTGCAATTATAAATTTTTATTGCCCCTTTTGTAATAAAAAATAACCAACACGGTTTCGGCACCATTATGAAAATACAAATAACCAGGATGGAAGCAGACCTCAAATGGTTCAGCAAGCTTTCCTTCGCTCTGCAGCAGAGTCAATCAGTCAGGCACTGGAGGGGCTCATTTCTAGGTAGGAAAAGGCTGCTGGTTATAGAGGGACTCTGAGTTTTATAGTTAACAATGAGGTTGGCTTAATTATTGGAGACCAAAGCAGGATCGGTCAGTTTGGGTAGTCAGGAAATAAAAACTGTAAAAAGCCCAAAACTCATTGTCACTGGGAAAAACTCAGAACTCAGTGTTCACTGCATATCTTCTTTCTCTGGGATTCGTTGTTTCCCAAAACTTCATTATTTGCTTTTCTACTTCTAGGCCTCATTGGCAATGAGAAAGGGTAAAATTCCAGTGCCTAGCATTTTACTATCTGCCTCTGCCCTTCAGGCCCCATTGTGGCTGGGAAGCAATGAATGTGTGCTTTTGGTGGAGATGATGGGGATGAGTTTGGGAAGGGATGACAGTTTGCTTTTTTCCGCCTCCGGGCTCATTGTTACTGGGAAAGGATTTACTGGGAGAGAATTAATGGTGGCCTTCCTCCTCCTTCTTCCTATAGGTCAGACAGTTTTGGGGGTTGTCATTTCCCTGTCCTGGGGGTTGTCATTTTCCTTATCCTTCACCTTTAAGATATAAATCTCCCAGCCTCTTGCCAGTTCAACAACCAAGGACCCAGAAGCCATTCCTTTGTAACATAAAGAAAGATGGAAGGCCTATTCCCCAGTCTCTTTGGGAATCTACTTAAATAAGCACCATTAGCAACTACCAATGTCCTGCCTACATTTTCCCCCTATTTTTTCCCAGTATTTTTCCACATGATCATCCTAGAACTTAAAATCTTTGCAACCTTTTGTTTTAGGGAATTTGAGTTCAGTCTCTCTCCCATATTGTAATAGCTTTGAATAATGTCTATTAATTTGTCTATTTAATTTGTCTGGTACAATTTTTTTATTGACACCCCAGAGGAATGTAACCTCTGTGACACCAGTGATCTGTTTTGTCATTGTTGCATCTCTAGGTACTAAATGACTATTTACTGGATCAAAATGATGTATAATAGCATCAATTGGAGTAAGTTTTGCACCCTGTCTTCTATTAGCTATGTATCCTTGAACAAGTTGCTACTCCTCTAATTTTTTTTCAAATTAAGCCATTTAATGAAAATCAATAGATTAGCATTTATGACCAAAGTGTCAGATTACTTTTACATTACCAAATAGCCATGCTCTTTGAAGAAGTTAGCTTCTAGATCCTGGCCAGAATGGATGTGCACTATGGTGAGGAGTGCTACTCCTCTAATTTGAATTTACCCTTGGTAAAATGGAGGGATATAAAAGTACTCTGATATCACAGATTTAATACAAGGATTACATTAGTGTCAATAATGCTTTAGAATATATAAAACTCTTGGTACTTAACTATTATATTTTATATATTGCTATTATATTTTTATCTAGTTAGACTATTAGACTGTAATACATGGCCATTTAAAAATTCATCTTTTTTCAAAAAGATTGCAAAATAGAGAAAGTCCAAGAAAAATTAAAACAGAGAAGTTGGTAAAAAAAAAAAAAAATATATATATATATATATATATAAAATGGTGAGATTTACTTGTAGGTTTTAAAACGAAGACCAAAAAAAAAAAAAAATGAAGAGTGAATGATATAAAAGGGTAAGTGAAACTCTGGGGCAATATTATGCTTATTTATCAGGTGGACTGGGACAGTGCATCTCTTTGCCAACTGTTACCATGGATTGGACCTTGGACTCATTGAGAAGTATGGGCAACATTTCCAGAAAGATGTCCTCCTCAGCAGTCTGAGTGGTCCAATTATGGCTTCTACATGTTGTCTGTTTGGGATCCATCACAAGAGTGAACAGCACCAACTCCATCCCACCACTCCATTCTCCTGACACTTGGTTCCTTTGCTGCCAAAAAAAACCCAAAAAAACAAAAAAACAAAAAACGGTCTCCATAAGAAAAAGGGAGAATCAAGTGCTGTGTTTGATAGTAAAACATGGTGTTGCAGTCATGGGTAATGTTTAACAGTATTATGAAGAAGAATATTTTTATCAGTGAAGTATGAGCCAGTTGTAGTTCAGACTTACTCTGGAAATATTTCTCTAACCAAAAGTGAGGAAGGAAAAATTCTTTCTTTCTACTGTAATACCTGACAGAGGAACCTACAAGACACTGACCAGAGAGATTTGAGCATTTAAAAAGAAAGACAAGAATGGACAAGTCACTTTTTTTATATAGGTCAGTTCTCCCTGAGGCAATGAGCAGGGCGAGAGGGTTTCTGAAGAAGAAAACCCATGGAAGATCAAATTATATGCATCTATGTGTGCAGGAGCAGCAGTGATAAGGTTTCTAGAAAGACATGAAGGGATCGACCTAAAATATGAACTATAGATAGAAATATTGAAAAATTTCTGCAACTGACATGGCTAACAATACAAAAATGTGATATTTTCAGACTCAGAATTTGTAAACCAGATGGTGAAACACTAATAAAATACAAACTTGGCGAGATGGAGATTTATAGCCAGATGTAGCTGAGGGTGGACTACTTGCTTCTAGCAGTTCTTTATGTGAGTGTGTTTGGGGATAAAGGAAGAAGGAAAGGAGATGGAGTGTTGAGGATTAAGGCCAGAAGTACTCTGTATAGTAATTACGGCTTCTGTATATACTTTATTCTTAAGTCATTAGTCAATTGTATGTGGTTTCATTCAATTGTGTAGTTTCACTTATTTTTAATTTACCATTTTATTTCCTTTATTCAAGAAAATGAACCTCCCCATGGCTTTGTATATGTTTATATCCAGACTAAGTAGACGCCAGGTGCCCATTTCAGACAAGATGATAATGCCCAGAGAATTAGCCTTTATAGTCATAATCTCCCCACCCACACCAGTTGGACAAAGCTTATTTCTCCCTTACCCTAGATTTCCAGACGCTCCTTAAATTTTATTATTAAAGAAAGTAAAAGTCATGGGATTGTGACTGTTCCCCAGGGTCACATCTTCCGTTCTGTATTCACTCCACTCAGAACACGACTCTTTTGGGATTTCTTCTAAACCAAATCATTTGTTTCCTATTACACATGGACACCTACCACATATGTCCACATCCTCCTTTTGATCTGAAGGTCTGCACAAACTTTCATGCCTCACAGTATCAAAGCTCACTCTTCCCTTCTAATGTGATAGAGATTTATAATGCATCTCTTGGACTCACCAACTCTCCATACAGAAAAATCTCTGAAAAAAGCCATGTGATTTTAGAAATTAATTTTATTTTATTAACATAAGAAAACATAAAACCTTATAACATTCTAGACTATTTATTGAGATATAGGATTCACAGTTATCTATAAAGACCTCATTGTATAGTTTTGCCTCACATTCTTCCTCTTTTGTACAATAACACTCCCGTCACCAGTTACATCATTTTTTGCCTTTAAGTCATTGCTTCATTCCTCAAATATTTGCGGAATGCCTCCTATGTGCCTCGTGATTCTTCTACTTGTTCAAGCTGCTCATGTAGCTTACATTCTAGTGTTATTGAAAAGCAAAAACAAAAATACAAATAAAAAATAGCTCTGAGCTTAGCCACTAGGTTAACAATCTCCCATATTCTTATTAGTTAGGTTTAATATAGCCGTTCTAAGAGTTTGTTGGATTAACTTAATAAAATATTTTGGCTTATTTATACAGTGCCCAATGATACAGAAGTATTGATATACTGCAATAGCATATCTTGCTCATGCTCACACAAGTACTTAATGGCACCCATTCCTGTCAGCAGTAGTTTAATTCCACAAGGAGCTTCAGCAATTGAGGCCCTTCCATTGTGTGTTTCCACTGTCCCCATGACATCTAACTGTCTCCTCCATTCCACAGAAGGAGAAAAAGAGCATAGAAAAAAATTATATTCTTTTCAGTCTTAGACTGAAATTCACCCAAGTTTCTCTGTTCATATTCTAAATTAATGACATAGTCCCATGGCCCCAAATAAAGGTGAGGAATGGTCCGTGGATAGGCAGCTGTTCCCAGGTGACAATTCTGCAATGTGGAAGGGGAAACATGTATTTTTGTGCATGGTGAACAGTTTCTACTATAATTGCTACTGTAAACATAACCTGTTTTCAAGATCATTCATTTCCACATATGACAAGCACATAAGATATATTAATTTCAATACATAATAGGTAATTGTTGCCATGAACAAATATTACAATATGCAGCATTACTTGAAAATTTCTCACCACATGTATAAAATACTCAGTACAATGTTCTCAGAAAGATGTAGCAGTTATTTATTCTATTCCAAGAAATATCTATTGTAATGTTTAATTTCATGTGTTGACTTGGCGAGGCTATTGCTATAGACTGAATGTCTGTAGCCGTCCAATATTCCTATGGTGAAATCTAATCCCCAAAGTGATATTATTAGCAGGTGGGTCCTTTGGGAGGTGATTAGGTCATGAGGTCATTCAATTAATTATTACCAAAGAAATCTAGAGAGCTTTCCCCAGAGAACTTCCTCCAGGTCCTTCTTCTGCAGACAGAAGACCACCATCACATCAGTGAACCAGGCTATCATAGATATTTAATCTGCTGGACCCTCCAGAACTATGAGAAGCAACAGCAGCCCAAATCGACTTAAGACAACCATGGTGCCTAGCTGTTTGGCTAAACACCAGCCCGATTGTTGTTGTGTAGATATTTTATAGATTTAGTAACACTCAAATTGGTGGACTTCAAGTGAAGGAAATTCCTCTTAGTAATGTGCGAGTACATTACCAAATCAGGTGTAGGCCTTACCAGCAAACACTGAGGTTTCCAGAAGAAAGAGTTCTACATCAAGGCTGCAACATCAACTCTTACCTGAGTTTCCAATCTGCCAGCTTGCCCCACAGATTTCACATCCTTAGCCCCCATAATCCTGCAAACAAATTCCCCCTCCCCCATGTGTATTTTGCTTTTCTGCCTTCTTGGAGAACCCTGACTGATGGACCCAGAATATGATTTCATTATGTATCATGTAAGATAGATGCTTGACGAACAGCACAGAAATCTTTTTTGTGGGGGATGGGGTACTAGGATTGAACTTGGCGACACTCGACCACTGAGCCATATCCCCGGCCCTTGCAGTACAATGACTCCTATAATGTCCTGAGAACCATTTGTTAAGAATATTGAGTTAACAAAACATAAGTAGATTTCAGTGCAAAAGAAAATATTGTTTTCTAAATAACTAGATAGAGTTGTAAAAATAAATAGAAATGTACACATGAGAATATATTCACATTTAACAAACATTTGCACTAAAATACACACCACACACTGCTGCTGTCACACCAAAAGAAACTTACCTAGACTTACCAGTTTGAAAAAGTAGATTTCTTCCCATCGGGCACTTCCTGGACTAACCTAGTTATATAAAGTAGTCAATGCTAAGTGAAGTTAGCCAATCCCACCCCCCCCAAAAACAAATGCCCAATGTTTTCTCTGATATAAGGAGGCTGACTCATAGTGGGGTAGAGAGGGGGAACATGGGAGGAATAGGTGAATTCTACATAGGGAAAAAGGGAGGGAGAGAAAGGGAAGAGGCAGGGGATTAGCAAGGATGGTGGAATATGATGGACATCATTATCCAAAGTACATGCATGAAGACACGAATTGGGTATCAACATACTTTATATACATGCAGAGATATGAAAAATTGTGGTATATATGTGTAATAAGAATTGTATTCTGCTGTCGTGTATTTAAAAAAATAAAATCAATAAAAAATAAAACCCTTAAAAAATAAAGTAATCAAAATACCTACATTTAAGTTCCAGCTCTGTGACTTTTTGGGAATAACCTTAAGCAAGTTATTTAAAATCTTAAATTTCTCATCTAAATAGTTGGCATTATAGTAAGACCTAACATAATGAAAGATGTACAAAATTCAAAATCCATATGTAACTGAAGGATGTGGGATAACAATCCCCAAGGAGAAAGGGTGGGTCTTGGGTGGAAAAGGCAAACAATGGGCTCTGGGCTCTGGACTTTCATCCCAGGATCAATGGGTTTCAAGCTTTTACAGCTGTTTTCCTGATTTAGATTTCAAACCTGCACAACTAGTTTTTTGACTGCCCAAGTCTCTAATGATTAAGTCATATTAAACATTCTGCTATGATTAACTCTCATTAAAACCCCTATAAAACAAACACCTTGTGTAACCAGTGGTCATTTCTCCCCTGAAAATGTGCCATTCTGCTGCTGCTTAATAAAGACAGGTCTGTTCCTGTCTTTAACAACAACAACAACAAAAAAGTAGGTTTCAGTGCAAAAGAAAAAATTGTTTGAGGTTGAGATCTGCTTCCATTATTTTTGCTTAGAGTAAGTAGATCATCGATGCTTGTTTTTCTTACTATTGCCATTATTATTATTATTATTATTATTATTATTATTATTATTATTAGACATTAAATTTATTTTCTTTCCAAGGTATTTTCAGATTAATTGAAAGGATGAAGTGACCTGGGCTTCAGATTAGTGGATTAAAGTCCAAATTATCTAAATGTAACTTTATACAGGTAAGGTAAGAACATCAGCTCTTTGTCACTGCAGCATAAAGAGTATCAGTAAAAATGCAAATAGGATGAAAGTAATAAATGCAAATGCTGGGAAATAATATTTCAATAGTATGATTGCTGTTTTAATATTTCTTGGAAGAGAAAAGAGAGCTCTGCTAATATGTCACAGAAGTGTCATTAAAACTAAGTAAATATTTCATTGTCTTTGGAGAGAGAATGAGAAGTACTCTTCTAAGTGATCTGCAATTCACATTATAGATGAAAGAAGATCTATGTCCTAAAACCTGCCTAACTATTGCTCCTTTAAAACATATTTTAAAGTTCTATGAATTTTTAGGAAATTAATAAAACAGAATTTAAAATCATCCAAAAAGAATTTCCATAAACTCCCTTTATAAGGGGTGATACAAGTCACCGTCACCCCTCACCAGCTGCCCTAGGGGTTCCCTGGCCTTCTACCTGTGCACCCTTATAGTTTGCTCTCAACAGAAGCAGCCAGAAGGATTATCCTAAAACATAAGTCAGTACATGTCATGAAACCCACCCAAACTAACCAGTGGTTTCCCATTTTGCTTAGATTAAGAATAAAACCACTTACATAATCTGAGTAACCAACCTGCCTTCTCTCTTCAGCCATTCTGCTTGTCTTTCCCTCTATCTGCTCCAGCCACACTGGTCTCTTTGATATTCTTCAAACATAACAACCACCCTCTGTATTCCGGTCATTAGCAATTGTGTTTTAGACACCTTGTTATGTAATGTTTTCCAAAACTTCTTAGAGATTAATTTACACGTATATGAAATAAGAATAGTTAATATTCACATATTTTAAAACACTTTGTGTTTCTATTATTAAGAATGAATGGGCTGGGGATGTGGCTCAAGCGGTAGCGCGCTCGCCTGGCATGCGTGCGGCCCGGGTTCGATCCTCAGCACCACATACCAACAAAGATGTTGTGTCCGCCGAGAACTAAAAAAAAAATAAATATTAAAAATTCTCTCTCTCTCTCTCTCTCTCTCTCCTCTCTCACTCTCTCTAAAAAAATTATTAAAAAAAAAAAGAATGAAAATGTCCTCAAAATATCACACTGAAGTAGAAGACAATCCCTAGTGAAAAACTTCAAGTATTGTATTTTATAGACTTTATTTAACAAAGTAAATCATCATTCTGATTCCTAATGAATATTTCATTGTCTTTGGAGAGAGAATGAGGACTTTTTTACCCATTAGTTGAATGAACATATTTTGGCTATCTTCCATGTGCCAGGTCCTGATACAAGCATATAAATCTTGCACCCTTAGTGTGAATACAATGCCTGCCACACAAAGTCAAAACCTAGTAAAAGAATTATAGGATATTCCATATAACTATCACTCAACTAGATGTTACAAATGAAGTCACACTCTGGATATCAAGAACTTTCCATCAGTGATCTCCTGAGATCTTTCAATCCCCTAAACAGGGAAATAATTATTTATATTTCAAAGATTTTTGAATATAGAATTCAGGGGTGTTAGTTAATTAATTAATTAATGCATTTATTTATTGCTGGTACTGGGGATTGAATCCAGAGATGCTTAATGACTGAGCTATAGTTTTACGGTTTCATTTGAGACAGGGTCTTTGTTTAGGGCCTCATTAAGTTGCTGAAGAGAGACTTTTGATCCTCCTACCTTAGCCTCCCAAATTGAGCTTCTGGGATTATAGGAATGCACCACTGTGTCAAGTTAAATATTTTAATGTCTATAAGTGAAAAGCCAACAACTACAATCCATAAAATCACTCCTGTATAATGTTGAGACTAATTCTCTGAGACTAATTTCTTATGGTTAGAATAGAGATGTGGGCCAAGATACATTCGAGGTCATTTCCTTTTCTATCATTGATGATTTGGACACAATTTTCTTCCTGTAGAATGAATGCAGGGACACTGATTCTTTCAGATCACTGAAGCAATGACCACGACTCATTTTTCTTTTCTCAGAAGATGTTATAATTAAAATTAAAACTTTTCATTCAATCTCCTAAGCACTTTTTAATCTTTAAAATACATTGACAATTTTTTAAGTCAAGTATTTTTTCAATGAAAATTTATTATGAAGATAATATGAGGATATGTAGGGAGATATATTTTAATTGAATTGTGTTCACTGAAACCAATAAATAGAAGAATAGTTATTAGAGACAGCTACTAGGACATAGATATTCAAATTTCATTTGCTATGTGCAGATATCACTAATTATTAATTAATACTATCTAATTAAGTTTAGTTTATTTTAAATAGTTAAATTTTGAAATCAATAAACATTCATGAAGTATAGATTCCATCTCAGATGAAATACCTAAAATGTAATTTTTATCGTTTCTAATCATCATTTATAATTGTGTTTCTTCAAAAATTAAGAGTTCTTCTTTTTTTTACAATTATTGTGTGTCATGTTTTATTTATTTATTTTTTATTGGTTGCTCAAAACATTACAATGCTCTTGACATATCATATTTCATACATTTGATTCAAGTGGGTTATGAATTCTTATTTTTACCACTTGTACAAATTGCAGGATCACATTGGTTATACATCCACGTTTTTAAAAAAAGACTTTAGGAAAAAAACAGTTTTAGGTTTGCAGAAAAATTGAGAGGAAGATATAGAGTTTTTCCATATAGCCCTGCCCCACAAATATGCAGTTTTACCCATTATCAACATCCTGTATGAGAAGGGTACCTTTATTACAATCAATGAACCTACAATGATGCTTCATTGTCACCTACAGCCCATAGTTCTCATTTGGGTTCCATCTTAGTGTTGTATATTCTATGAATTTGGATAAATATCTATATAATGGCATGTGCATACCATTATAGTATCATACAGAATATTTTTACTGCCTTCAAAACCCTCTATGTTTTGCAGTTTCATTCCTATTTTTTTTTCCTGTCACCTTACCCCTGGCAATCACTGATTCTTATTTACTTATCTATTTATTCTGTTGTGCTGGGATGGATCCCAGAATCTTACACAAGCTAAGCAACTGTTCTACCACTGAGTTACACTCCCCAACCTTTGCTGATTTACCTCAATAATTTTGCCTTTTCTGTCATCTCTTGTGTTTGGAGTCATACTGGATTCTTAGATTGGCTTTATCCATTTAGTAATATGTTTCTCCCATTTCTTTTCACAACTTGATAATTCACATCTTTTTTTTTTTTTTAGTTTTAGGTGGACACAATATGTTTATTTTACATTTATGTGGTGCTGAGGTTTGAAACCAGGGCCTCGTGCATGCTCGGCTAGCGCTCTTACCACTAAGCCACAACCCCAGCCCCTAATTCACATCTTTGTAACGAGGAGTAACAATATATTGTCTATCTAGATGTACCACAGCTTACTTATTCCTTCCCCACTGACTGACACCTTTGTTGCTTCTAATGTTTGACAATTATGAGTGAGGCTGCTATAAACAGCTATGTGGGTGATGCTGCATTTTGTAATGTAATTCACTCTCAAGGCACTGTTTACATTTCATCATCTTTAATTTTAACGTTATTAACATGAATGAATAGAATTACTATAATGGTTGGAATAGCAGACCAAAGTAGAGAGCACTGAGCTAGTAACCAGGAGACCAGGATAAGTTTTGTTTTGTTTTGTTTTGTTTTCTGTGTACTTCCACCCATTGAACTGTGTGGCCTCCACAGAGCATTGACATCTCTGGCCCTCCATTTATTCATTTTCAAATTGAAGAGACTGAGACATTCTTTCTAGGACATCTAGTTTGGGAATTAAACTAATTTTTCAAATAAATCTTCATAAAACCACACAGTATTTTGTATTGCTAATACTTGACTGTAACACCTTTGTAACATGCTGATCCTTAAATGTTTCTACGGATCATCTTGTCTTTTTCGGTGTCAGAAACTTTATTGTCAGAGTTATTATTCTTAGCACAAGAGTCTCCGTTGGAATTGAGCACTTAAAGAAATTGCCTGTTCAGCCCAGAACAGCTCATATCTTTACTTGTTCCCAGAGGGACAGACTTGGGACTTGGCAAGGAGAGCACCTATAAAATGTCACTTTAGCTAAATATTTTATATGGTTTGTCCTTTCCATTAAAGTGTAATGATGGCATTAACATTTGTAGAAGATACAAGTTTATTGTAGGGATTACAAAATCTCTAACAAAAACCAGTTTTGTAATTTTCTTTTCTATTACATAACTGAATATCATAAAAATTGCGGATACTTTCATAGAATTATTGCAGTTTTTTTAAAATCCATTATGCTCTAGTTCATTTTCTATAGTATGTGACAATTTATTTGCATTCACTGTGTAATAGTCCACACAAGTATGTACTTACACTATTCCTGTTTCAGCAAAACATACATAAACCCTTTTAACAAATTGTATTTTTAAAATATATACATGGACTGAGCAGAAACGTTAAGGAATCTATTTTTGCTCTTTATACCAGCATTCATCATAAAAGTTTTGCCAATCCCACAGTGGATTTCCTGTCTTTATGTATTGCTAATCCAGTACAATTTTTAAAAGATAGTGGACATCCCCATATTTTTTAGGTCTCTTTTGTCTTCAGGGTAGAGTGTAGGTTGGCCTAAGCCATTCAAGAGAATTCGGTTGTTCTTGCTAATGATTGGTTCTGGAAAGACTCCCTTGTTGAAGGAATTTAAAGGGAAGTAAAGTGGGATTTTCTGGGACATGTCTCTGTTCTGGCCTTTGGAGACTCTTATGTAAGGCCCTCATGCTGAGAGAGGCTGCAGCTATCTTGAGAACATGGGGGAAAAACCAAGAGGATCACAGGATTTTGAGCCAGAGCTCTAACTATTGAGTTGTGGATTTAACACATGCTGCAACCACCTACCACCAGACTTTTGTTACATGCATTTGCATGTGTACTTATTAAGCTGCCTTAGGTAAACTATCTGTACTTTGTAGCTAAAGACAGACACAGAATTTCCTTACTCTCCTCTAGTTGTCCTTAAGCAGTGAGGGGCTGGAGAGAACTCTCCTTATAGATTCCGTATACCCCAAAGGCAGACCTGAGATAGCCCCTATCAAATGTCAATATCTGGGTGTACCATCCTTTCAGATTAGTCATTCTAAACACAATGCACTTGGAGGGCTTTTAGATGATGTAACAAAAGACATAGCTTAAGAAATGAATTTACTGAATTTTTCCCTATATAAACTAATATAAATATTTTTCAGTTCTCCAGCTGTTTGTATTGCAGAAAATTTTGTAAGACATTTTATTTTAATGACTTCCTCGCTATTCTCTTAAATTCTTCCAATATTCTAAATGGTTGCTAACATTAGTATTCTAAGACCTTAGAATTTTCCTGGAAATTATATTCAATAATTTTTATATCTCATTGTCCAGAATTTTTCACTTGCCTATATACTGCAAGAAAGACTGAAAAATAAAGCATTTATTCTGAATTTTAATTTACAGCTTTCAAAAATGAGTTTTATTACTAATAAAGAGAAATAAAACGATACTGGGAATCCTTAGCAATTTTTGTCAGGTTGTATGGCAGTGTTTTGTTTTGTTTGGATGTACACTGAATATTTTTTTGCTATCCACTAAAAAATTTAAACAGTAAAAATATAAGGTTTCAGTAAAATTGAAGAACAGAACAATGCAAATGTAAAAAACATGGTTACACCCTAATGAAAAATAACTATTGTTAGAAATTTCCAATTTACTAAAATATATTCCTACACATTGGCATCATAACTAAATATGGATGTGAGCTATAGTCAGGATCTCGAATGCCCCCAATAATCCATGTGTTGAAAGATTGGTCCCAAGGGTAGCATTATTGAGAAGTGATATAATCATCAGGAAGTAGGACCTCAAGCAGGAGGTTCTTAGGTCATTGGGGCCATGCCCTTAAAGGGGACTGCGAACCCTGGTTCCTTTCTCCTTCTTGTTTGCTCCATGGCTCATAATGTGATTGTATTGTTCTACCACCTGCTCCTGCTCTGATGTGCTGCCTTGACACAGACCTAATACAACGGAGCCAACCAGTCTTGGCTTGGAAACTCCAGAACTGTAAACCAAAGTAACCATTTTCTCTTCATATATGGATGATCTTCATAGATATAATTTTATTATAGTGACAGAAAGCTGAGTGACATACATTTTGCCTTTCAGTAAATTACTAGGAATACTTTCCCTGTAAATAAATATTTCCCTATAGTATTGTTTTTGTAGATTCTACCTTAGAAATGTGCCATCATTAGAGTTCTTTATGGTAGGATAACTCTATTTCTAGGATGTGTCCATCATAAATGTGTTATGATGAACTTTATCCTATTTAACTCATCTTCATATTGATCTATTTGTTCATGATTAAGTTCTAGAAGCAGATTTTTTGGGCTTAATACATATTTATATTTCTAATCATGATGTAAAATTGTTCTGTGATAGTTTCTATGGAACTCTAACTCTCCCCACAGTTTTTATTCTCATGCCTGTATCTCAGGTGGCCCAGCTCTTCCAACTCCCTTCCATTTGGTACCATTTCCTACTGTAATTGTTCTTACTTTTATTTCTTTTGTAAATGACTTGTAAAGCTGAACCATTTCCCCTAGATTACTTAGTCATAATGTGATGACTCCATTACATTAACCAGTGTGGGATGGTGGATGAAAACAAGATCAGCTCAGGTCTTCAATGCTAAAAGGAAATTTTTTCTTACAACAATTTTAAACTTTTTGATGGCAGAAAATTTACTTGATATTTTATAATGTATGCTGTAAACACAAAGCCATAATGAAAAATGATGAATAAACAAATTAACAAATAAATGATCATAATCATAGGTTGTTTTCTTAGTTCTTCTGATTATCTTCAATTATTTGCATAATTAGAAACAAAATTTGTGTCAATTTTCACTAAAATCATTTCTATCACTGTACCTAATACACTAAGCATTAATCATTTGCTAGATAAATATATGAATAAAGAAATAATACTCAGCATTAATTTTATTGGAAATGTAATCAAATATCTGTGTTTTCAACATTTTTATGTTATTTTATCATAATTGCAGTGTGCTAGAAATATATTCATTTTATTTTAGCATTAACAGAAAAAATAGATATTTTTATTTAATTCTTAAAATTTTATAATTTAATTTCATATGTGAATTCATTGTGGTTATAAAGCATGTAACACTGGACATTAGCTGAAAATAATGTCCTTAGTAATATTTCATTTGGGCCTTGTATTCCAACTATGAATAAGAGACTAAAAAGACATCTCTTCATTAAAATATTATTTTTTAAAGTATTTCATAGTATTCTTAAGACAAATCATATACTTTCCTTGTTTTATTTTTAATCTGTTCTCACAGATACAAATTAATTTTGATATGTTGTATCAGTGGTCTCATTTATCTCTAAGAATTGTTTAATCTTTTCTTCAATGTCTTTTGCAACCCATGGGTCACTATGAAGGCAGTACTAAGAGGAAAGTTCATTGCATGGAGTTCATTACTTAAAAGAAAAAAACAAGACAACAAATAAATGACCTAACATTACATCTCAAAGCCCTAGATAAAGAAGAAAAAATCAACACCAGAAGCAGTAGAAGACAGGAAATAATTAAAATCAGAACTGAAATCAATGAAATTGAAACAAAAGGAACAATTGAAAAAATTGAAAAAATAAAAAGTTGGTTCTTTGAAAAATAAATAAGATTTATAAACCCTTACCCAAGCTAACAAAGAGGAGAGAGAAAACTCAAGTTACTAACATCCATGATGAAAAAGAAAATATCATGACAGACAATACAGAAATACAGAGGATAATTAGAAATTATTTTGAAAATTTGTACTCCAATAAAATAGAAAATATTGAAGGCATTGACAAATTTCTAGAGTCATATTAATTTGCCCAAACTGAATCAGGATGATATACACAGGTTAAATAAATCAATTTCAAGCAACAAAATAGAAGATGCCATCAGAAGCCTACCAACCAAGAAAAGCCCAGGACTGGATGGATACAGAACTGAGTTCTACTAGACCTTCAAAGAAGAGCTAATACCAATGCTCATCAAATTACTTCATGAAATAGAAAAGGTGGGAACACTTCAAAACTCATTATGTGATGCCAATATCACCCTGATTCCAAAACCAGGCAAAGACACATCAAAGAAAGAAAACTTCAGACCAATATATTGAATGAATGTAGATGCAAAAATTCTCAATAAAATTCTGGCAAATCAAATACAAAAATATGTCAAAAAGATAGTGCGCCACAATCAAGTGGGGTTCATCCTAGGGAGGCAAGATTGGTTCAACATAGGATAATCAATGAATGTAATTCATCACATCAATAGACTTAAATATAAGAATCACATGATCATCTCAATAGATGCAAAAAAAGCACTTGAGAAAATTTAGCACCTGTTCATATTCAAAACATTAGAAAACCTAGGGATAATGGGTACTTATCTCAACATTGAAAAGCTATGTATGCTAAGCCTCAGGCAAACATCATTTTAAATGGAGAAAAATTGAAAGCATTCCCTCTAAATACTGGAACACAAGGATGCTCTCTTTCACCACTTCTATTTAGCATAGTTCTTAAAACTCTAGCCAGAGCAATTAGAGAGATGAAAGAAATTAAAGAGATACCAATAGGAAAAGAAAAACTAAAATTGGCACTATTTGCCAGCGATATGGTTCTATTCCTAGACCAACACAAAAAATTCCACCAGAAAACCTCTAGAACTAGTAAATTAATTCAGCAAAGTAGCAGGATACAAAATTAACACCCATAAATCAAAGGCATTTCTGGACATCAGTGAAGAATTCTCTGAAAGTTAAATGAGGAAAAATACCCCATTTACAATAGCCTCAAAAAATAAAATAAAATATTTGGGAACTAACTTAACAAAAGAAGTGAAAGTTCTGTACAGTAAAAACTACAGAACACTAAAGAAAGAAAGATGGAGAAATCTTAGAAGATGGAGAAATCTCCCTTGTTCTTGGATAAGCAGAATTAATATTGTCAAAGTGATCATTCTACCAAAAGCACTATACAGATTCAATGCAATTCCAATCAAAATCCCAATGATATTCCTTATAGAATAGAAAAAGCAGTCATGCAATTACCTGGAAAAATGAGACCTAAAATAGGTAAGCAATCCTTAACAAAAAGAGTGAAGCAAGTGAATATTAAATTCACTATACCAGAATTTAAACTATAGGACAGAGCAATAGTATCAAAAACAGCATAGTATTGGCACCAAAATAGACTGGTAGACCAATGGTACAGAATATAGGATACAGAGACAAACCCACATAATTACATTTATCATATATTAGACAAAGGCACCTAAAACATATATTGGAGAAAAGATATCCTCTTCAACAAATGGTGCTGGGGAAACTATAAATCCATATGCAACAAAATGAAATTAAACCCCTATCTCTTACCATGCACAAAACTCAACTCAAAGTAAATCAAGGACCAAGAAATTAAAACAGAGACCCTGAACCTAAAAGAAGCAAAAGTAGAACCAAATCGCTATCATATCGGATTAGGCCCTGACTTCCTTAATAAGACTCCTATAGCTCAAGAATTAAAATCAAGAATCAATAAATGGGATGGATTCAAACTATAAAGCTTCTTCTCAGAAAAAAAAAAAACAATGAGGTGAATAGAAATCCTACAGAATGGGAACAAATTTTTACCATACACACATCAGATAGAGCACTAATCTCTATGACATTTAAGAACTCAAAAATCTTACCACCAGGGGCTGGGGATGTGGCTCAAGTGGTAGAGCTTGCCTGGCATGCGTACAAACAGGGATGTTGTGTCCGTTGAAAACTAAAAAATTTTACCACCAAAAAAACAAATAAATGGGCCAAGGAACTGAACAGACACTTCTCAGAAAATGATATTCAATCAATCAAGAAATATATAAAAAATATTAAGATTTCATCTCATTCCAGCCAGAATGGCAGCTATTAAGAATAAAAACAACAATATGTGTTGGCAAGGATGTGGGGGAAAAGGCACACTCTTAAAATTCTGGTGGGACTGCAAATTGGTGCAACCAATCTGGAAAGCAGTATATAGATTCCTTGGAAAACTAGGAATGGAACCACCATTTGATCCAGCTATTCCAATCCTTGGTTTATACCCAAAGGACTTAAGAACAGCATACTTCAAGGACACAGCAACATCAGTGTTTATAGCAGCACAATTCACAACAGCTAAATCATAGATCCAACATAGATACCCTTCAGTAGATGAAAGGATAAAGAAAATGTGGTATATATACACAATGGACAATTACTCAGCATTAAAAGAGAATACAATCATGGCACTTGCAGGTAAATGGATAGAGTTGGAGAATATAATGCCTAGGAAGTAAGCCAATCCCAAAATACCAAATGCGGAATGTTTTCTCTGATATAAGAATGCTGATTCATAATGGGGATGGTGGAGGGAGCATGGAAGGGAGGAGGTATGGGGGTAGAAAAGACACTGGAATGAGGTGGACATCATTACCCTAAGTATATGTATGAAAACACGAATACGGTGTGACTGTACTTTGTGTTCAACAAGAGACAGAAAAATTGTGTAAATATTAATTGAATTACATTCTGCTGTAATATATAACTAATTAGAATAAATACAATAAAAATATTTTTTAAAAGAATTAAGTTCTCTACTTAATTTCATGTTCAAGTATGTTTTCTTATCTTTCTTCATATTTCAAAAATATTTATGTGTTATCCACCTTTGTCATGCATAAAGACAGTGATACAAAACAAAAGTTCCTGGTTCATTTTCTCATATAAACATATGTAACTTATTAATATTCTTAAGAATATCCAATTATTTTAATATAAAAAATCATTCTGGGGCTGGGGTTATGGCTCAGCAGTGGAGGGCTCACCTAGCACGTGTGAGTCCAGGGATTTGATCCTTAGCACCACAAAAATATAAATAAAGGTTAAAAAAAAAAAGAAAAGAAAATCACTCTGTACCTTAAGCAATTTTCCAACAGTTATATTTCTGCTATCTTAAAGATTTTCTGTTACATATGAAGAGAAAAATGTTAACAAATACCTAGAATAGAGCATTAGATATTCTTTATCACAACTTTAAAATGTGTAACATATTTATTGAAGAAGAATGACTTAAACCATACATACATATTGGCATAGAAATAAGGAAGACAAAACCCAATATATAAAAAATTGCTTATGGGCTGGGGATGTGGCTCAAGCGGTAGCGCACTCGCCTGGCATGTGTGCGGCCCAGGTTCAATACTCAGCACCACATACAAACAAAGATGTTGTGTCTGCCGAAAACTAAAAAATAAATATTAAAAAATTCTCTCTCTCTCTCTCTCTCTCTCTCTCTCTCTCTCTCTCTCTCTATCTCTATCTCTATCTCTATCTCTCTCTTTAAAAAAATTGTTTATGCATAAAAGTGTTGTTTTAAATGAAGACAAAAAATGTGTTTACATTAGTATCATCAAAAAATTTTTCCACCACTCACAATACAGACAGTGGTGTAGTTTTCTGTCACTGTAACAAATTATCTGAAATAATCAAGTTATATGCAGGAAAGATTTATTTTTGCTCATGGATTCAGGAGTTTCATTTTATGGTCACTTGGCCCTGTTGCTCTGGGCTTGTGGTGCTACAGTATATCATGGGAGGGCATATGGTGGAGAGGTCCAGTTACCTCATTGTTGCTGGAAAGCAAAGAGAGAGAAGAAGGGCCTGGGGGTTCTAATATCCCCTTTAAGGACACACCACCAATGACCCAACTTCCTCCCTTATGTCCCCAGCTCCTATAGGTTCAGTGACCTCCCAATAGTGTCACAGGCTAGGAATCAGGACTTCAACACACGAGTCTTTGGGGGACACTTCTAAACTATAGCACAGTTAAATGCCATTACTAAACATGAAAAATATTCTCTGTCATAGTAACTAGTAGAGATGCCTTCAGCTAAAGAGATTATTGGGTAGAGAGTTAAGGTTTTCTAATCAATGAATGAGTTGAAAAACACTGCCTCATAAAAGAAATGACAAAATTAATGTGTTTGAAATAAATCCATCTGTATTCATTTAAATTTTTTTTTCCAACTACATGAAAACCAAATCAAATTCAAGTTTGGTTCTGAGATATTATCTATGACTCCCCAGAGGGCTGACTAAAATGAGGACTAATCAGCAAATGCCAAGGAATACACCTTATTACATCAGCTCCAGGAGGGAGGAGGACTTGGCAAAAAATGGCCTCATTAAGGAAATTAGCTCTAATGGATTCTATCCAAAACTTTCATATTTAGAAATCCAATCAGCATGTTACTGGTAAGTAGTTTGTTATGTGAGGTAACTGGGGTCAACACTTCTAGAAACATTATTTCTTAGAAGAGATGAATTAATTTTTATTCTGGATTCATCAAGGTTGTAAATACAATGCTCTTAACACCTAGGGATGAGATCTTCTATATGCCTTCAGCTGTCATAAATGCCCTAGGGAAAATTTCAGCAAAAAGGAATCTGTTTATTTCCATTAGCACCAAAAAGTCCAATAGAACTTTCCAATTGAAATTCTAGCCAATCTCCTGCTTCCATGTGGCACTATTTGGAGGACATGGAGTCTTTAAGAGGGGGAGCCTTGTAGGAGGAAGTTAGGTCATTGGTGTTATGTCCTTGAAGGGGATTTAAACAGTTGAGAGCATATGGAATTATCCAAATATATTTCCCCCTATGCAGATAACTGAGGCAAAATAGGGAGTGCTGCCCTAGATTATTGATGACTAGGCAATTCTTTTCTTGCTCCACAGTTTGCACTTGAGTTATATTAGGCAGTTTACAGAACACAGAAGATATCCCAGCTCAAGTTTCAGTTCTTCTTACATTCATTACAAAGATTCTGACATGACTGGGTAAGTAAGTTAAGTTCTTTAAGGGATTTGTCATATAAAAATGTTTGAGGCAGCTGTATTTTGGGAAGTTCTGCCTAAATTTAGATGATGTTTCTTTCTGTGGCTGATCATTTTCTGTTTAATCTTCATATCACTTTGGTGGGCTATTAATCCCTTCAAACTTAAATGAGGGTATTAGGATGAGCCCTAGGCTGTTATGGTCATAAGCAGGCACAGAGAGAGAACTCCATGTGAACATCAAGTTAACCTGTTGCGATCCATCCATGGGCTGTGTGTGTGAGCTGTGCGCATTTGAGCATATGAGGGGACTGGCCCGCATTATGCACTTTGGGGGCTGTGTGACGCATGTGTGCCTTTCACTCTCTGCCTGTGATCCCACACAGCACCTGAGATGGGCATGACTTGCCAAGATGTCGATCAATCTGCTGATCACAAGACATCACCAAGCAAGACTCCACCCTTCAAACCCAATCCCTTGCCTTATTTGGGTGGAACTTTCTATTGAATGTCTTTTCCCAAATAAATAGAAGGGTTCAGGGTACACTCACTCTCCTTCCTCTTGCCTCCCTTGCTCCCCTTGCCCTCCATATGGGAGCTGACACCTGAGGTCTCAGAGCCATCCCTGACTCCTGAAAAAGGCATTTCTGTGTTTGTGTAGTCTTTTCCTTGCCAACCCAATTCATGCAGAGTGACCCTGACTCCATTGCCCACACAGATGTGGGAGATATCAACCCATCTGTAAGTCAAAGACTTCAGAGGAATCCAACCTTGATTGTTGCAGGAAACAGACTGGTTGAGAAGCAGCAAGCAGCACTTGGAGCAGAGGAGAACTCCAAACTTTATTTTATGACTGCAGGCCCAGAAGAAAACAAAAATTCCAAATTCTAAGCCCTGATCCACAGTTCCTCACAATATGTATAGGTTATTTGATATCCTCTTAGACCCTCTTACCATTGGGGCTTTTTCCTCCTTTTTAAAAAATTCCTAATCTATGTGGCTGAAGGCCTTGTGCAGGGTCTGTACCATACAGCATGCTCACAGAAACAGATAAGAAGAAATGGATCTTTTCACAGGCATCTGTTACATTTCAAGAGGGAGTAGTCAGACTCTTAAAGCAGTTGTTTACAATCTAAAGTAGGGACCCATGGTTAATTAGGTATCCTGGAGAAAGGCTGAGAGAGGGGACCAGAACTGACCCCTCCCCCAGGCCTTGGTTCCTTACCATAATTATTTTGTAATTTTATTTCACAACCAGGTCTGATTTTGCTATCACATGATGACACCTTGTGCTAAGAGCCACAGCCATGTAATATGATGCATGGCATTTTTGGTTGAAAGGTGACGCCAGCTAGCCATTGAGATGATATGATTATGTTAAGATTTACATTCATATGGATTTTGGACTCCTGCTGTTCACCTCAGCCTGCTGCGGGACTCCTAGAGAGTTCCCGTTGGTTGGGGTAGTGCAGTAGGAGGGAATTCCGGGGGAGGAACTTGCTCCGGGGTTCCGGGAGAACTCCCGGAGAACGCCGCATGGGTGGATCGGCAATCTTCCCGGACGCGGACGGAGCATTGGGGCAGTTTCAAAAAATAAAGTTTGTTCCTGCTTGAGTGGCTCGTGATTTTGTGCCCAGCCAGACTGCGGCAATTGGTGGCCCATAAAGGGGCATGGAGATTTACAAGGTCAATTATCTAAGGTAATACAAGGAACTAATGAACCTTACGCTGAATTTGTAGATAGGCTTATTCAAACAGCTTCTAGAATATTTGGAGATACAGAACAGGCAATGCCATTTATAAAACAACTGGCTTATGACCAAGCAAATCGTTGCTGCAGAGAGGTCATTAGACCATGGAGACATGAAGATTTAAACACATATATTAAATGATGTAGAGACATTAATGAACAAGGCAAGTCTTAGCAGCAGTACAATAGGCTTTAGATGCCAGGCCAAAAACATGCTATAATTGTGATCAAACAGGACATTTTAAAAGGAGTTGCCCCATAGGAGGAGGGTTTAACAAAGCTAGGTATCAAAGGAATAGAATACCGGGTATTTGCCCACGATGCCATAGAGGGAGACATTGGGCTAATGAATGCCGTTCTCAAACCACTATAGAGGGTATTCCATTATCAAAAAACGGACAAGGACCAAGTGTTTACCCACAATATCGTGGAGAAAGGCATCAGGCTCCATTGCCAAAAAACGGACTGGAGGGCCCAATGCTCCGGGGCCCAAAACCACAAATATACAGGGAAATGGAGGAATCCAGCAGCACCATCAGGGTAGTACCCAGGACGCATTATCCATTAAATCCTTCATCAGACAAAATACAGGGAGCGCAGGGTTGGACATCTGCGCCTCTGCCAGAGCAGTACTAACTCCAGAGATGGGAGTTCAAATCATTCCCACAGGAGTAAAAGGACCTCTTCCCCAAGGAAGAGTAGGCTTATTATTGGGACATTGGGACGCAGTTCTTCTACACTAAAAGGACTTATGATAAGTCCTGGGGTAATTGATCCCGATTATGAAGGTGAAATAAAAATTATAGCTAGTTCTCCAAGAGGTATATCAGTAATTTCACCAGGAGATAGAATAGCACAGTTATTAATAATACCCAGCCTGCATGATAAATTTTCCAGTTGTACTGTAGAAAGAGGTTCCAGGGGATTAGGCTCCACAGGTGTAGATTGTGCTATGCTGTCTTTACATTTAGATTCTCGCCCCATGCTAAAACTAAATATTCAAGGACATGACTTTAATGGGCTACTGGACACAGGTGCTGACCTTAGCATCATATCTTGTCAAGAATGGCCAAAACATTGGCCATTACAACAAGCCACTCAAACGCTTCGAGGCCTAGGAGTGGCAACTAATCCCCATAGAAGTGCAATGGTATTAGATTGGAAGGATCCTGAAGGATGTGAAGGAACTATACAACCCTATGTATTGGATCATCTTCCTATAAGTTTATGGGGACGAGATGTCCTAGATCAATTAGGTTTGACATTAACAAATAACATCAATCCTAATGCGCCCACTACTAGGGCTAGACAAGGCTTTAGGAAAGAAAAAAGATTAAGAGAACAAGAACAAGGTATGACAGCACCAATTCAAATAGATCAAGAAATAAATAGACATGGATTGGGTTTTCAGAAAGGGCCACTGAGATAATCAAAATTACTTGGAAATCAGAAAGACCAGTGTGGGTTCCTCAGTGGCCCCTGACTAAAGAAAAGATACAAGTAGCCCATGACCTGGTCAAACAACAATTAGTGGAGGGACATATACAACCTTCCGTATCCCCCCATAATACTCCCATTTTTGTCATTAAAAAGAAATCTGGTAAATGGAGATTATTGCAAGATTTAAGAGCCATTAATAATGAGATGGTTATTATGGGACCTGCTCAATCAGGGATTCCCCAATTGTCTGTTTTACCAAAAACCTGGCATGTTTTAGCTATAGATATTAAAGATTGTTTTTTTTCAATTCCAATTCATCCCGAGGATAGTCCACATTTTGCATTTACTATCCCTGCACTAAATCATGAAGGTCCTGATCAGAGATATGAATGGAAAGTACTCCCTCAAGGGATGGCTAATAGTCCAACTATGTGTCAAATTTATGTTAACAAAGCAATCCAGCCACTTAGAAATCAAAATCCTGAACTACAAATATTTCACTATACGGATGATGTGTTATTGGCACATAAAGATAAAAACACATTGCTAGAATGTTATGCCACACTTACAAATTTATTAAAAAATTATAATCTAGAGATAGCAATAGATAAAGTACAATTAAATCTTCCAATTAATTATTTAGGAGTTCTATTATCCTCAACCATGGTCCGTCCACCAAAAATTCAAATACGAGTAGATCAACTCAAATCACTTAATGACTTTCAAAAGTTATTGATTTTGTGCCCAGCCAGACTGCGGCAACCTTGATCTTGGAATTACAGCCTCTAGAATTGTGAAGAAATAAATTTTTGCTCTTTAAGCCACCCGGTCTGGGGTACTTTGATATGGAAACACTATCAGACCAATATATTTAGTTCTTAGTTTTGGGTTTTTCTTTTCTATCAAGAAGTCTGCATGATGTATAAACTAAAAGACACATTTATAGATAAAGTCTCCACAAATTATTGCGTGTTCAAAGAGGAATTTTCTAAGGTCATGTATCAATGTGGCAAGAAAACATTCACTCACTTTAGCACAGAGGTACCAGCCCCTGAAGGCACTGCTAAGGTGCCTCCTGGAGGGAAAGGGTTAATAGTAGCAGGAGGCACCATTTCTAGCAGGTGATTCATCTTGAGCTTCCAGAGGCTGTACTTTTACAGAGCCCCCCGGGGGTAATATCACATCAAAGCAGGGCTCTGTAGAACCTGAAGAATGCATTAGACAGTGGAGGCCAAAGTACTGGCTGTGACCAACGTAAGATCCCTCTGGAAACTCTTGAAAGTAACTTGGAGAAGCAGCGTGGATAAAGCATAGGAATAGCTGGATGTGGTTTAATAATTTACTATAGCAAAGTGGTACAGGGCTAGAAAAAAATCATTATTTATTTATTCATTTAATTTCACATTATTAGCTCCAGGCTAGAGCAAATATGCATTGGAATAGGAAAGAAGAAAGTATTTGCATTAACATTTTCATAAAGAAGGGAGAAATTATAGATGCTTTAGAGAGGATTATTTCTTGTGGTCAATGTACTGGTCAGCCTCCAGAATAGGATTTTAATTGAATTGTATCCTTCTGTGTCAAATCCACCTGAATTCTATTTTAAATAATATTTTATCCCTCTGAGATTTTGGTTCATTGAATAGGTGGCTAGGGATCTCTATCACTATTAAGGACTTGAGCATCCCATGAATATAGAGAAGTATCTAGTGAAGGTAACTGATTGAGCAGAAATTTTTGATAAGATAGTAGCCCTCAACACAATTTTGATAAACAGAAAAGGCCAATTCAATAATTATGAATAATAGCCTTAATATAGCTGAAGAATGTTTTTGACTTCAAATACTAAAATATTACATTTCATCATTTTTAACCAAGAACTTCAAATTATATATTAAAGTGTTATTTTCATGCATTCTGACTCATATGTAAATTTCATCAGGTCTTACTTTTTTGAGCAGACAGTACCAGAGATTGAACTCCGGGGTACTTGACCACTGAGCCATATCCCCAGCCCTATTTTGTATTTCATCTAGAGACAGGGTCTCACTGAGTTGCTTAGTGCCTCTCCATTGCTGAGGCTGGCTTTGAACTGGTGATTCTCCTGCCTCAGCCTCCTGAGCTATTGTGATTACAGGCCTGTGCCACTGTGCCAGGCCTCCTGCCTTACTTTATAGAAGCCCTTTATAGAATCTTTTTACTTTATAGATCTCTTTTCTTCTAGTTGTTTCCATAGATGCTGAATCAGTGCTTAAGGCCTAAAAGAGAATGGTAGTTACACTTCCAAATCTCACTAAAACTGTAGTAGAGATTATAGCTAGAACAAATTATTTAAGAAAATACAACTAATTAGTGGAAAACATGTAACAAGAACCTTTAGATAATTTTGCTCCTTGATTATAGTATATGATCTCACTACAAGTTCAATACTGTTCTTTGTTTGTTATACTCCAGGCTCAGGGACCTTCTTGCTCTTGCTCCAACTCCCCAAGTGTGCTCTTGTTAAGGGATATTGCACATGTGTTTTCCTCTTCCAGGGATGCTTCCTCTTCACAAATCTCTGCAGTTCACTCATGTGACAGCTTCTTAGGTTTTCCCTGGCATTTTTGTCTAAAACAGCACTTTTTCACCCATTATAGCACCAATTACAGCTGAGAGTAATAATGAACTTCCTTATCCAAAACCTTGGAGAACAAATATGCTTCCAAAATAACATGTTTTGGTTTTGGTTTTGTTTTTCATATTTTAGAAGGATACTAATGATTCCTCTGGACTATAATCAACAGACACTAAAAAAAAATTGCAAAAATCAGTCAAATGGATGCAAGACTGTCAGTCTAAGACTGGAATCTGAGCTGTCATAGACCTCATTACACAGTGGGTAAAATTATGAAGTTTGGGATCAAGCTGAACTAACTTGCAATCATGACTTTTGCTCTACCACATTCTGTGGAAACTTCAGAAAGTCCATATCAGATAACAGTTTGGATGACTGAAAACACCCAAGAGTCAGGAAGCAATGGGGGAGGGATTAGCAGAGTTATCAGGAAATGCTGTTTTTCTCTGAGTGAATCAAGAGCTCTGCAAATAACCACCTCTAAATTTAAAACTTTCTTTTCCTTCTTTTTTTGAGTCTAACAAATACCTCTCCAGCAATAGATAAAGGGGCCAATCAAATTTTCTTGTTTGTTCTTAAGGTAAAATTTATGTTATATTACTTGATGAAAAAGTAACAGGAATTCTGTTTATAAAGATTTTCAGAAAACCCTATTTTATTTATCTTTTCAAATATTTTTTGTTGGGAAGAGTGTTTAATGATGTTGATTGTGCTTCTTGGCTTCCTTTGATTGCTCCTTCAGAATTCTACTCCATGTCTTACTGATTCCTCTTTCTTCTGACAGTACGTTTGGTAGAAAGTCAAAGTCATAGCTTCAGCACACTTAGTTCTCTCCAACATGGATTTTTAAATAGGTGTCAATTAAATCCCATTGCTCAGATGTCAACATATGAGTGATTTTTATGCATCTCTAGAGGATGCTCAGATGGACACTGTCATTCCGACCCTGAGAAGGCATCCATCACTGTAGGGCTTTTTCAGAATTTGCTGGTCATAAAACAATAGGCTTCCATCCACCAGTTCTGCTCTTTGTGCTGAATAAGAACTGACCACAGTGGTGCTTTTGCCCTACAAGGAATCTCTAAGGTTTATGAAATCCTAACCATAATCCCAGAATTATTGTGAAAATCCAGAAACTCTGTTCCCATTTCTAGGTCTTCCCATGAAGAAGGTTAGCTGGGTCTGGATAAACTTCACTGCTGGGATGGAGACATGGCATATTTAAAATCATTATTTCATACCATTCCACTAGTGCTTGAACAATTGTATTAACTGTATTTTTAAATCTGATGCTTAAATACCTGAGACTTCTCACATCCCAGAAGCGCCATCCCTCTGGTGGTTAGCTCAGTCCTAGAGAAAACAATCATCTGTCAGCCAGCCCTTCATGTGCAAATTAACCAATCAGGAGCCTAAAACCCTAAGGCCTTTCTTACAGGGCACTATCTTCCTGTCCTAATCACCCCAAGGAAAGGTCAGTAAAGGAGCAGGTATGGTGTTGAAAGGGGGATAGACAGGCAAATCACTGGAGAAGAATAGAGATCCCAAAATAGACCCATATAAACATTCCAACTGATTATTGGCAAAGATAGGACACAATTAAATGAAGAAAAGTTTCCCTCCCTCCCTCCCTCCCTTCCTTCCTTCCTTCCTTCCTTCTTTCTTTTTTCTTTTTCTTCTTCTGTGGCACTATTGTGAATAAAGATGCTATGAATTCATGCAACATCTGTACATATTTTTGTGTGAACATGAATTTTCATATCTCTGGTGTGAATGTCCAAGAGTGAAACTGTCAGATCATATAGTTAAATGCAAGTTTAGTTTTATAAGAAGCTACCAGGCCAATTTCTAGAGTGGCTGTATACTTTGCAATGCCACTAGCAGTATGTGAATGATCTAGTTTTTTATATTCTCAATAGCATTTGATGTTATCACTATTTGGGGGGGGGGTACCAGGGATTGAATCCAGGGACAAATTAACCACAAATCCACATCTTCAGCATTTTGTGGTTCTTATTCTTCTTTTTCTTTCCCCTTAATTTTGAAGAGTTAAAAATGTATGAGTTTTTCCCTTTTATGGATAGATAATGTTTTGGGCGGTTATCCTAAAAACTCTTCGTCCAGCCTGTCATCTCAAAATTTTTCTTCTAATTAACTTTGTGTCTAACTCCATGATCTATTTGAAGTTGATTTTTGTATAAAGTGTCCAAAATTTAAAATGAAGTTTATATTTGTACTTATGGGGTTCGATTGCTCTCACAACATTAATTGTAAAAAAAAAAAAAAAAAATACTTAAACTAGGTCCTAATGGTGCTCACTTATAATCCCAGAAATTTGGAAGGCTGAGGCTGAGGCTGAGGCAAGAGGATCACAAGTTTGAGGTCAGCCTTGGCAACTTAGTGGAGATCTTGACTCAAAATAAAATAGAAAGGTAAAGAAACTGAGGGTGTGGCACAGAGATAGACTGCACCTGGGTTCAATCCCTGTACCACAACCTAGATATACTCCAGTGGGGGATTTGTTAATATACGTACCATGGAGAACTACTCATCAATAACAAAGAATGAACCAGTCATATATATAATTACTTGAATGGATCCCAAGAGAATTATGCTGGCTATTAAAAAACTACTTTCAAAATTGGCATGTCATATGATTCCATTTATTAAAAATTCTTGAGATGACAAAAGTACAGAGATGGGAAACATGTTAATGGTTTCCAAGGACTGCAGAAAGGGAGAGAAGTAGATGAAGGGGAGTGTGATTACAATGGGATCCTCGTGGTGATGGAACTGTTACGTAACTTGACTACGATGTTTACTAGGTAAACGTGCACCTGAGAAAACAGAATACAACTAAGCAAATGGACATACACACACCAGTATCTGTAAAACTGGTAAAATATGAATAAGGTTGTTGGATTGAATTAATTTCACTTCTCTAGGAATGATTATGTTCTATCCAGTAGTCATGCAAGATGCTACCTGAAGGTACCCAGGTATATCTTATATATTGCAACTGCATTGAATTTACAATTAACACAAATAAAATGATTAACTGAAACTATATATATATATATATATATATATATATATATATATATATATATATATATACACAAACTGCTTATTTTTTTCACATAGGATGGATAAGTAAATGGGATATATTTTCTCTGATTTATAATTTTGTACTTTTTTTCCCTTTAATAATATGGAATTTTCCCGTCACTAGATGATAACTGATGCATGTAAAAGAGTTAGTGAAAAATTGAAATTCATTAATTAGAACATTAAAATTATAAACACCAACCAGCTTGAAATGAAAACATTTATTCTTTGTGTCTGAAAAGTTTATCTTTTCAAGTAATCCAGCAATTGGCTCTAACACGTGTGAGTTCATAACAAGGTAAAAGCCAAAATCTTCAGAATCTTGGCACAATAGATCATAATCATACAGAAATAGTTCTAGATTATAGTAATCTAGAAATTGCAAATCATCTTTGGTTATCAGTTTTCCTAGATATCTTAGAAATTGCAGATTAGCTATGGTTATCATTTTCCTGTAAAGCCCACAGGCAACAATAGTTGCAATCACACCTAATGAGTCAAATTCTGCTCAGTAAAAAAGTAAATATTCCTGCCATATGTAAACAAGCTTTTATTCTGACTTTTAAAAAAAATAATTTATTTTTGGAGCAATTTAGGTTCACAGCAAAATTGAGAGGAATGTACAGAGATATTTCATATGCCAACTCTTCCCACACAGCCTCTCCACTGCACATGCTAACCAACGGATGGACCTACATTGACATGTCATTATCACTCAGAGTCTAAGGTTCATATTTGTGTTCATTCTTGATGCTCCGTATGCTTTTTTTAGTACTTTTAGACGCTGATGAACCTTTTTATTTTATTCATTTCTTTATATGCTGTTCTGAGAATTGAATCCAGTGCCTCACACAAGCCAGGCAAGGGCTCCACCACTGAGCCACAAGCCCAGTCTCTTGATGCTTTATATTTCATATACTTGGACAAACATAAAATGGCACATATTTAGCACTATAATATCAATAAATGTTGTTTTGCCCCCCAAAAAATTCCTCTGTGCTCCACGTACGTATTCATTCTTCCCTCTAATCTTTGGCAACCACTGTTTTTTTTTTTTTTTTTACTGTTTCCATAGTTCTGCCTTTTCTAAGAATGTCATTTATATGGAATTATAGTCTATATATTCATTCCAGAATGGCTTCTTTCACTTATTAATGTGAACTTAACACTTAATTTATCCCTATGTCTTTTCATGTGGCTTGATAATAAATACCTTTCTTTTTAGCACTGAAAAATATTCCATTGTCTGGGTATACCACAGCATTTTTTTAACCATTTACCTAGTGACGGTTGTCTTGGATACTTCCAAGTTTTGGCAATTACAAATCATCTGTGAACATCCTTGTGCATACAGTGTTGTGGTTTAGATCTAGAATGTCTCCCTAAAATCTCATGTGTTAATGTTCAGAGGTGGGTATTTTAAGAAATGATTGGATTATGAGGGCTCTAACCTCATCCAGGGAATCTATATTTTGAATGGTGGTAACTGTAGAAGGTGGGACCTGGGAGGAAGCAGATGACTAGGGAGGGACATGGGCTTGGTGATTAAATCTCTCCCTGCCCAACCCCAGAAGTTGAGCACATTTCCTTCACCACAACCTTCCACCATGATGTTCTGCCTCACCTCATGCCCAGACCAATAGAGATGGCCAACCATGGACTGAGACCTCTGAAACCATGAGCCAAACTAAACTTTCCTTCCTCTAAGTTGTTCTTGTCAGGTATGTCAGGTATGTCAGTCACTGTGACAAAAAGCTAACTAACACAATAAGTCAGCACTACTTTCAGTAGATTCCAAGGAGAATGATCACTGGTTTGTATTGCAAGAGCCTGTTTAGTTTTGTAAGAAACTGCAAAACTGTCTTCCAAAGTGGCTGCAGTATTTTGCATTTGCACCAGCAGTAAAGGAGAATTGGTATCACTCTGTTCTCTCCAGCGTTGGGAGTTGGTTAGTGTGAGATCAGCATGATGCTGGCAAGAAGAACTCTCTGGAGACACACATTCTGAGTCAGCATGCACTGTTATAGAGGCCTCAGCAGGAATTTGGTTCAAATATTGTAAATGACTTTTCCTCCATACTCCCTCTGCTTTTCTATCCTTTCTGCTTCTATGCTGCAAAATCACAAACCCATGTCTGAGTTACAGCTAGCCTTTGGTTACTGAAGGTCTACAAAAATATTCTACTAAACTAAATTTAAATTATAATAATACCAAATTCAATTATATATATCTGTTGTGTTTATACGAAGAAATTAAAATCAAATTTGCTTAGAAGCACCATAGCTGAGAACATTAAGCATTTATTTTTCTTACATTTTAAAAATTGATTCATCCTCTCATCATCTGGTGTCATTTCCTAAAAAGATCTGAAAAAGTATCAGGACAAGGGAAATCTAAAGAGACAGGCATAATGGCCTGTACATATTGGGTCATGTGTGTTGAAAAACTGGGAATTCGCCTGCACAGAGCCTAGCCCTGTGTCTGCATTTTATACGCTCTTCCACTACCACCTGTTTGTAGAATGCAGGGGGCTTCAACCATCTCTGTGTGGCCATTGATACTCAGTTACCAGGAAAATTCTAAGCTGGCACGCAGCCCAGATTCCTGCAATGTTCAGAAAGTTTGACAAATACAGATGGTGTATTCTAAGAGATAGGTAAATACATCAGTTTTCCTATAGTGGAAATTGCTCTACCAAAGCACAGAGAAAATTTACCCTGACATTTGGAAAATATCAGTATCCACAGATGGGAAAAACAATCTACTGGCAACAGCATTACCCTTCTATAGTTTAATAGCAAACCATCAACTCCAGGGTATGTACAACCCACTGTCTACTAGATGTTGTTTTGAAATGAATATTTTTTATCAGGATAAATTTTTTTCTATGAAAAATTTATTTCTCTTTATTTTTCTGTATGACTCTTTGTTGTGATGATCCAAAATTAATTTTTGACATTGAGAAGTGACTTCCGATGTTTGCCCCCCAAAATAGAACCTGGGTTAATGACAGAAAAACTTCTGTGGGACAGCTTTGGCCTTTTTTTTCTTGTTGTTTAAACAAATTTACCTATTATCACAAACTGTTCAGGCACCCTGGAATTCTATGTGTATACCCACTAGTTACTAAGGTATGTACCTTATTTCCAAAGCTAAATGGAAACCTCAGTGTCTGTTAAAAATTTCAGTGAATACACATCCTGTTCATCTGTAAGCTCTCCAGCTCTCTGTAATTCACAAAAGATGCCTCAAATAGTGGAGATGTTTAAAATTAACATTCACATTCAAGTATCTGGAGTTTCTTCCTTTTTAATCAAAATATAGCAATATCAAGATTTGGAAAATTACTATTAAACTATTAAAGCTCTTTTCTTGTTACTAAACCATATACTCAACATTCTTCAACAGTTCCTTTCTCTCTTTAACATCTGGCTTGGAAAAGATTATTAAATAACTTTCTCATAGTAAAAAATAATATCATTACAATGATGAAGCATTCTTGTTCCCAGTCCTGCTTGCAAGTAGAGTAAAAACTTTCCATGCTAATTTATTTCTTTCTCTCTTTTTTTTCCCTCTTTCTTGTTTATCAATAAATGTCTTGTCCTTGGGCCAGGAAATACTTGTTTGAGTTAAGTAGAATATAACAGAAATTGGTGCTTCAAGTGCAACTCCTTTAGGGGCTAACCAGTTGCTTAGAGAACTGCAGGGAAGGGTGAGGAAAATATCAGCAAGGAGTTAAGAAGTTCTTGCCAATGTTTTAACAGTGAAATATATGCATTAGATGGAAATCATGTGTGAAATATCCCAGTTGTAACAAAGTGTCTGACAGAAATTGAATAAGTGCTAAGGAGGCAACTGTCAATAAAGCAAGATGGTCCTTCTTCAAGACACTTGTCCTTGTTCTCCTTCCCTTCCAAGATTTCTGAATGAGGGGGGTCAGTTTTGTTTTCCATAATCCCAGGAACCTTGTCTTTTTAATAATAATAATAATAATAATAATAATAATAACTTTATTTATTTATTTATTTGGTGCTAAGGATGGAACCCAGTGCCTCACTTGTGCAAACGCTCTACCACTGAGCCACAACCCCAGCCCACCATGGTGGGGTCTTATAAGTCACTTTTCTAAGGAATGAAGAAGCCCCCAGATTAGTTAGTTCCACTTTGGCTTATACAACTTTTAAAGTCCACCACATAAAAAAGAGGAATTCCAGGAAGTTGTTTTGTGTGTGTTTGCTGTTTGTTGTTGTTGTTTTTGTTTTGTTCTGTTTTTGTTTTTTACGTCTAAGCAGATAATGAAAGCATGTGAAAGAGAATACAAAAGGAAAAAGAAAACAAGGGAGACCTCATGGATCAGTGATACTTTATTCAGCACCAGCCAGGCGCATCTTTGGTGGAGGTGGAGGGCTACCCTAAGGATCTGGGTTTTATATGGCCTTAGCAGGGACAGGTCATGGGAGGAGTTTTGATGGAGTGATTATTTAGGGCAGGGCGAGGCAGACCAGGGAAGGGAACAGTAAGGGAATTTTCCATATCTTTCAAATAACACTATTGTTTTGAAGTCTGAATAGCTGCTGACATCTTATCTGGTTGATCATCCTTATCTGAGTTTTGCCTCTGCCTCCTTTTTGTCTTCCTGCCTTTCCTATGTTGTACCTCCCTCTCCCTTCCTCTCTTTTCCTCTCTCTCTCATTTCCTCTCTGCCCAGATTATTCATGGGTGTGCACTTTCAAGTCAACTATGCTAGATGAAAAAATAAGCATCCAAGGCTTCAGTTACCTGCAGAGCATTTGAGTTCTAGCTTTTAAGGGATGTGGGTTTCTATCATTGCATTTTAAATCACTATATCTGTAGTGGCTTAATGCAATACATGCCTATTATACTTTCTGTGGATCAAGAGCCTGGGGACAGTTTGAGAGGTTCTCTACTTAGAGTTTCACAATCAAGATGTTGGCCAGAATGCATTCTCACCCGGAGGCTCTACTGGAGAAGAATGTTTCCAAATTTATGCTAGGTGTTTGCACTATTCATTCCCTTTCTTTTGTAGGGATGAGGGCCCCAGCTGCCTGCTAGGTCGTGACTGGTAAGGTAATCTAATGTAAAGGCTAGATGCCACTCACAGTTCCTAGAGGCTGCCCCAGATCCTTGCTATATGTTTTTCCCAGCATGGACACTGACTTAACCAAAAAGGAGACTCTTTGGCAGGAGTCTGCTTAGCAAAACAGAGTTTTATCCACTATAATACAGTTGCATATTCTATTGACTAGAAGTAAATCAAAGATCCCATCATACTCAAAGGGAGGGGATTACACAAAATCACAAACACCAACAGGTGAGGACAACCAGGAGCCACATTTTATTCTATCTATTACAAGGGAAGTTGAGTGAGAACACTGTGCATATAATACGCAAAATATGAATATATAAAATGTTTGCACTGCTTAAAATTTATCCCTGAGAATGGCTGCATGTTTAATAGTAAACTTAAATGTAAACTAATGTGTTGATAGATTTAATGTCATTTAGGTATAATAGATGTGCTCAGGATTGACTCTCTATGGAAATGTTCTAAGGAAGAATATACAGGAATCTACCATGTCTCTTGGCTACCATTTGAGTCTTCCCAGTTATCTATCTCATGAACAGAAACATTCAATAATCATGCGTGTACAGCAAAATTTATCAGACTTAACCACTATTGAAATTTTGAGCTGGAATATTCTTGGAAATAAAGGATTGCATATTTATTGAAGGACATTTAGTGGTATCTTTACCTTCTACTTCTAAATGTCAGTAGAATCACCCAGAGTCATTAAAATCAAAAGTCTCCAAACATTGCCAAATATTTCATGGGAGAGTAGGGTGGACAAAATCAAGCCTACCTAAGAATACTGTGCAAAATGATAAAAACACTACCTTTCCACCCTTTGGTTTCTAAACTTGTGTGTGCTGCCATTTTTACAAAGCATTTGTGGCTGCTTCAGAGGCCAGCTCAGCACCATTGCAAGATTTGTCATCTAACTCTGGACATAACTAGCTGAATCACCATCCACTATTTCACCAAGCTATGGCGTACCTGACCATACCTGTAAATCTCATGTAGGGAATACAAATCCATATCCAGAGCAAAAACCTCTTTGAGAACAAATCATCACTGGTACCTCATGCAATCAACCCACCATCACCATATCATTGGTTGGCTCTGTGAGGAATGGAGGTAGGGACTGGCCTCAACAACGATCACTAGAAAACAGTAAGTTACTTGCTTAATAGCCAGGTAAACCTCATGAAGACCACTCTGTGTTGTTGAGTTCAATCACAAGCTCCATCTCTGGCTGCATGACCCCCAGGAGGCCTATTATGTAAAAACTGTACAGGGAAAGGAAGTAAACTAACATTTACAGAACAAATCATCTTTTCCACCTGATTTTAAAGCACTCATCATTGGTACACTTTAATGATTTATTTCTATGAGGGGCTAATATATATTCTCACATTGAGTGTTTCTTCCAAGAAATGTATCAACATAATTTTCCTGGACATACATTCCTTCTAAGTCCAAAAGAATCAGACTAAACCTTTAACTGTTTCTGGAAAGAAATGCTACCAAATCATACTCTGGGCAACTTATGTTACTAAGCAAGTGGAAAACAGCTTGGAGATTTGTCCCTAGCAGGACTTTCCTTCCCACTGTCCTTCAAGTCACCCTGATGAACTATAATACTGTAAAAGTTCACTTCTGTCTAGCACCAAAGTATGAGGAGAAAGAATTTGTAAACGAAGAAAAGAATAAAACATTTTTTATTTAGTTGGGTTTCTAGAAGCTCATCATATGATCAAAGGTAAGGGTAAAGAAAGAACTGAGAATAAAGTGTGGTCATCGGTGTTTTAGTCACTTGCATATGAATCATACATGTGATTTCAGGGTCTCTAAGAACTCTGTCATATACCCTCTTACTCGATGATAGGCAAATGAATTGGAGGAGCATGAGGGAATTTTTTGGAATAATAAGAATGCACATCTCCATGAGAGTGGTGGTTAAGTGTATCTCTCAAAATTCTTTGATCTCTACACTGAAAACCGTGAGTTTCAAATGTAAATTTGCCTTAACTAAGTTGGCTTATAAAGAAAAAAATTATGAGAGGAAGAACACATTTTAGAGACAGAACTAATGAACTTCCCTTGTAGACAGTTGAAAAATTTGAGGTTTCTAGAAGTATATTTAGAAACAGAAACTAAGTATAGAATCTTGAGCATTTAAAGCAATATTTCTAAACCATGGCTGAACATTTAATCCATTAGAGGGATGCTGGATGTACTTGTGTCTGGGCCTGACCCTCAGAAATTATGGAAATAGAAATGTCTTCCAAATAGTGCATACACTGAGAAGAACAGGAATAAATATTATATCCTGGAAAGTACTAATATTTAAAAAAATGATTACAAAAGTTCTTAATGTAAGTCTTATGATAGTTCCCTTACCAAAAAAAGACACTGAAGGAATAATAAAATAACACTACTTTTATACTAACAAATTTGCCAATTTAAAAAAAGGGGCAACTTTCAAAATTACCAAATTGTAATCAGAAGAAACAGAGCTATACATATTTTAGGATTTTTTTTCTAAAATATCTCATAGAAAGACTTTAAACCAAGGTGGTTTAATGGATGAATTACATCAAAAATATGCAAGGAACAAATACAGTAATTTACACAATTTAGAGGAAAAGAAATAAATATATATATACATATATATATATGGTCAATAATATATACATGTATTATGAAGTCAATATAACACTGACATAAAAATATAATGATTATTCTTTAAAAAGGAAGACTATTACAAACCAATATGTCTCATATAATAAATAAATGCTTTAAAACATTAGGAAATTAAATACAACAATACATAATTAATGGTGAACTTTTAATTCATGATGAATAATTAAAACCATTATTTAACCATTCATGATGGACCTTTAGCACAGAGATGACCATGACAGAAGACCCAGATGGGATATGGGAGGTACAGATAGGCAGCCTAAAGAAAGGCTTTGGAAAAAAAAAAACTTGCTTACTACAAATGATGCAATTTCCAATTATTCCTAATACAATTAGCCATATATTTACCATAGAACATTAACTTGGGATTTTAAAGACACTATTTTTTTTCTGACTGAATGAATATACCTCCCTGAATATCAACAGAAAAGTGGCAAAGGTGGAGAGAAGAATATGTCTCATTAAATAGGATTCTAAACCATTTGAGAATGGTAAGAATAGGGCGTTTAACTCCTAATCTTCATTCCGAAGCACACCTGAGTTAACTCAATTAAACTTTCAAAAATGAATTCCAAGTTTGAAAGTCTTGCTCATCCTCTTCTCTTACTGTGCACTTAATATACTCCTTACAAATCTGGTCACCATGACCTAATTACTACACAATATCTTGCCTCTAAAGCCTGACACATTTAGATGATTTTTATCATCCCTGTAGGATGCAATCATCACAAAAACTTTCTTAGCAATGGAAGCTATTTCTTGTCTCTACTTTAAAAATCTACTATAATTATGACACCTAAATATAGCAATATATAGCCAATTAAGCCTACTCTAAGTAGAATGTGTGAAGCTTCAAGCTATATGCTCTTTTATATCCTTTCAATTATATTTCAGGAGTTTTATCTTGTTATATTGCATCCAGTTTCCTACTTATCCTCTGCATTTTTGGCTGCAAAAGTAAAAATTTTAATTAAAACCATTATTTACTTGCTGAGCTATCATCAGGTTTAATCAAGTAACATAATTACTAGTAGATACATCTTTTTGTCCCAATCTTCAATCATATCCACAAATTGGAAGCAAGACCGAAAAAAAGACACTTAGAGATGCTGGAGAGAGCACTTGGCTGGGCAAAGCTTCCTGGCTGATTTAAAATGGGTTAAGTAGAGGAAAGTGGAGCTACTATAAGTTGTTCTTTCTTATTTCAAAGAGGAGGAAACTCTTTTGACCTCAGTGCCAAGAATGGAACTAGATGGTATTCACAGTGCTACTCTCTCAGAAAGAGAAAAGGGGGTGGAGGTGGGTAACTGGTAAAAGGTAGAGATTGACAGGAAAAAGAAGGAAAACAAGGGAAAATGATATAAAAATATAATGAAGAAATAGAAATGACCAAACACTCTATAAAATCTAGTGCTGGAAGGCAAGTGTTATATGGTAGGCTAGATGATGTGACAGTAAAAAGCAATTCTTGAACCTCTGGGGTTTGTCACAGTACATGAGCTGATAGTCAGGTGATGGCTATAATTACCTGAAGGGAAACTCTGCTTATTGAAATCACTCAGTGTCCCAGATTGGTAAAGGAGCTATCATGTGGGACACTGTACATTCTGCACCAGAGTTGTAAATTGTGCACTAGCTTGGATGTTTTCTCCAGGAAGCAACACATATCACCACTATTAATGTTATTAACTAGAATAACACTCATGGCCCCACTTAATTTCATTGGGGAAGGACAACAGTAGGTCTTTCAGGAAATTCACAGATACCTATAAACAATAATATATAATACTATCTGCCCCTGCCAGATAGTGAAAAATATACCACATAGAGTACCATGCTCAATGAATTGCACAGTATCCAAGCTCCCTTTCTCATCAACAAATACTGGTTTTCTTGAGAACATTAACTAACCAGCTCATTTTACCTAACATGCAATATGTCAATCATTGAAATTATGAGTTTTGAGAAAGAGAAAAAGCTTATTCAAGAGCCAGTCAAGTGAGGAGATGGAAAGGCAATTCTGAAATCTATCTCCCTGAGAATCGGGAATAGGGATAGTCTAAGAAGCAGGGTAGTCTAAGGCATGGGAAAAGTGATTGGAGGGAAGGAAAAGGGAAGTAATCAGTGGCCTACATGTGCATAATCAGTCATCATGTCTCTTTATAAGGTATGTGTTCAAAAACTGGTATCATTAGTGTCATCTGAAGCAGAATTTTCCACCTTCCAATGCCAAAGTCACCCATTAGGCATTGCCCAAGCCCAGGTGAATGGTCAGTGACTTTAACCAGTTTGAGCTAAACAAAAGTGGCTTCCAAGTTCCTTGAAAATAACTTAGGCAACTATTATCAACATGACCCAAAGGTCATGAGTCTGAATACTGAAAACTACTTTTTCCATTTTGATCTGTAGCTTTTAACACAATTCTGGCTAATAATACACCTGGAAGCCATTAGATGTGGTTTCTATAGATTCCCTGAAAGGCAGGTGCAGATGTGGCTGGCTTATGCCTTTCCTCTCTCCTCCTGGAAAGCTATCAGGGTGCTAGGGAACTGAAGAAGAGCCATCATCAAAACTAGGAGTATGGGAGGAAGTTTAAAATGCTTGTGGATCTAAGACACTAATGAACTACACCTGGATTACCAATTTTCAATCTCTTAGATGCATGAGAAAAAAAAGTGCTTGCATTTTGTTCAGTCACTTTAAGCACAATTTCCTTTTCTATGTTACTGAACCTCTTCCTGAGTAATATAGAATCTGGAAGCAAAGATTTAACAGGTTCTGAAGGATGGAATTAACTTGTTGGAGTAGCTAAAGTTCAGGATCCAGCCATTTTTCTTTCCCCAAAATCTCTTTCAGCACTAAGATAACAGAATAACACTTTTTTTCTTACAAGTATCTAGCGCTTCTCTCCGTGTTGTTCATAATATTCTGGTAATCCATACTTGTCATAAAGCTAAGTGGAAAAACTGAGCACAGAAATAGCTTTTGACTTGCTCATAATTCTGAGACATTAGTCTCATAAATTAATTGACTTTATTAATTATAAGAGTTTTCAGGGAGTCTCACATATTTATCCTTTAAACCAGCTTCCCTTCTGATGCCTCAAAATGATCCTCGTGGTTCCCAGTTTCTGCTGTTTCCCCTTGATGAAGCCTCAGTATGTTCCCCACCTGCTCTGAAAGTCTAGAGTTTGCTTTCAAGTCATTTCAAGTCATAAGGCTGGTGTGTCGACATGATGACATTGGATAGATTTCTACAAGTAGAAGTGAATTCTCAAGATTTGAGGATAAGGTCACTCACCCACACAGGACCTCCAGGTGCCTTCACAGGACCACTCGGATCAGCACCCGTGCAGGACTCCAGGCTGCCCACCCTTGCAGGAACTCAGGCCATCACTCCCATGTTTACCCTCATCTACCTCTGGTCACCTCAATCTTGGGACACTGCAACCACTGCCATAGTCCCCTGAACATGGTAGAGAGCTGTTTTGTATTGAGCAGTTCAGGACTGGAGACACTGCACAGAGTCTCAAGACAGCCGCCAACCACAACACTGCATGCCACAGAGCTGCATCTCTGAACATGCCACCCCCCCCACCACCACTGCTTGGCTTCACCGGAACTAACATCTCATTGCTGAATGAAAGCTTAATCTTGGGACAACTTCATCACCATCTTTAGACACCGACTGGGACTTAGAAATGATATCAAGGTTCCAAACATCCCCCTCTCTCTGGCAGTCACTAACCTGGCATAGTGCAGTGCTTTCAGGTATGTAGCTCACAAAACTGGGTCCTGAACTGCTCAATACAAAACAGCTCTCTACAATAGGAACACAGACCCCAGAGCTCAGCCCACAACACTTCCAAAGAGAAAGTTTCCTGATTGGGAAGTAGAAAGGGTTGGGGGTGATTGAGATACAGTTTAGAGACTAAATTAGAGATCAGGAATTGTGAGATCTACAAGCAATATTAGGACATAAGACTAGGTGCATCCATCACACGAGAGGGCCCCAAAGGAGATCCTTGGGGTGCAGACTCTAATCTCTTGTTGGGGACCAGTAATGTTATACCCCATCTCCTGGAGCTCTGCCCACAAGACCAACCCTCGCACCCTGGCAACCTTCACCATCCTGAGGGTTGAGATACCAGCAAACAACAGACAACCCCACCTATTGGATGAGAAGGAAGCTGGAAAGGTACTGATCTCCAACAAACACAACCCTTGTAGCTTCCTTCGAGAATGTTTCTTTTCTCTCTCTTTTCTGTTCCTCACATCCCCAACATTTGTGAAACCAAGCACTTTTCATGAATTAGGCTACTGAGGACTGGGATGTCTGAATAGTATATTATAGTTATGTTATATATTCTTTTAACTCCTATTTTTAATTTTTTATTTATTTTAATTGTTATGTTTGTTTGTTTGTTGTGCTCCATTGTCTTCCCACTTACTTGTCTCCCCAAAATCCCTTTTTCTCTCTTCTCCTGTCACTAAACAACTTCTTAAATGTTTTGTTCATGCTTTCTATGATCTAATAACTCTATACCCTCACCTCCTATTCCCTCAACATCTCATCCTACACCTCACCCCTGGTTCTTTGTCCACAATCAGAAACTGTAGACACTTTTGCAAACCTACTATTTATATTATAGATAATAATTGAACTCACGATTTCTGCACATTGGAACAAAACTATTAATGTCTTTATAGCAGCTATTTGGTTTGAGGTTGTGTATTTTTTTGTATTGAGATCTGTTAATATTGTTCTCCCCCATGAAGGAGAGGTATTGTGTTAGAGTCTGTAAACAAGTCAGGATGGCGCCTGGCATTTTGCCAGGGGAATATTAGAGTCTGTAAACAAGTCTGGTTGGCGCCTGGCAAAATGCCAGAGGGAGTGGTTTGTGAAGTAACGCCAGCGAGCCATTAAGTGTGGAGATTCCTTATTGGTTGACTGATATATCTAGTTTATGCTAATTAAGATAAGCTGTGTGGAATGTATAAATACCTCTGTTGTCTTACAATAAACGGCTCCTACTCCTGCTGTATCAATGTACACAAGTTGCTCCTCACCCCCCGATTATTTTGCTGCAGCCGGACTGTGGCAGTATTGGAACCCTGAAGGGACACTATAAGCCTATAGGGTAAAAACTGTAATGCCTCAGATTCACAGTGCTAGAAGGGAAGACACACAAACAACATGAAAAAACAAGGGAAGAAAGTGCTCCTAACAAACCAAGATACTACATTATTAGAATATCTGACGAGCACAAGAGAAGAAATGATAGAAAAGGAGTTCAGGATGTACATAATTATATAATTAAAATGTTTTGTGAATTAAAGGATGATAGAAGAGAGCAAATAAAGGTTGCAAAAAATCATTTTTGAGAAAAAGCTACATAAGCAAATACAGGAAAGAAAATATTACTTCAATAAGGAGATAAAGGTTCTGAAAAACAAAAGACAGAAATCCTTGACATGAAAGAAACAAACCAAATTAAAAACTAAATAGAAAGCACCACCAACAGTTTAGATCAGTTGGAAGACAAGACCTCAGGCAAAAATAAAGACAAAATATATAATCTTGAAAAGAATGTTGACCACACAGTAAAAATGGTAAGAAACTATGAGCAGAACATTTAAGAATTATGGGATAATACAGAAAGATGAAACTTAAGAATCATGGGTTAGAGGAAGGCATAGAGTTCCAAACCAAAGGAATGAACAATCTAGTCAACAAAATAATATCAGAAAATTTCAAAATATGAAAAAGGAACTGGAAAATCAAATACAAGTGGCTTACAGGACACCAAATGTACAAAATCACAACAGATCCACACCAAGGCACATTATAATGAAAATGCCAGGCATACGGATTAAGGAGAGAATTTTAAATCCCACAAGAGAAAGGAATCAGATTACATACAGCGGGAAAACTATTAGGACATCTGCAGATTATCAACCCAGACCCTGAAAGCTAGAAGATCCTGGAACAATATACAACAAGCTCTGAAAGAAAATGAATACCAACCACAAATCTTATATCCAGCAGAATTAAGATTTATATTTGTGACAAAATAAAAACATTCCATGATAAACAAAAGTTAAAAGAATTACAGCTAGAAAGCTGGCACTACAGAACATCCTCAGCAAAATATTTCATGAGAAGGAAATGAAAAACAATAATGAGAATCAGCAAACAGAGGTATTATGCTAAAGGAAAACCAGCCAAAAGAGAAAGCAAGTCAAGTTTAAATTAAAAAAAAAACCCCACAGGAAAACAAATCATGTCTCAATAACAACCCTGAATGTTAATGGCCTAAACTCACCAATCAAAAGATACAGACTAGCATATTGGATCAAAAAAAGACCCAATAACATGCTGCCTTCAAGAGACTCATCTCATAAGAAAACACATTCATATACTGAAGGTGAAAATTTGGGAAAAAACATACCATTCACATAGACTATGGAAACAAGTAGGGGTTTTCATTCTATTTTCAAATAAAGTAGACTTCAAGCCAAAGTTAATCAAAAGGGATAAAGGACATTTTATACTGCTTAAGGGAACCATACATCAATAAGACATAGCAATTGTAAATATTTATGCCCCATAAAATGGACAACTACATTCATCAAACAAACTCTTCCCAAGTTCAAGGGTCAAATAGACCACAAAACAATAACTCTGGCTGACTTTAACACACCTCTTTCACCACTGGATAGATCTTTCAAACAAAAGCTAAACAAAGAAACTATAGAACTCAACACAATCAATAACTTAGATTTAGCAGACATATATAGAATATTTCACTCATCAACTAGTGAATCCACTTTCTTCTCAGCATCACATAGGCATTTCTCTAAAAGAGACCATAAATCATGCCACAATGAAACTCTCAGCAAATACAAAAACATAGAGATATTACTCTGCATTCTATCAGATCATAATGGAATAAAATTAGAAACTGATGATTAAAAAATAGAAGCTACTGCAACACCTGGAAACTACATAATATGATATTTAATGAACAATGAGTTGCAAAAGACATCAAAGAGGAGATTAAAAAAATTTTAGAGGTAAATGAGAACACTAATACAAAAAATCAAAATCTCTGGGTCAGTATGAAGAAATTTTTTCTCTTTACTAAGAGAAAAGTTCATTGCATGGAGTCCATTTATTAAAAGAAGATAAAGTCAACAAATAAATGACATAACATTACATCTCAAAGTCCTAGAAAAAGAAGAACAAACCAACATCAAGAGCAGTAAAGATATAAAATAATTAAAATTAGAGCTGATATACAATTGAAAAAATTGACAAAACAAAAAGTTAGTTCTTTGAAAAAATAAATAAATTTGAGAAATCTTTAGCCATGCTAATGAAGAGAAGGAGAGAGAAAACTCAAATTACTAACATCCATGTTGAAAAAGGAACTATCACAACAGAGACTACATAAATACAGAAGATAATTAGAAATAATTTTGAAAATTTGTACTCCAATAAAATAGAAAATATTGAAGGCATTGACAAATTTCTAGAGTCATGCAACATGCCCAAACTAAATCAGGATGATATACACGTTTGAAATAGAAATAGAAAAAGCAGTTATGTAATTCATCTGGAAAAAAAAGACCCATAATAGCTAAAGCAATCCTTAGTAAGAAGTGTAAAGCAAGTGGCATCACTATATCAGACCTTAAACTATACTACAGAGCAATAGTTTTAAAAAAAGGAAAAAGAAAGGCATGGTATTGGTATTGGCACCAAAATAAGCTTATAGACCAATGATATAGAATAGAGGATACAAACACCCACATAAATATAGTTTTCTCATATTAGACAATGTTACCAAAAACATATATTGGAGAAATGATAGCCTCTTTAACAAACAGTGCTGGGGAAAACTGGAATCAATGTGCAGCAAAAGAAAATTAAGCCCCTATCTCTCACCATGCACAAAACTCAACTCAAAGTGGATCAAAGACCTAGGAATTAAACCAGAGACACTGCATCTAATAGAAGAAAAAGTAGGCCCAAATCTCTATCATATCGGATTAGGCCTCAAATTCTTTAATAAGAGTCCTGTAGTGCAAGAAATAAAATCAAGAATCAATAAGTGGGATGGATTCAAACTAAAAAGTTTATTCTCAGCAAAAGAAATAATCAGTGAGGTGAAGAGAGAGCCTTCAGAATGGGAAAAAATTTTTACCATACACGCATCAGATAAAACACTTATCTCTATGATATATAAAGAACTCAAAAATCTTAACACCAAAAAAAACACACACACACACAAATAAATGGGCCAAGAACCTGAACAGACACTTCTCAGAAGATGATATACAATCAATCAACAAATACAAGAAAAAATGTTCCACTCTAGCAATTAGAGAAATGCAAATCAAAACCACTCTAAGATTTATCTCACTCCAGTCAGAATGGCAGCTATTAAGAATACAAACAAGCTGGGGATATAGATCAGTTGGTAGAGTGCTTGCCTTGCATGCACAAGACCCTGGGTTCTAATCCCCAGCACCAGAAAGAAAGAAAGAAAGAAAGAAAGAAAGAAAGAAAGAAAGAAAGAAAGAAAGAAGGAAGGAAGGAAGGAAGGAAGGAAGGAAGGAAGGAAGGAAGGAAAGGAATACAAACAACAAGTGTTGGCAAGGGAAGGAAGGAAGGAAGGAAGGAAGGAAGGAAGGAAGGAAGGAAGGAAGGAAGGAAGGAAGGAAAAGAAAAGAATATAAACAACAACAAGTGTTGGCAAGGATGTGGGGAATAAGGCACACTCATACACTGCTGGTGGGATTGCAAATTGTTGCAACCAATATGTAAAGCAGTATGGAGATTCCTTGGAAAACTGTGAATGGAACCACCATTTGACCCAGCTATCCCTCTCCTTGGACTATACCCAAAGAACTTAAAAACAGCATACTACAGGGACACACCCACATCAATGTTTATAGTAGCACAATTCACAATAGCTAAATTGTGGAACCAACCTAGATGCCCTTCGGTAGATGAATGAATAAAGAAAATGTGGTATATATACACAATGGAAAATTACTCAGCATTAAAAGAGAATAAAATCATGGCATTTGTAGGTAAATGGATGGAGTTGGAGAATATTATGCTAAGTGAAGTAAGCCAATCCCAAAAAAACAAAGGCCAAATGTTTTCTCTGACATGTGGATGCTGATTTATAATGGGGATGGATGGTAGGGGGAGCATGGGAGGAATAGATGAGCTTTAGATAAGGCAAAGGGGAAGGAGGGAAAGAAAGGATGCATGAGGGTAAGGAAGACACTGGAACAAGTTGGACATCATTACCTTAAGTACATGTATAAATACACAAATGTGTGACTCTACTTTGTGTACAGAGACATGAAAAATTGTGCTGTATATGTGTACTATGAATTGAAGTGCATTCTGCTGTCATGTATAACAAGTTAGAATACATAAATAAATTTAAATAAAAGATTTAGGGATAAAATGAAGAAAATAAGGGTAAGAATTTGGGAAGTTCAGTTTCTAGAACTATTCTTGTGGGAATTACAATGAAAATTTGTCAGCTTTTGTATATTCAATTTTTTGAAACTGTCCCCAAGATTTTCTTCTGATCATTGGAATATTATAATATCTTATTTGGAGGGGTTTCTTTTGCTATTGTTATTTTTGTGGTAATGGGGATCAAAATCACAACCTTACATATACCAGGCAAGCACTCTTATCACTAACTACACCCCTAGTCCATTTTTTATAGGTTGGCTTAATAAAAATGATCTGTAGGTATTCAGTGTATGTAGAGTAACCATGTTTCCCATCTCTTTGGTATTCTCCTCTAACTGCTGACTGAGAATTTTGCCTTAGAGAGTAAATGTTATGGAAGGACTCCATGTTGAGCCACATTCTCAGAAAACATTAATAGCTAAACTCATGTTTTCATGGGCACCAGGTCACAAGAGGTAACTGTGTATACTTCTCTCTTCAATTCCTGAATAACTTTACTTCCTCTGGCATATGCATGTTATAGAATGACAGGTGTCAGTTAAGAAAACTTCTATTTAGAATAACAAAATTTTGTTAGTAAAATACGATGATTTGAAACTTTCTGAGAGAGAGAGAGAGAATACCCATATGGTGTGTTGGCATATCTTTCAACAAAACATACTCTATAGATATAGTGGGGGCCCAATTACTCCAGCTCTGAAGAGACAAAGCTTTCTTAAATTAAGTTTTCCTTTCACAGCAATGACAGATCTTCATTTTGATGACAACACTATGCTTCTATTTCTGGAAGGGGTATTCTTCTATTTCCCTCCTTTCCACTTAAAATTAATTTAAAATTATGGAAACAAGTATTTTCAGAATCATGGCTTCAAAGTATTACTATCTAGTAATAATGATTGTGAGGAGGAAAACAAACAAATGCATGAAGGAAACCCAAACAAGCCACAAAGTACGGCAGGATTCCTGCAAGGAAGCAAGTGCATGAGCCAGCTGTTCTCCGGGGGTTATTTTCTGAAGCTACAGATGGTCAATCTTCACTGTGGTGGCAGTAAGCAATGAGTTTCAACCCAAAGAGAAACTATGCCACTCATATGTGGTGGGGGAAAAACCTTAATCAAAGAATTTTAATTAAATGGTTCTAATATAGTAGCACTCCCCAGCGACTGGGAAAAAATACAAATTGTCTTTGTAGAAAGTTATTTTCATCAGAAGCTTCAAAAGACTGCACAGAGAGAATCCCAAGTTCTCTTAACTACTAACTATAAATCACAAGGCACATAATGAAACAAGAATGCTACTGAGAGTGAAGACCCTGGGATCAAGAATCCAGGGAGAATGGAAGCTCCCAGAGGTGACCTCAACATATGGCTCTGCTTTGCTCCTTATGGCAAAAAGCATTAGAAGTAGAATAAAGCTTTTGACAATCTCCTAGGACTGGGGCCAAGGCAGGAGAGTACTAGTTACTATTCCAGGTTCTCAGTAGAGACCAGAAAGAGCTGAACTGTAAGAATAAAAGTGAAACGGAATTAAAATACTCAAAAAGGATGAAACTCAACTTTAAAACAGATCAACCCCATTTCATATTAAACTGCCTGGCCGTATCTTTACTGTCTGGAGAGAGAGAAAGCAAATCTTCTCTGATGGACAACAGAATCACGCAGAGTCTTAAAGTAACTATAACTTTTCAAATGTAACGTCGAGCATCCCCAGAAAGCATGCTAAATGACAAAAATTGGCCAATAACCAAGAGAAAAAGCTGAATGCCATAAATGGACTCAAATGATATCAGAGGAAGATGACTACATAAAGAAAAAAAGAATAAAGAGTAACACAAATAGTAAATGTCAGTAGATCTAACTAAACTTCAATAGGTATTCTGTATCAGACTTTCTAACATCTATCTATCATCTGTGGATTTGGGAAAAAGAGAACACACACTGCAGAATGTGTGGTTCAGTACCTATAAACTGCATGCTTCATGTACCAGATAATTCTGTCATACATTAATCCTTAAAGCAAACTACTATTGTATGAAAGGTGAGTACTTATCCTTCTAGAAAGAGTTATTACCTTTGTGAATACTATAACTAAAATAATGGCAAATGACTGCACTCAAGTTAAAAAGTACCTGCCCCACCCCACCCCCCCACACAGACCAGGTGTGTCAATATTTATCAATGGTAAAGGAAAGTGTCAAATAAAATGTAACAATAAATGATATACTTTCCATCACAGATTAATAACTCTAATGGCCAACCAGTATGCTTATGTTTAAATAAAATCCTGTACTGTAAATTAGGAACTTTCATTTCTTTTGCTTATAACTGAATTGGAAATGGAAAAAAAATCACATTGTGTTTTTTTATAAAGATCCTTTGTATGTTTGGATGTCACTATTAATTATTGTTTTTTTCATGTTTACTTTTGCTAGATGCTACACTGAGAATCAGGGGGAGGAAGAAAGATGAACAAAATACAGTTGAAAAAAATATATTTATAGTCTCAAAGAGTTGATGATTCAGCTTGGGATGAGCAAGTCACAGAAGCAACCAGGCTTTTGAGATTTCTGCCTGGACCACAATCACCTACACTTTAATAACTGCCTTCCAGGTTGATCACCATCAATAACACTCTCTCATTTAACTAGATGAAGAGTCATCACGTAGTTCAACGTGACGGTTTATGTAGGTGTCAAATATAGAGTCATAATATGTTAGATTAGTGTATTTGGGAAGGAAATATAACTTGTAAATTCAATAGCTGTAGTCAGATTTAGTCATTTAATGACTATATACATCTAATTTAGGAAGCAACAGGACAATGTCTCTATTTTGTCCTTGAGTATAACTTTGTACACTTCAGAGTGTATATACCTTCTGGCCCCCTTCTATTTTCCTTCCACCAAACTTTGGCACAACACAGTAGTTAGTAGCAGTATATGGAACTAACTGCATGGGCATAAATAAATCTCAGATCCACAACTGATCAACCTGTGACTTTGGGCAAATGAATTCATTCTCTATATCTCAGTTTTCTTACTTGTAAAATGGGGGGGAAATATTCCCTAACTCAAAGTATTGTCATAGGAATGAAATGAATTAACACTTATTGGTCAGCTAATAGCTTTCAGATAACATATTCTAAATAATAAATCAAATTTATAAGTAAATATATTAAATAAACATTAATATTTATTAATCAATGGAAATGGTTATTTTTAAATGCAAGTTTCCCTGGTTTCTTACTTCAAGACTAAGACTGAAGAAATAGCCATTTTCTGAGGTCTGCTTCTCTTGTGGCTGAGGGTAGAAATTCAAGAGGACAGAACAAATGGGGCCAAAACTCATTTAAGTTTCTCTTCCAACATTGTATGGGTCGTGTCCCTTCACATCCCATTAGCCAAGTGAGGTTAACAGGACAGGGCAGTGTACTAGAAAGGTATACCAGGTACAGGGAAGAAATAATTGAATGTGCACCAACCAGAAAATTTACCATATGTAAGCCAGATGGGAGGCATTTTTTAAGGAACAGAGTAAGCATTCATTGAGCTTCCGCTCGCATTTTCACTTTTATTTTGTGGAGTTCTCATAATAACTATGGAAAGTTCTTATAGCAAAAAAAATGACATTTCAGAATAACCAAATAACTTGCTGAACAGTATAAATGGGGCACTAGGATTTAAAGCTAAACATCCTGACACCACAAAAAAAAAATTATTTTCTATAACCACACACCAATGATCAGATAGAAATTGAGCACTGAATTGACAGTGTCTTGTGACACAAATTCCAATTGTGAGTTTAAGATGCTGCGGTTCCTTAAATAAGTTCAGATAGTGAATTTTCTGCAGCTCATTGATCATTCAAGTGCAGAAGTCCATCCTTCCAGAATAATTTCTTGTGTTCTTATAATTCTAGTAAAAATTTGACAAATGATTAACAAAACCTCTTTATGTGAAAAAGAAAAAAGAAAAAAAAAACCAGGAGAATAATTAAGTAGCACTTTTGACCAAAATTTAGCTTCCTATTTCATTTTTTATACATAGGAGAATTATTATTACTCAGTCAACACAACCATTTTCTGATTGACAGTAATGCTCTAATTTTAAAGTATTAAATTAGCGTTTTGCTGTCAACTATTTATGAAGCTTGAAAGTATTGTTTGAGTGACTTTTTTTTAGGGCCTAATAAAAATCTAGATTCTGATTAAGCAAATAAATTATATAAATGTATAAAATTCCAAACTCTTGACCATTTATGTCTGTAACATTCTAATTTTGCAGGCTATAGTGAAGGCTAGACATTATGGATAGAATGTGTGCCCCTAAAATTCCTGTGTTGAGCCCTAATCCACAGTGTGACTGTATATAGAGGTAGAATCTTTGGGAGGTAATTTTAGATGTCATGAGGTCATGAGGGTAGTGCTCTTAGAATGGAGCTAGTGTCCTTTTAAGAACCCTCTTAAAAAAGAGAGCTTGTATCCATGAAAAAGAGGTCATCTAGGAATACAAGCAAGATGGCAGCCATTTGCAAGATAGAAGGTCCTCACCAGACCCCATCCCTGATGGCACTTGGGCCTTGAGCTTCCAGCATTCAGAGCTGTGAGAAAACTAATTTCTTTGGTTCAAACCATCCAGTTTGTGTTATTTTATTATGGCAGCTTGAGCTAAGATACTGAGTGAGATAAAATAAAAGCATCTGCCTTAGAGTAGGAGGTTTTCTTAAAATGACAGATAATATGGTTTTTGGAGGGAAAGGGTAGGCGGAAAAATAAATGATGAGTCAGCCATAGACACTAATCTTAAGAGTTATGATTTAATGTAATTCTGAATTTTTAGCATATAAAAATGAAATAGCTCTAAACACACTTTTGTACATTTTAAGATATTTTTTTCAGTGATCCCCAAAGTTAAAGAGTCAGTAGTCCCCCCAGTGCCATATTTTTCTTTTTTCATTACCTGTTAAGTCACTGATTCCTATACTTATTCATTCACTCATTTATTCAATTAGTATTTATTGTTACCCGTAGAGGCTAATTAAGCAACATGAGACTCTAAATGGAAAGTTAAGAGGACATAGTTTATTTTATCAGTCTAGACTTTTCTATTGCCATTTCCATGTCAATATTTATAAGTAGATTAGCAAATAGAGTGAGTTTCTTCATTACTCTTGTGGAAATGCTTGCTGTGAGTGGGTATATCTTCATCTTCCTAGTGTCTAATTGCAAAAGAACATTTTTATAGAATAGATAATCCTTCTGAACTCTAGTTAGAGAATTTAAATGGCATGTGTTACAAAATCAAAATCCTTTCACAAGGTTCTTTTGCAGAAACAGAGGTCATGAATATCTGTGTGCAATATCTTTACCCCTCACTTTCATTTCTTTCACCAGAAATGCCCTTCACCTCTGAATTTTTCAATTATTTAATCTTTCCTCAAAAAACCCACACATTTCTGTAATCTGTCTCAAATCCTTTGTGTTTACATAATTAACAAAATTATATAATGTCTCTCTTAAAAGAGTAAATGCAGCTGTTCTTAGGGATCATATTTAAGTTGTTTTCAGTAACTTCCCTAGTCTGTTTTTGAACTCAAAAGCAATTTCATACTTAAAATAAACTTTAAATTCTTAAAAACCAAAGGGAAGGGTGGATATCAGTTTTTCTTAGCAATTCATTTGATCAAAAACTATTGAATAAATGTCAGACATCTTCAGATAAAAATTAAGCAAGATGTGATATATTAATAACTATAAAATATAAGTTATTTTCATCAGAGGAAAGTGGAAAGGACTGTTTTGGAGATCATACTTAGTACAAACAATATTTTTTGACATCAAAGAATTAGGGGAACAAGGACTAATCATTCTCCTCATTGCATATTAAAGGAACCCATGATATTTTCACAATATTTTGTTTCAGGTAAAATAAAATCTCTACTATAAAATTATTTAACAAAACATTGAAATATTTCAGTTTTCTTTAGTCACAGTGAAATTCCAGTTTTAGAACATAAACTAAATATGTGTTTTTATGCCAATATTTTTTAATTCCACTTTTTAAAAATTGTGACAGGAACATTTAACCTTACATCTTGACACATTTTAAGTGCACAGTACAGTTTTGTTAACTGTAGACATGGTGTTATAAGCAGATCTCTAGAACTAATTGATGTTGGACAACAGAAACTTGACTGGAATTCCCCAGAGTTTCCTAATCCTGCAGCCCCTAGAAACCACCAGTTTACTTTCTGCATTTATGAGCTGACTATTTTTATAACACAAGTTGGAATCTTGCAACTTTTTTATTTATCCTACTTTTTATTTATCCTACTTATCCATGGCTGATTTCATGTAGCCAGGACATTCACAGTATTTGTCCTTCTATGACTAGCTTATTTTATTTAGCATAATGTCCTTCAGGTTCTTCCACACTGTGGCAAGACTGAATAGTATTGTGTTTTATGTATTTACCACTTTTTCTTTATCCCTTCATCCATGGGTGGACATTCAGGTTGTTTCTACATCTTGACTTACATATGGTGCAATGAACACAGGAGTAGGAATACCTTTTTGAGATTCTTACTTTCAACCTTTTATATAAATAGGAATTGGAATTGCTGGATCTTATCACATGTCTACTTTTAAATTTTTGAGACACCTCCATACTGTTTCCATGTGACTGCACCATTTTACTTTTTCATCCACAGTGTACAAGTTTTCAGTTTCTCCATATCTTCAACATTTGCTGTTGCTGGCCTTTTGGATGATAACCATCCAAAAAGATATGAGGTGATATATAATGTGGTTTTGATTGAGAAGAACTTTGATGAGGTCCTCTTGTAGACCAACTCATTTTTATCTTCATGATCCTTCTTGATTATAACAAAGGCAGGACTCTTGAACAGACAGCTAAAGCTTTTCCAATGCCTCTTCATTTTTATCTGTGTATCTGGAAGGGGCATTTTGAAGATTTTCCAAACAATGGTGAGAACAGGACAGAGGATAAATGAGTCTTCCGCATTGACAGGCCTCTCAGTGTTACCTGGTGACCATCTGTCAACAGACTGGCATAAATTGGGTAATTATATGCTCATAGGACACCTCAGTCTCATATAGTAGGCCATTTCAAGTTTCCAGGAAACATTCAGTGGAACAAAACTATATTAGTTGTGTAAGTCACTGGGCAAAACTAGTCCCTAAGATGCATACTCTCAGGTGACCAAACCAAGGGGTAATGTCCTGAGAACAAATCCAGTATAATTATTCATGAATTCAACTGCAAGTTTCTAATTTTCTGAATATTGAGTATGAATTGTACCTTCTGGGAGCCTGGTGTGTGGGAGGGAGTAACAGATCGTGAATAACCTAACATTTGTTGCAAAGAAACATGGTCATTTAAAATGTCAACCCTTACTGATAGCCAAAGGCAAAACACCAGAAATTAACTCAGAAAAAATATTTGATACATTTTAGGTTATGTATGTAGCTTTATATGCCAACTAGTACCTAAAAGCCATAGCAGCATTACTTTCATGGATCTTCATTAGGTACATCAGACATTTTTGTTGATGGCATTATAATCATCAGCTCAAGAATGGTCCTCCACTAAACACCTGCTCCAGTCACTGTTCATAATAAAATGATAAAATAATAAATTATAATGACAATTGCAAAAGTGAACTCATGCACATACATTATATCCAGTACTGTTTTAAGTCCTCATATATTTGAATCCAATCAATCCTTCTTCTAACAAACCAAGGGAGCTATGTTAGTGTTCTTTCTATAGAGAGGTTTCCACATTTTCCCAGTGTTACTCAGCTCAAGTGGTGAATTTTGCATCAAATCACAGAGGTCTTTCTCTATGTTCTAAGTGATTAGTAATTGTGGCATATTTGTCTGGAAAGAGAGCAACATGTTTTAGACTAGAAAATCAGGTAAACTGACAGTTTGCTAAGCAAGTTTAAACTCATGTAGTATATGGAGTTCATACAAAGCAAAATGAGTGTACAAACTTAATTTAACGAAAGTAATACCAAAGAAATTCAAATTAATAATGTTATTTAATCCGAGGACTATTATTTTGCTAAACCTAAAATTAAAGTTGGCTTTACTAGAACAATGTAACCCAAATGCACTTTTACACTAAATCAGTTTCTGAATTGGCCTGTAATAATATTAATATAGAGAACAACTCTGTATGAGGATGTTATTAAAATCAGCACAGTTACCTTCAAGTGTTTATTTTCTGGTTCAGTTAGCATTCCTTTCAGAGTACAGGACAAAACACCAGACTAAGTTTAAGAAGTAGTAGTTTATAGTTTGTGAATATATATGCTAGATATTGTGCAGAAACACACAGGTAAAGTTTATATCTCTGACTTCCAAAAGATTTCCCTAGAGTCTAAGTCACAAGAGAAAAGAAATGTTTGTGGCAGACAGAGGGCAGAGAGTTAACCTAATTGAGTAGGGTGGAAGAAGCATGGTAGTAACCAAAGCTGTCAACTAGAGCATGTAAGACTATCGGTGTTTATTCCAAAACCAAAGTTAAATCTTCATTGTTTAATTATTTATTGTTAATGAAAATTTTCTGCCTTTCTTCAGCTATAAATATGGGTGGGATCCACCCTGTGCACTGTCTCACACAGACACACTCCTATCTGCCATAATCATGTTTTGTTTTATATTGTGTTTAATTCAATATGTCTTTACTATCAAAAATAGGTGAAGAAGACAAATTCTTTCACTCCTTACATCTATTTGAACTCCTTTGAAAATTTCACTTGTGCAAAGCATTGTGATATTAGTCTTAACATGGAACAACCAAATGATATAGGTAAATACAAATAAATCTTTGTGGCTAGGTTAGGTTATAAAATAATCTTGATGACTCAGTATGATTATATTTTTAAATATAAAAATAAATTCATAAAAATGTAAAAATTACTGCAGAATAACTTGGACTCCCTATAATACTTTCAGAAACTATTAAATGCATTTTTAGAAATAAGATACTTAGAACATATAGAACAATTGTCCAGCACTGTTGTGGAAGAAGTGAAAATCAAAAAAGAATGAAACCAACTAAACAGAGGTTGTCCATTTATTGGGAGAGAGATAAGTGAAAATAAACTGAAAGGTTTGGGGACAAAACACTCAAACCAAACAGAATTTTTCCTCTTAGTCTCTTGCAATTAGAATGGCAGTTATGCTAAAATACTGTTGTGTCCACATGCTATCTGTAGCCTAAGTACAAAGAGAGTATAATGATTTCTCCTCTCTGAAATCACATTTATAAATGATTATTTTATATTTCTAAACGTAATTTTGAATGGGTTTTGTTATTTACATAAGCATGGGAAACTTGTTTGCTTAAGAATAAACAGCTTTCCTTGCACTTCAGAAATAACCTACCGAGCCCTTCACTGAAAACAGCTCTTGCGGGGGCTCCAGGCTAGACAACTGGAGTGGGGACATGGGGAATGGGATAGTGGCAAAGTCAGTTCTCATCCTAGTTCTCTTCTTCAGCCATCCCAACTGTGAGTGGTGACTATGTGCTTACTGACTGTCAGCATAATACACAGCATTGCCATCCACTAGAGATTTGTGCCTCATTACTGTGAAAGCAGATTAGGAGGATTAAAGTGCTTTGGCTTGAACATGAGCGGTTTTTCAAAACACTTGTTCTGAATCTAAAGAACTGGATTTTTCTCTCTTTTTTTTTTATTGCTTTCAATCTCCTGAGAGGGAGTTCATCTGTTCTGGAAGGCCTGCCAATCATTGGAGAAGCATTTTATGAGCTGAAAGGACTAAAACACACCCCCCCAATGGCTCTTTTGCAACCACAGGTGGCTTTAGCAGGGGGAAATCTGGTCACTTGATTCTAAGCGTGTAAATAGCTTGTATCAATAAGAGAATGTCTGGAACATGGCAGCGGGCACAGAGAGATCAAGTCTCTGACCTCTTCAGCTGTGCGGGCATAGGGAGTCGTAAACAATCTAAATTCTGTTTGCTCAGGATCACTAGGCAATGCTGAGCTGACGTGGATCTGGGGCGAACAGTCTGGGCCTCTCAGAACACACACTGAGCCCGGATCGGTTGAATTCAAGCTCCCGTTCCCCTGCTTCCCGCAGACAAACAGCTATGACTCAGCATTAATCCATCCAGCTGAAACAACTGGTCAGCCCTTCTCATCCTATGGAGGTAAATGCCTACCGAGCCTTCATAGGTAGTGGCCACACGTTTGAAACGGGGCTTGGGAGAGACAGTAAGGACCCACCCGTTGCATTGGTCGCCCGGCAAAGGGAAACGAACTATCACCATTTGCAAGAGATACCACCATGGCAGAGAAATGACATCACCACACTGCAGCGGAGGAGATAACTTCATTGAAACCTGCGGCTACAGGTGTGTAATTCCCTAGTCTTCCCTCTCCACACATCGGGGAAACCTTAAGGGCTCCTCCCAGCTCTCCCGTAAGGGCCCCTTCCAGCTCTCCCGTGAGCGCGATAGCCAGACCGAGGGAATCAGACGTGGCGCGGGACCCGTGGTGCGGAACTCCCTGCTACCACTCTCACCAGTGCTGACAACTGAGGTCTCTTGCACCAGCTACTGGGGGCATGGCTACCGGAGGGCAAGTAAAATTCGCTGAGGATTCTCAGCCCCAAGCTCTACAAACTTAGGGTCTGAGGGAATGGCAAACTGGGAGAGTGTGCCCCGTCGTTCATGAAAACAGGGCTCCCGGGAGCAGCAGATGGTATGTAGCCAGTATTGTGGTGAGCGGCACCCATGAGAGGGGCCTGGCTAGAGGAAAAGTGGGGAAGTGACTAGACACAAGAGGAGGCCCTAGGAACTCAGGATTGGAGACTCACCCGGTCTGGGAGGAGGACCTGCTACACAGTGATTGGTTCCCGCGTATTGACAGGAGAAGCTTGGCCTGGTGGGCACAGCGCCACCTACTGGAAGAGAAGTTAATCAAACTCTAAGACTGCATTTATTAGGTTTTTTTTTCTCTTTTTTTTTTTTATTTGGGTTTTTCTTTCATTTTCATTTTTCTTTCTTGTTGTTTTTTAAATTTTTTTTACCTTTTTTAAAAATTTTTTTTATTTTAATTTTAATGTTAATTTTATTTTTTTTTTGATTTTTTAAAATTTTTTTTCTTTTTTTATTTCCTATTTTTTTCTTCTTTTGTCTTTTCATTTCTTTTAAATTTTCTTATTCCCCCTTCCTTGAATTCTACCTGCTTACTCTCATTCTCTTTAATGACTTCTTCCCTTCCCTTCTAATACCTTTCCTCCCAAGCATCAAATAGATTTATAGGAGTAAACAGTAACTCAGCAGTCAAACACAACAAGAAGTAACATGAGCAACTTCAAAAAGCAAGGAAGAAAAGGAGTACAAACAATGCAGGACAGCCTAAATATTCAGGAGGACCTAGAGTCATCAGAAAAATGGTCATATAAAGAACTCAAGGAACACCTTAAACAGATGGAATGGAACCTTAAAGAGGATACGAGACAGCAAATTCAAGCAGCGAAAGAACACATTGAGAATGAATTACATAAACAGATAAAAGAAGAAGTTAAACATCTTTATCAGGAGATAGAGATTATAAAAAATAAACAAACAATAATTATAGAAATGAAGGAAACGATAAACCAAATTAAAAACTCAATTGAGAGTATCACTAACAGAGTGGAGCAAGTAGAAGCCAGAACGTCAGATAATGAAGACAAAATATATCATCTTGAAAAGAGTCTAGCCAACTCAGAAAGGCTGGTAAAAAATCACGAGAAAAACATCCAAGAGTTATGGGATAACATAAAAAAACCAAACTTATGAGTCATCGGGATAGAAGAAGGTACAGAGATTCAAACCAAGGGAATGAGTAACCTGCTGAATGAAATAATTACAGAAAACTTTCCAGAAATAAAAAAGGAATCAGATATACAAATTGAAGATGCATACAGGACACCGAGCACACAAAATCACAGTAGACCAACGCCAAGACACATTGTTATGAAGATATCCAATATACAGAACAAAGAGAAAATATTAAAAGCTACAAGAGAAAGGAGGCAGATTACATTCAGGGGTAAACCAATAAGGTTAACAACGGATTTTTCATCACAGACGCTGAAAGTGAGAAGATCCTGGAACAACGTATTTCAAACACTGAAAGACAATGGATGCCAACCAAGAATTCTGTATCCAGCAAAATTAAGCTTCAGGTATAACAACGAAATAAAAATCTTTCATGATAAACAAAAGTTAAAAGAATTTGCAGCCAGAAAACCAGCATTGCAAAGCATTTTGAGCAAAACACTACACGAGGAAGAAATGACAAACAATAACCTAAACCATCAGTGGGAAGTGCCTCGGTAAAGACAGAGGGCGAGGTGAAAGATAATCATGGAGAAACAAACTAATTTTTTTTTAAAAAGGATAGATAATCAAACATGGCTGGAAGTACAAACCATATATCAATAGTAACTCTGAATGTTAATGGCTTAAACTCTCCAATAAAGCGACATAGGCTGGTAACATGGATTAAAAAACCAAATCCAACAATATGCTGCATCCAGGAGACACATCTAATTGGAAAAGACATACACAGGCTGAAGGTGAAAGGATGGGAAAAAAATATACCACGCACACGGTCCTCGTAAGCAAGCAGGGGTGGCCATCCTCATATCGAATAAAATCGACTTCAAGACTAAGTTAATCAAAAGGGATAAGGAAGGACATTATATACTGTTAAAAGGAACCATTCATCAACAAGACATAACAATTATCAATATTTATGCACCAAATAATGGTGCCGCGACATTCATAAAACAAATTCTCCTCAAGTTCAAGAATCAAATAGACCACAACACAATAATTATGGGTGACTTCAACACACCTCTCTCACCATTGGACAGATCCTCCAAACAAAAGTTGAATAAAGAAACTATAGAACTCAATACCACAATCAATAACCTAGACTTAACTGACATATAAAGAATATATCAACCATCATCAAATGGATATACTTTTTTCTCAGCAGCACATGGATCCTTCTCAAAAATAGACCATATATTATGCCATAGGGCAACCCTCAGTAAATATATAGGGGTGGAGATAATACCATGCATTTTATCTGATCATAATGGAATGAAACTGGAAATCAATGATAAAAGAAGGAAGGAAAAATCCTACATCACATGGAAAATGAACAATATGTTACTGAATGATCAATGGGTTACAGAAGACATAAAGGAGGAAATAAAAAATTCTTAGAGATAAATGAAAATACAGACAGAACACATCGGAATGTATGGGACACAATGAAAGCAGTTTTAAGAGGGAAATCCATCGCCTTGTGGTCATTCCTCAAAAAAAGAAAAAAACCAACAAATAAATGAGCTCACACTTCATCTCAAAGCCCTAGAAAAGGAAGAGCAAAATAACAGCAAATGTAGCAGAAGGCAAGAAATAATTAAAATCAGAGCAGAAATCAATGAAATTGAAAGAAAAGAAACTATTGAAAAGTTAACAAAACTAAAAGTTGGTTCTTCGAAAAAATAAATAAGATCGACAGACCTTTAGCCATGCTAATGAAGAGAAGAAGAGAGAGAACTCAAATTACTAACATACGGGATGAAAAAGGCAATATCACAACAGATGCTACAGAAATACAGAAGACAATTAGAAATTATTTTGAAAACCTATATTCCAATAAAATAGAAGATAGTGAAGACATCAATAAATTTCTTAAGTCATATGATTTGCCCAGACTGAGTCAGGAGGATACACACAATTTGAACAGAACAATATCAATGGATGAAATTGAAGAAGCAATCAAAAGACTACCAACCAAGAAAAGCCCAGGACTGGATGGGTATACAGCAGAGTTTTACAAAACCTTTAAAGAAGAATTAATACCAATCCTTTTCAAGTTATTTCAGGAAATAGAAAAAGAGGGAGCTCTTCCAAATTCATTCTATGAGGCCAACATCACCCTGATTCCGAAACCAGACAAAGACACCTCAAAGAAAGAAAACTACAGACCAATATCTCTAATGAACCTAGATGCAAAAATCCTCAATAAAATTCTGGCGAATTGAAAACAAAAACACATCAAAAAAATTGTGCACCATGATCAAGTAGGATTCATCCCTGGGATGCAAGGATGGTTCAATATACAGAAATCAATAAATGTTATACACCACATCAATAGACTTAAAGATAAGAACCATATGATCATCTTGATAGACGCAGAGAAAGCATTCGACAAACTACAGCATCCCTTTATGTTCAAAACATTAGAAAAACTAGGGATAACAGGAACTCGCCTCGACATTGTAAAAGCTATCTATGCTAAGCCTCAGGCTAGCATCATTCTGAATGGACAAAAGTTGAAGTCATTCCCTCTAAAATCTGGAACAAGACAGGGATGCCCTCTCTCACCACTTCTATTTAATTTAGTCCTTGACATACTAGCCAGAGCAATTAGACAGACAAAAGAAATTAAAGGCATAAAAATAGGAAAAGAAGAACTTAAATTATCACTATTTGTGGATGACATGATTCTATGCCTAGAAGACCCAAAAGGATCTACAAAGAAACTACTAGAACTAATAAATGAATTCAGCAAAGTGGCAGGATATAAAATCAACACGCATAAATCAAAGGCATTTCTGTATATCAGCGACAAAACTTCTGAAACGGAAATGAGGAAAAACACTCCATTCACAATATCCTCAAAAAAAAATAAAATACTTGGGAATCAACCTAACAAAAGAGGTGAAAGATTTATAGAATGAAAACTACAGAACCCTAAAGAGAGAAATAGAAGAAGATCTTAGAAGATGGAAAAATATACCCTGTTCATGGATAGGCAGAACTAACATCATCAAAATGGCGATATTACCAAAAGTTCTCTATGGGTTTAATGCAATACCAATCAAAATCCCAATGGCATTTCTTGTAGAAATAGATAAAGCAATCATGAAATTCATATGGAAAAATAAAAGACCCAGAATAGCAAAAGCATTTCTAAGCAGGAAGTGTGAATCAGGCGGTATAGGGATACCAGATTTCAAACTATATTACAGAGCAATAGTGACAAAAACAGCATGGTACTGGTACCAAAACAGGCGGGTGGACCAATAGTATAGAATAGAGGACACAGAGACTAATCCACAAAGTTACAACTATCTTATATTTGATAAAGGGGCTAAAAGCATGCAATGGAGGAAGGATAGCATCTTCAACAAATGGTGTTGGGAAAACTGGAAATCCATATGCAACAAAATGAAACTGAATCCCTTTCTCTTGCCATGCACAAAAGTTAACTCCAAATGGATCAAGGAGCTTGATATCAAATCAGAGACTCTGCATCTGATAGAAGAAAAAGTTGGCTCCGATCTACATATTTTGGGGTCGGGCTCCAAATTCCTTAATAGGACACCCATAGCACAAGAGTTAATAACAAGTATCAACAAATGGGACTTGCTTAAACTAAAAATTTTTTCTCAGCAAGAGAAACAATAAGAGAAGTAAATAGGGAGCCTATATCCTGGGAACAAATTTTTACTCCTCATACTTCAAATAGAGCCCTAATATCCAGAGTATACAAAGAACTCAAAAAATTAGACAATGAGATAACAAATAACCCAATGAGTAAATGGGCCAAGGACCTGAACAGACACTTCTCAGAGGAGGATATACAATCAATCAACAAGTACATGAAAAAATGCTCTCCATCTCTAGCAGTCAGAGAAATGCAAATCAAAACTACCCTAAGATACCATCTCACTCCAGTAAGATTGGCAGCCACTATGAAGTCAAACAACAACAAGTGCTGGCGAGGATGTGGAGAAAAGGGTACACTTGTACATTTTTGGTGGGACTGCAAATTGGTGCGGCCAATTTGGAAAGCAGTATGGCGATTCCTGGGAAAGCTGGGAATGGAACCACCATTTGATCCTGGTATTGCCCTTCTTGGACTATTCCCTGAAGACCTTAAAAGAGCATGCTACAGGGATACTGCCACATCGATGTTCATAGCAGCACAATTCACAATAGCTAGACTGTGGAACCAACCCTGATGCCCTTCAATAGATGAATGGATTAAAAAAATGTGGCATCTATACACAATGGAGTACTACGCAGCAACAAAAAATGACAAAATCATAGAATTTGCAGGGAAATGGATGGCACTAGAGCAGATTATGCTTAGTGAAGCTAGCCAATCCCTAAAAAACAAATACCAAATGTCTTCTTTGATATAATGAGAGCAACTATTAACAGAGTAGGGAGGAAGAGCAGGAAGAAAAGATTAACCTTAAACAGAGACATGAGATGGGAGGGAAAGAGAGAGAAAAGAGAAATTGCATGGAAATGAAGGGAGACCCTCATTGCTATACAAAATTACATATAAGAGGTTGTGAGGGGAATGGGAAAATTAACAAGGAGAGAAATGAATTACAGTAGATGGGGTAGAGAGAGAAGATGTGAGGGATAGTAGGGGATAGGAAAGGTAGCAGAATACAGCAGTCACTAATATGGCAGCATGTAAAAATGTGGATGTGTAACTGACGTGATTCTGCAATCTGCATTTGGGGTAAAATTGGGAGTTCATAACCCACTTCAATCTAATGTATGAAATATGATATGTCAAGAGCTTTGTAATGTTGTGAACAACCAATAAAAAAATAAAATTAAAAAAAAATAAGAGAATTTCTGAGGATAATATTCTACCGTGGGGCTGGGGATGTGGCTCAAGCGGAAGCTTGCTCACCTGGCATGTGCAGAGCACTGGGTTCGATCCTCAGCACCACATAAAAATAAAATAAAGATGTTGTGTCCACCGAAAACTAAAAAATAAATATTAAAAAATTCTCTCTCTCTCAAAAAAAAAGTATTCTACCCTGGTTTTTATACTGGCACCAAGAACCTAAGGTAATGACTTATGGTCAGTCTGGCACAAGGCATCAGAAATCCTGCCAGAAACATTTCTTACATCCTTTGATGAAATACTTTTACAGGAAGCATGGTGCCTTCCTTTGAAATCTGAAGCAATGGCCTGCCAAGAAAATCTCATAAATTTATGAGTAGCCTTTGAGAGCAAAAAGAGGAAGACTTGGTGTGCCCTTTGTGAGTGGGAAATAAGTCAATCGGCATTTGTGAAATAACTATGTAAGAGTGATTAACTGTTTGGGAAATACAGATTGAGGTTACTTAGTCAAGACTTACCATTAGGGCTAATGTGATACCCTTGTGGTTTCATTAACCCCTAAGTAGATCTAACACAAACCCAGTGTCACCAAGTGTTCAATCATTGCTACTTCCCCCACTATGAATTTTAAATGACTTGTAGTCCCTGTACCTTTCTGTTCTGATAAGTGAATGTAATAGAAATTTGCACAGCTTAATCACTATTCACCTTATCAAAGATGTAATGTTATAAGAGTTGGTGGTGAAATCAAATTTCCTAACAGCTACTGCCTGAGGTAATCAGTGATGGTTCCATTCTCCCAACAGTGGCCCTGCCATTTCCCTACAGGCAAAATGAGAAGCGTGTGCCTCCAATAGCATGCTCATGAGTGGCAAGCAGTTGTCAGAATGACTTAGGAATTATTTCTTAGTCTTCAAAATGCACTGAGATTAGAAATTTCCAAGTAAAGTGGTCTGGGAGAATTTTATTGCTTTGGCCAGTTTAAAATGGAGAATTTGAATTAGTAATCCTGTACTTTGATGTTCTCTTGCTTTTGCTATTTGACAGGCAGATAGAGGGCTGAAAAATATCATTTGTGTGTAATGAGTTAGTATAGTAAAATTATATTGGAGATGAAACACAGATTTTTCTATAAAATTATGTAACTTCAGACATAAGTTAGCATCAGTTAGCATTACAATCATTTATCTAAAACATAAAAGCTAAAACATAAAAGGAATCATTTTTTAACTTTTTTCTTTAAAATAATGAAGAAAATCTTTTGACATTAATAGCTCTCTGGTTTTTATTTAATTTATGGGGTAAACATCTCATCATAAAAAGCAAACATATATATATTAATAGATGTATTCTAATCCACAAAGAACCAGACTATTTTTACCAAGCAGCATATGTACTTCTTTTGAAAATAGTATGTTCCCGAACCACGTACCTATAAAATGAATCATTTTGAATTAATCAGGTATATTATGTAAGTTAATGTCTTTTGAAAAGGAACAGATACATCTAGCTAAGTTGAAAGGAGGAAACAATGTCAGGTAGCAAATGAACAACTTTGTAAAACTCACAATTTTGTGATTTGTGGCATTGCTTTTGAAGTCAAATGTCTTGCCTAAATATTAACAATATAACTTTGGAAATCTTAAGCCTCAATGTCTTCTTTAAATTTAGGCAATGATTCTGATTTTATAAGTTGTATAAAGTTAATGTTTTAAAGAATGGAGTTCAGAAGTCTATATGTAGTACCTTTTCAAACATTGATATCTATTCAATTTACTCAGTCACAGTTAATTTGACAAATATTTTTTGAGGTATATTTTCTAAGTATTCAGGAATAAACTAGCGAGCAAAGCAAAAGCAAGCATAGTTCTAGTCCTCTTGGAGTGCCTCAGTCTAGTGGAGAATCATAGTCATTAATCAAGCAATTTCACTTATAAATTTAAAATTACAACTGTGAAGAGTACTTAACACTGTAAAAGCATTAACAAGGAAATTCAATTAGTTTAAAAAAAATTAAAAACCAGGGAAAGGTTCCTTGAAAAAGTCATGATTCAACTGAAATGTGAAGGAAAGAAATGCATAAAATAAGGAAAAAGAGGAGAGCAGAATTTTCCAGCTAGCATTTATGAAGCCCCATGGGGTGAGGAAACAGGGCTCATTAAAGGACTGAACAAGAGCCATCCTTACATAACCACCAAGAGTGAGGGAGGAACAAGGCTGTCATGGAAGGGTTGTTTCTATCTTGGGAGGTCTTGGAGAGTTCTCAATAGAGTGGTAACAGCACAAGTCTATATTTGGAAAGATGACCCTAGCCGTAATGGGAAGGGATCTGAGAGGACCTTCATAAGCCAGTTAGGAAGCCATGTTAGTTCAGGCGAGAGAGGATGGCAGTTTAGACTAGGATAGTGGAAAAGGAGAGAAGCGATTGAGATTTGAGAACATTAAAATGTACAGGACTTGGTGTTGAGTGGGATATGGGTCATATTGCTAAAGACCTGTAATACTGTCAAACAATCCTGGGTCCCCTATGTTTAGATATCTATTTTATATTTTGTCTTTTATTTTCACCTGCTGATAATTATCTCTTCCATCTTCACTCTTGGCTGATGACCTTTTTGATGAGTTACTAAGGAAATGGAAAGTTTAGACGCCCCAAACCTTACCTGCCTATCCACCTGTCATCATCTCCTCATATTCTGTCCTTCTGCTATTATTGTGGTTATATTATGGGAGCCCTTCTTGAACCAGGCCTTCCACATGGGCAACCTCATTCTCCTCTTTCTCTCTATCCTCTTCTTCTTCCTCCTCTCATCCTCTAATGAGGATGCAAAGATGGTCTTTTTCTCCCATTTTGTAAAAAGAGCTCCTAGGGGGTGGGGTATATGCATGCAGGAGATCCTGGGTTCAATCCCCAGCACCCAAAACAGATGAACAAAATAAACAACTCCTAATCCTATTTTTCCAAAGAGTTATTACTACTTTAGTTTTTGCTTATTTTTAAGCAAAATTCTTCAAAAGAGATGTTTGGACTTTTTTCTTCAATTCTCCTACTCCTATCCTCTGTTCATAGCACTCCAATCAGCTCTTTCCCATTCTAGCAAAACTACAAAATACCCACCAGCGAGGTTTAGTCATGCACAGGTATGTATAGCAGACTGAAGAAACAAAAGAAAAGAAATGTGAAGCTCTTAGTCATACTACATCACCATGCCAACTCTTTTCATAAACTAGCAACCTAAATCTTTAGTGCAAATTCCCAACGACTGATCTGTTAGTGGAAGTATTTGGTGGATGGTTGTTGTGGAGAGGAACATTAACATGGATGTTTATGGTCTATTATTGTGTCCCTTCACTGTCAGGCTTACTTTAGTCCTCTCTGTCACTCACAGCTTTTGCAAAAATCTAAGTATTGATTTTTAAACTACATAGGATTTAGGGTTATTTGTAAGGGTACCACACATGTTCCCATCTTTATAGGATTATTGCGAATATGAAAAGTAATAAAGATGTCATTATTGATCACCATAACAACAAAATTTAGAACATATTCAAGGGGAGAAAGAGAGAGAAGCTCAGAACAACTGTTTCCTGTAACTACTTGTCTCAATCAGATTGTGTCTCATACTGAAACAGATGAAGGAGGAAAGCAGTACAGTACATGAAGTGAAGTGAACAAAGATTTATTATAACTAAATAAGTTTTGAGACAAGAGTTATAAGTGTCACATAAATAAATGAGCCAAAAGAACATAATTTATCTGGAAAAATAATGAATTCAATAAAATAAATAAGCTGTAAAACATCCTTACTTTTCTGCCATTACAGACCTCTTCAGTATTTCCATTTCAGTTCTGCATTAGGGATTCATTTCTACATCAAGCATAAATCAAAACTGATGACTTGGCTAAAGAAATCTGAATTTGCGTTGCTATTTAAGAAAATGAGTTGATTCATAACATCTTACAACTTGCTTCTGGTAGATTAAAAGCAATATTTTTATTTTGGTGTTGAATAATAATAAGGATCTCAGCATGAAGAAACTGAAAATGTTTACATATCATTAAAGCAATTCTTTAATACAGTAATTTAGGCTTAGAGATAGGTAACAAAATATGTGCAAGAAAATATCTTATTGAAAGAACTTAAAATGTTTCATCTAACCTATGTAAGGTAACACTCCCATATCTTTTTGTTGTTGTTGCTGTTGGGGTTTTTTGGTACCAGGGATTTAACCTTAGGGTGCTTTACCACTGAGCCACATCCCTAGTCCTTTTTATTTTCAATTTTGAGTCAGGGTCTCACTAAGTTGCTTAGTGCCTCAGTAAGTTGCTTAGGCTGGCCTCGAACTTTTGATAATCTTGCCTCAGTCTCCTGAGTCTCTGAGATTACAGGCATGCACCATCACACTCAGCTGACCCTTCCAATATCATTAGGTTTGCAAACAAATAATTGAAGTAAGGTGTACATTTTTTAAAATGCAGCATTTGCTTTCTTCTTCTATGTTCAGATCAAATAAGCACATAGCAAATATTAAGAACAATAATAAAAATCACCCAAAATGTTAAACTCTGAACTTTTCACTCATTATAAAACAGAGTCCAATAATATTAATTTTAAAATTTGTGCTATAGTTTGAACATTTGTGGCTCATCCCCCACACAATCATACATTGAACTCTTACCCACCAAGATGCTGATTTTACCAGGCGGGGTTGTTCGGAAAGTGACTAGATCAAGAGAGTAGAGATATCATGAATAAGATTCCTGCTCTTATGACAGAGGCCTGAAGGAGTTTATTTTTCCCTTTCACCTTTGAGGACACAAGAAGAACACATAATCTATGTGAAATAACTCTGACCAGATACCAAATCCTCTAGTGCTTTGACCTTGTGTTTCCCAACTTCCTGAATTTTGATAAGTAAATGTTGGTTGCATATAAGCCACCAAGTCTATGATACTCCTATGAGAGCATCCCCAAAAAATGAAGACAATATGCATATCATGACTATTATGTGCAAGATAATCAGTACCTGCATCATTTGATATAGAAGCCACTGGACACTGGTGCACTTGAAATATGACTCACCCAAATTGAAATGTGCTTTCAAAAATACACACCAGATTTTGAAGGTTTGCTATTACAAAAGAATGCAAAATATCTTATTAAGGACTTCTAGTATCCTATCCAGAATGCAGAGAGCAGGAAAGAACCACACTCCCACTTTTATAACAAAGAAATGGCTGGAAGAACTTCAAATTCATGACTTTTTAAAAATCTATCAGAAAAGTGAAGCTGCAGAGTAATGAGTGGGTCGAACTCTGATGATAGAGACAAGCACCTGCAAAACGAGGAAACCAAGCAATCACTTTCCAGATGGCATCTGACACCAACAAGAACAATTCAGCTACCATAGTTGAGAAATTGAAGGCCCAGAACTCACTGGCAGGACTGGGAAGAACTCATGAAAGCTGCAGAAATTGGGGGAGTTTGCACCCACCTGCAGAATTTCTTTCCACGAATCTTATCATGTACTCAGAAAAAGTCAGAGAACATGAAGAAATTGTTGGTTTGGGTGCAGACCCAGGAATAGGAGAACAGCACCCCTACCGGAGGGCCAAGAAACTGCACTGGCTCTCTCCCCATCCCCTCATATACAACAAAAGCCTGTGGGAGGAAGGGAAGTGGAAGCAACACTTTCGCCCTTGGAGCACCAAGGGAAGAGAACAGGGAAAATCAATCCTTAGAGAAGGAGTGGGAAGATGTGCTGGGCCCACACAGCCAGAAGGGGGTCAGAAGAACTGAAGAGGCCTAAATTCAACATACAGAAATAGGTGCCTGACTGAGACTCTGGCTTAGTCAGAATGGAAAACACCCCACACCTTTGCCACTCACTACCAAAAAGCAAGCAAGAGCAGGTTACAGTAGTATGCAAGGAGACCCTCTATGAAGCACAGTGTAAAGCAAATATCTAAAGCTGATGGCATAGAGATATTAATGTGGTAAGCCAATGCCTATTCTAAACACAGGATATCACGCTAGGAATTCATCAGATAGAGCATTGAGTTTAACCATAGCAACAACAAGCCACTGGACACTGGAACACTTGAAATATGACTCACCCAAATTGAAATGTGCCCAACTTCTTCAAACCCCCCACATTAAATTCCTTGCGGAAGTAAAGGTGTGCCATTATCAGGTCAAATTCCATATATGGAAAAACATTCCCAAGAAACAAAATAGTTTTCAATTCAGAACCAATTTAGTATGGTCCAAATGTTGGAACTATATAACAGGGAATTAAAATATCTATGACTGATACTTTCCAGGCTCTAATGGAAATGGTAGACAACATGCAAGATCAAATTGGTAATTTCAGTAGCATGATAAAAACAGTAAGAAGTGATCAAATTAAAATGGTAGCAATTAACAAAAAAAACAACTCACAAAATAAAGAATGCTTCTAATGTGTCCATGAGTGCACTCCACCTAGCCAAGGAAGTACTCAGTGAATTTGAAGAGAGGTCAATAGAAATTACTCAAACTGAAACACAAAGAATAAAACAAAAATAGAGTCTATAAGTACTGGCACAAGATCAAGCAGTCTATACACATATAGTTAAAGCCACTGAAAGAGATCTGAGAAGAAGATTTTTTTTTAATAATGACTGAGAATTTTTAAAAAAATTTAAAAATGAATGATGCATACAACTGGTCCTAAACCTCAGAGTTGACAAGCAGGAGAATACCAAAAAGCAAAACACAAAATATGATATTCAAAATGGTGAAATCAAAAGTCAAAGAAAATCTTGATGACAAATTGATACAAAAATCACATTACATACAGAAGAACAAAGATAAATATCACAACAGATTTCTTATGAGAAACCATGAAGGTATTAAGAAAATTGGATTATACCTATAATGTACTGAAGAATTAAACAAATATGTCCATTGATAATTTTATCCTCAGTGATAACATGTTTCAAAAAGAAGGCAAACATAGGGGGAAAAAACATAGAATTCATTGCCAGGAAACATACATTGTAAGTTTTCTCTCTCTCTCTCTCTGTCTCTCATACACACACGCGCGCACACACACATGCACACACATAGTATTTTTTTTTCAGTGTTGGGGATCAAACCAGGGCCTCACATGTACTAAGCTATATGTTCTACCACTAAGCTATATCCCTAGCCTTACCAGACATACTTAATAAAGTTCTTCAAGTAGAAGGAATATAAGACAGAAACTTTCACCTAAACAAAGAAACATAGGAGAATAAAATAAAATAAAGGTAAGATAAATTTTATTTCATGGGTTAAATGAGTCTAAACTTAGAACAATCTAAAGAAAAAAAACAATAGCAATGTAGTTTGTCTGTGTAAAAGTAAAATAAACAAGTAGTACAAAGATGAAAGAGAAGAATTGGGAGGACATTGTTTTAAGATCCTTGGGCTACATGATATTTGAAGGAACTCCTATTTAATTAAGAAATTTTGTTGCAAAATTTGGGGTATAACTTATCAACAAAGGAATTAAAAATGGAATCATAAAAATTCTCAATCCAAAATAAGGCAAAGAAAGTAATAAAGAATGCAGGAATGAATGGGAGAGGATGGCAGGTGAACTGGCTCTCTGCTTCTCTACCTATCAACCTTGGAGTGAATCCATCTGAGACCCCAGACACTTGGGATAGAAAGGCAAACCATACTCATGTACCCTGTTCAAATTCCTGGTGAAGGAACTATAAGATAAACTAATAAGAAATTGTTGTTTAATGCCATTGTGTTTGGGGATACTTTATTGTATAATAAATAGTTTAAACAGTTGTTATTTATTAAGTTGCAAGAAAACAAAAAACTATTCAAATTAATCCAAATAAAATATATTTATGATAAAGGTGTAGGAACATTTCAAACACTTAGTTTAAAGAAACACGATTTGTTTTAAAGTTCCCAGAACATGTTCAGTCAGTAACTTTCCTTGGATCTTTATCTGGTGCCATATAGATCTTTCCATTGTGCAGGTAAATAGAGTACAAGCCACACTGCCAATGTCACTGACTGCTTTGTGAAGAATAAGTGTGAAAAGATAATGAGACAGGACAATTTATGTGAGGTTAAAGAAAAAAGTGATTCAAGGATTCTAACATAGCATATCCATTATGAACAGAGGCTTTCGGGGTCAGACAAACCTGATTGAAATCCCAGCTACTCTATTTTCTAGCCAGGAGACATATTTCTTCACCTTACTTGTCTCAATTGTATTCATTTGGAATAATAAAAATTCACTGATGGACTTTAAGAATCAAATGAAATAAAGTTAACAATGTCTCTGGTCCTCAACTAAGCTAATTTTTTAGAGAACTTTGGATAACTATTTCATAAGTTATCCACTGAGACACAATAATAGGAAGCAGAATAAACTTTGGAGAAAGTTAAAGGCTACACATTTTGAATTTGAAATGCTTGTGGAATAGTTCACTGAAGATGTAAACAATAGATAGTCAAGCATATGGGCTTGTAGTGAGCGAAGGAAAATAGACTTGCTGTAGTCAATCTTCTTTCTCTATAACACAATACCTGAGAATGGATAATTTATTTTTTTAAAAAAAAGAGGTTTATTTTGGCTCATAGTTCTAGAAGTGAAGAGTGTGGCATTAACATTTGCTTGGCCTTTGGTAATGGTCTTATAGCAGAAGAATAGAAAGAAAGTGGCCATGTGTGGAAAACACAATGGTAAATAAATGATGCCAAAGACTTGAGTCAAGGAAACTCAAATGACCTTAAAACAATATGCTATTCCAGTAATTAATCTAGTCCTGGCAGAGCAAGAACTCATCCACAGAGGAAGGCATTTATCCCTCTTAGTGACTTAATCACGTCTTGAGGGCTCCACCACTTCACACTGTTCTACTGGGGACCATGCCCCAACATGAGTTTGGGTGGGGGCAAACCATATTCAAATATGCTTTGAATATAAATATGGCAAAGCTCAAATGAGATTACAACTAGTTTCTGGAGGAACTCAAATTCCAAACTAAAAGTTTTGAGATAATCAGAAGATGTCAGAAATTTTCGGAGCAGGAAAATAAATTCTGTTGCTCCAACAAAATTCTCTGTATAGAATCATTCTTCCTTATGTGATAAATACTGAGACAAATACTTCTAAAATACTGGGACATTGAATATATATATATTGATATTTTTATTGATCTAATCTCTTTATATGTAAATACTTTTTGATATCAATATACAATGGAAAATGACATATATTCTGCCAAATCAATGTCATTTGGAAAATGATTATGTTTTTAGAAAGACATTGTCAAAGCTTTGTAAGAAAATTGTTATTCAGGGAATGTGTGGAGATGGCTGTCACTCGTAATTTGGCACCGGGGTTCAGCAAGTTAGAGCAATGGAGTGGCAAAAACATTCTGACGATTATGCAAATTACCTCTCCACTTCCTCCAAGGCTTTAGCCCTGTCTCCCTCCCCTCCCCCCAGAGTGGTCACAGCTAACTCCAACCAGCAGATCTGAGTGACTTTCCACCTTGAGAGGGGAGTATGGCTTATTATTGCTATTTATAACATGTTTTATGCTAATGCTAAGTACAATTGTGGTTAATTTTTAACTAGAAAGGCATGTGTGGGTCACCTTGTGTAGGGTTTTGGAATAAGTTTGATGATGACTTCCTGAGATAAGAAGCACAAAAAAGCAACATGAAAGCAGATGCTCAGGTGACCATGCTGTTGCACAATATATGAATAAAGATGAAAGATAGACTCTCCTACTTCTAAATACCGTCATTTAAAGAAAGAAAAGTAAGGAAGATAGAGCAGATGGCTCTCATGATCAAGAAAGTTTGGTAAAGATAAGAATTTTGGAATTGCCAAAAAATAGCACAATGTTAGAATTTTGAATCTTTTATCGTCCATGACCAGAGATCTAGGGGGGCTCTCTTAAACACAACATTACAAACTCACATCAGGCACAAACAGGGCACAACAGTTTTCATTCCAATACCAGAAGTGATTTATAGAACATTGTCCCACTTATTCTGTATTCTCTTGAAGGACAAATAGGATTCATTCATTCATTCATTATTTTATGAAATTATCAATCAAGGATGTATTGTGTACTAGATATTATGCTGACTGTGAGGAATTAAATAACAAACGATAGTTCCTGGAGTGGAGCTGTGAACTCAGGTGTCAGACAATGTACGTAAAAAATTACAAGGTAAAAATATAAGCACAAGAGAGATGTTGTGTAAAGGACCTGGGAATATTAATCATGATTTGACCAACTGAGCCTCAGATTAGGAAAGTAAGAAGAAGAGATCAGCCAAAAATTCTGTAAAAGAAGCAATGTGGTATGAACACAATTATAAAAGAAGGAGTAGAGGTTTATTTGAATTACAAGGGGAAAGTAATTTTAGATACCAGGAATAAAAGTGTTGGATCACTTAAAAGGCTTTGAGCTCTGAGTAACAGAAAATATGACTAAAGGAAGTTTAAACAATAAGGACTCATTTTTTTTTTTTAACATGGCAAGAAGATGAGAATCGAGGCATATCCAGGTTAATAAATTCAACTGATCATTCCATCATGTTTCATGTCTAATGTGTTGCCCTTTTTGGTAGGTAAGCAATGACCGAGTATTGCAAGATAGCAACGATAACTTGAGGTATTTCATGCAGATGCATCATATCCTCTGAGGAAAGGCAGCATTTTCTCCTATTGATTTCTTTTTATTTATGAGGATCTGTTTTCCCAGAAGCACCCGGTAGACTTTTCCTTAGATTTCATTTGGTAAGAGTGAGTAACATGTCTATGAAACCAATTGATGGTAATAGAAATTAGAATGTACAAAAATTAGAATGCACAATTTGTTTAGGCCAGCAGTTGGGCCAATCTAGCTCGTGAGATTTTAGAGATGAACATCTGTCATTGAGTTGATGATAAGGAAAATGAACTTGAAACTCTAATTAAGCAAAATCCCTTTCCCGCAAATTTGATTCTGTTCATTAGCAAACCTATATTAATTATATCAATTATTATGGTTACATTCTAGATATCAACAAATATTTATGAATTTTTTTCTCTCTTTTTATGAAAGTATGTACATAAAATTCTTGAATTTTTCTCTTGGCTAACAAAAACCAAAATATTTGGTATCTTGCCCTCTACAGAAAATGCTGGTTATTCGTGGTTAGACCAATCACAATTGACTTTGACTGGGGAAGGGCTCATTTTTCCTAACCAAAGGCATGGTTTCTACTACTTTATGTATGATGAATCCTTTATTAGGTCTAAAAAATCTATGGATCCCACTGGAGTAAAATTGTGGTTTGGGTATGTGTTAATCAATAGAATGCTAATGACAGAATACCACTCTGATTTTTTTATTAATCAAATCTGAATTTTGTTTTTCTGGGGGTTGGTTACTGGGGATTGAACCCAGGTGTGTTCAACCACTGAGCCATATCCCCAGCCCTTTTTGCGTATTTTATTTAGAGATAAGTTCTCTCTAAGTTGCTTAGGGCCTTGCTAAATTCCTGAGGCTGGCTTTGAACTTGTGATCCTCATGCCTCAGCTTCCCAAGTCACTGGGATTACAGATGAGTACCACCACGTCTGGCTCAATTCTGAATCTTATACATTTGGAATACACTAGTACATTTGTGTATGAAGCACGTGATTTATTCTGCCTACAATATCCATCTTACATATGGAACCACAGACCACTTAAAATAACCCTAGAACCCAAGAAACCTGAAGCTCCATGTGCTTCTTAATTCTTTTGGCTTAATTATAACATCATAGAAATGAAAGCAGGAAAATCTTAGGAAGTGGGAAAACACTATCTCACTTTTAATAATTGAAATGCTCTATAAGCTTCAAAATCCAGTCCAGTTTAATTTTTTTAATTAGTGATATTTTGATATTACATTGGGAAGATATTGTTACTCCTGAAGAATCCCTCTCATAAAAGATTCTAATAAGTCAGTTTTCTTGGCTCAAGTCTAAATCTCCATTACTTTAATTTTCCATTAATTTCATTATAGTTTTATTCCCTTTTTGCTTGCTGCTGTGGTTCATATATAATTAGTCCTGCAAAAATTCATATTTTGGAAGTTTGGAGCTCAGTGTGTTGGAGTTAAGGTGATAGAACCATTAAGACTTGGGGACGATTGGGAGGTAATTAGGTCATTGGGAGGAATGCCCTTTGAAGGAATTAATGTTCTCTCATGGGATCCTGGTTAGACCTTACAAGAGTGTTTTTACAAAAGAGAAAGGCCAGCCCCTCCCCACTCTCTGGCTTCCTGCCTCAACATGTGATTTCTTCTGCACATACTTCTGCTAATGTGGGCCCTCACCAGACACCAAGCAAATAGGGCCAGCTAATCTTAAACTGTCAGCCTCCCAAACTGTTAGCTATAGTAAATAAACCTTGTGTTAGTCAACTTTTCATCACTACAACCAAATACCTAATAGAACAATTTAGAGGAGGGAAAGTTTATTTGGGTTCCTGGTTTTAGAGGTTCAGTTCATGATGAACCAAATCTATTGCTCTGGGCCAAACATGAGGCAGAACATCATGGCAGTAGGGTTTGGTGGAAGAGCACTGCCTCATTCATTGCAATCAGAAAGGAGAGAGAGAGAGAGAGAGAGAGAGAGAGAGAGAGAGAGAGTGAGAGAGAGAGAGAGAGAAGAAGAAGAAGAAGAAGAAGAGGAGGAGGAGGAGGAGGAGGAGGAGGAGGGGAGAAAAGAGACACAGAGAAGATGCACCCATTCACTGCATACCCGCAGTGACCCCCCTCCTCCAGCCACATCCCACCGTGTCTACGGTTACCACCCATTTGATTCAAACTAGATAAACTTATTATGTCATAGATTTCATAATCCAATCATTAAACCCCTAAATATTTCTGCTTCAACAGAGAAGCTTTTGCAGTCTGTCTTTATATAATTACTTACCTTTGGTTATTTTATTATGACAATGGAAAATGGACTAATAAACTTAATTTTCAATGCCTTATGTTGCAAAAATGTTCTGATCTCAGCATGATGCTCTGACTGGACTTCATTTATTTCCTAACATCTTATTTTTCTTTTGTTACTATAAGAGCAAATTTTTTAAAGTCCTTGAACAATTTAACGAGGTCTCGAATTCTCAGTATCAACCTCTATCAATCCTACAACTTGGTGCTGATATTTATTTAATGCATAAAATATTCATTGTCTTATTTACTAATTAATGGACACTGCTGCCAATGTGTTTTTAGGATATGTTACAGAGATTTCCGTGTCATGACACAACAGAATTCAGAATAACAGTAATTTCTAATATAGCTACAGATGCACATTGAAGCTTTCCTCTCCCCAATGCTATTAAGTGTTGAAATGAACAGTTATACAAACTAGTTCTGAATAAAATTCTTCTCAAAAGCTTAATTCATTTGAAGGTCTATATTTTAGCAACTTTTATTATATATAGAAGTGTTAGAGGACAGACAGATGAGGAGGGTAGGAATGCATGGTTAAGAGGATAATTCCATAAAATGGGCCCACGGTTCTGACCCCCATATGCTTTCTTTTCCAAGAAGCAATTTACCTGCAGCCATGCCTGGCCTAAGTACAGGATGTGTCACATTGCTCAGCAAACTACCTATCTGCAGGAGAAATGCAGGTCCAAAATAATGTTGATAAGAGGAACCCAAGTTACCCTGAAAGGGGACAGTTTTGTGGCCAGATCCTGAAACCCTGGGAGGTAAGGACAATTCCTCCTTACCATAAAATCTGTAAGAATGTATGGTTAAGAATCAATTAGACTTAACTTTCCTATATACATATATAAATACACTACAGTGACTCTTCATATCATGTACAACCACAAGAGTGGGATGTATTCCATGTTTATATAAATATGTCAAAGTATACTCTACTGTCATGTATAACTAAAAAGAACAAACTTTTAAAAAATGCAAATAAAAAAGAAAGAAAGGAAAAATCCAATTAGAAACAGTCAGCATGGGTCAGGGTGTTGCCATGGTCGTGGGGACTTGACAGTCTGATGTCACTCAGCTGTTAGTTAAAATTCAAGAGGTGGACCTGGGCAGGACTCTCTAGAAACTCTTCTGGGATCCCCAATAAAACTGAAGTGCAGGAGAGGAACAAGGTCCTTCTCCTCTCTGAGAGGATGCACTCTCCCCCTTGAGAGTGTCCCCTTTCCCTTTTCCTGTCCCTTCCATAAACTTTCCTGTTACTCTGAGCAACATGTCTGAAATGTTGCTGACTTGGGCACAACAAGGAGATTTGAAGCGTGGGTCTTTGTGCTGTCTCAGTTTCTTGGAAGGCCCCAGCTCTGTAACAGAAGTAGGGTTTATAGGATAAAGTACAAAGCTTATGAAATTAGATATGCAAGACTTTCCTGATGCTCACAATTGGATTTGTTCAACCAAAGTAGCTATATTTGTAGTGTTTAATGTACTCTCCAAAATGAACTACTTTAAATTTATTTTTTAATAATCTTTATGGGATCCCTGTTGGCTAGAATAAAAGAAATTTAGTTTAGCTAATAATGTTTTAGAAATCATCTTTCACAAATTCCCAGATAGAAAAGTAAGTGAAAATACACCTAAGCTAGAGTTTGCCTCTTTGAGGCAACCTAAGGAAAAGCATCTATATAAAGATGTCTTGATTTTTCATAAAACTGAGGCATGTAGGTGATCATACTTATCAAGTCGGGGATGTTTGTTATAATGTTAGGGAGTAAATAGAGAATTGAAGACTCTAGAACTAGGGCCAAAGCCTCAATTTATTCTCCACAAAGAGTACCTAAAAATAACATTCTAAGGAACATGAGAAGCTCACAGTAAAAAAAGAGCACATCCAGAGAAAAGTAAGTACAGAGATGTCCCATTTTAAATTATTAGGAGCAAACTTCTAAGTAAGATTGCTTATATACTTAAAGATATGAATGGCAATCCATAGAGGTTATGAAACTAAAATTTAACTCTAAAATGATCTAACAAAAAAAGTGAAAAATACAATAATTGTAATTTAAAATTTAAAAGATGGTTTTCATCCTGCTTTGATAAAGCTTAGGAGAGAGTTATAATTGGGAAGATAGAAATGAAAAAATTTTCCAAAACACCATAGAGACAAAAGATTGCAACTATATAAAGGGTTAAGGTAAATGAGAAAAGATTTAAAAGTTGTAAAATATGACTAACTGAGAATTATGAAAATATGACTAATTGTCTAAGAAAAGATAAGAGAAAGAAAGAATCTGGGAACATTCAATAGTTGAAAAACAATGATTGAAATACTTTCAAAACTTGAGACGATCCAGAGGTCCAACAAATCCCACAACTAACCACATTAAGGAGAAACAGAAGCATCAACCAAGAAAAGCTTAAAATCAGTTAGAAGTGAGGGAAAAGAAAAATTATCCTCCAGGAAGTAAGTAGCAGTTGGCTGAGCTGCACTATTGGGCACGAGGAGACAATGGAATGACTTTATTGCAATAAAATAGTCATAATTCTATGCTCAGTGAAATTTTTCAATAATAAACTGGAAATGAGAACATTTTGGGTTTTTAAACATACCATGCCACCAAATTAAAGAATATACTTCAGGAAGGAGGAAGTGAACTTATATGAAAGATTTGAGATGCAAAAAGGAATAAATAGCAATGAATAGTGAGTATGTTTGAGATCAAAATGAGCTTTGACCCCCTATGGAAAGAATGATCTAGCCTGCAGGCTTTAGTATAAGACAAAATCCATTACAACATGACAAGGTTGTTGAGAGCCACAGCCAGCCGAAGAGGCCCCAGCAAACTTTCAGACTGCCAGCTGATGATTGGCTCATCACAGCTGCCTCAGCAGCTTCTAGCTCATTGGCTCCTCTGCGGTGATACTCTTTGGGCTGTTTCCCTGCCCTTTCAGACTATGGAGCTGCTCATTGGGGGACTTTTTTTGGCTCCACCCACGTGACCCAGCCAATCGGCCTCAAGAGCAGGAGGATTGTGGGAGAGGCTTGTGGGAGAGGCGTGTGGGAAGCCAGTGGTGGCAGTTGGGCTCTGAAGGTTTTCCCAAGGAGCTGTTTTGTTTGGCGTGTGTGGTTCTAAAAATAAAGTTCGTTTCTTTTGACAAGTGGCTCCTGAATTGTGCCCAGCCAGACTGCGGCACAAGGTGAAGACAGAACAAGATGGATTCAATATGTTTAAAGATGTGTATATTTTCCAAGAAAAGGTTACAGGTATTGGACAATGGTAGTCTTTGATAAATTAAGTGGGAATGCCATAATTTCTTAAGACAAAAGAAAGGGTTAATGTCAAAATATCAAGGACACAGAACAGTTCTGTCTACTGCTTAAATAGAAGTGTGATAAGCATGATGCCTAAACTATACAGGGAAGGAATTGGAAAATGAATCTTTCTTCTATCTTTTTGAAAAATGAATTTTATTATCATTATGTATACTAACTTTTCTTTGCAATTGAGAAGCAAATATTTTTAATAAATACAACTCATAAAATCTTGTAATACTCCAAAGGAATCAGTACATCCAGAACATCCCTTGAATCTGTATAATAGTACAAATGAAACAAAAATATATTTCTGGAATTAAAACCCCCTTTATTCTTTCAACAAAGCATTATTTGTACCATAACTAAATGAAGTGATATTCAAGTGTTTTATCATTAAAAGTCAAAAAGTGATAAACAAAGAAAGACTGTTTCATTGCAGTGTGCCCATCACACTATGAATTACTTCAGTGCAATAAAAATATTTAAAACTAAGATTTTTAAACACAATTTGACAAAAAGGAAAGTTAAAAATTTAAAGTGCCATTAGCTTTTAAATAATATTTCTTATTTGCTTAAAATATCTAATATTCAATGATACATTGTAAAAACAAGGTTGAGATCCAACTTTTACAAGCTTTGGCAGTGTAGGTTCATCCTGTGGTGACAGATGATGCACCTACTGAATTTTCACCATTGTTTGGAAAATAGGGTGAATTAGTGAATGCAACTTCAACCACTGTCAACTGAGTATTCAACAATTTCCCTAATGAATTTTAATATTTTTCTTGAAACCTAAATTCAATAGCGCTCAAATAAATACTATTAAAATATTCTATCAAACTTTATTATCAATTCTTGAAAAAAAGTACAACAAAAATAAAACATGATAATAAAAAAGCTCATTTGCTTTATTTCAGGTAAGCAATATTAGCATAATTTTAATAAGCAATTCTGGCTGTCAGACAAATTTTTAAGATATTATTTCTATATTTTAGTTTAGGAATAATTAAAATCTTTGGACTTTGCATTAAGAAAGTAAATATATTCAGTATATTCAGTCACTTTAAGTGTTTTCTTAAGGAACTTTATATTTATTACTGTTCATTACATGAATACCATAGAATCAAATCATATATGAGATGGTATGTGAACTTAATTGTAAGAATAAATAGTCCTCAAAGGGTTGATTTTACTCCTGGTGTTATAAAAACACATTGGAAATATCAAGCCATTTGCCTTAATAAAAATTGAGAAATGGGAGTAATTTAAAGTCTTGAAAATGAAAATGCTAAACATTTAGCTTTAATGTGCAATGTTATAATTGTTGTGTCAATCTTTTATTTTCAAAAAAGAAATATCGTAAGATATGACTGATAATATTCAAAAAATAACCATTATAAAACAAAATAATGAATACTCTGAAAGAGAAACAGGAGGCAATAGAAAAATAGAACTTTGCTATGTCACATCAAACCAAAACAAAAATAGTTTCAATTCCAAGAAAAACACAGAGTGCCAAAATTATTATACAAAAATCTCTTTGATGTTGGGTGACAAAAGTGAAAAAATAAAATGAACTTAGAATTTTTTCAACTTTTTGAACCTGGAAATTTAGCCAAATGATACTTGCAAAGCTTAAAAGATTAAAGGTAAACAAAAATTATTATACTCTAGCCAATTCAAAAAGTATAATTTATCTCAATAAATTATTTCTTAAAAAGTTAATAGGAAAGTCATATAATATAGAAAAATTTCCAAGTATTATAAGGGACTATAATATTTAATATAATAGTTATTATTTTAACAGAAGCTAATAAAAGATTTAGAATATCAAACAAAATTGTTGGTGTTTTGAGAATTCTTCTCCTTACTATGCAATTCTTTTACTGTGTATTCATTGAACAAGGAAGTTGCTGGTAATTAAAAGTGATTTTCAATGTCACATTATGACTCATAAGAAGCATCATTCATCTATTCGAAAACAACCACATTACATAAAAACAAAATTGTGTTCAAAATTTCTAAAAATTTTTAGAATGATATAACTTAATATTTATAATATAACATACATTATGAATAGGACAAAGATTTTGATGATGTAGATCTCTGATGTTTTTTTTAAATAACAAAAAAACTTCATAAATTTTCAACTTATATTACTACACTGTTGGTAAATGTTAGTTGAATGTAGGTCATGTAAAAGAATACTGATATACCTAATTAAAATAAGTAGTTTTTAAATAAAAAGAATACTGATAATTAATAGACAAGACAAATATTTATCATTTCATTTTCCATATTTCTTTACTAAAATCACTAAAAATGGTTAAAAAATCACTTGCATACATTCTGCATTGATATGGTTTTTACCATATTTTTTTTAAGGAGAGAGAGAGAGAGAGAGAGAGGATCTTTTTTTTTTTTTTTTTTTTTTTTTTTTTTTGGTAGATGGACACAACACAATGCCTTTCTTTTTATGTGGTGCTGAGAATAGAACCTGGGTCCTGCCCATGCGAGGTGAGTGCTCTATTGCTGAGCCACAATCCCAGCCCAACCATATGTTTTAATGAGGAGTGCCCCCAAATCCCTGAATTAATGCAGGAATGATTGTAAGAACTGTAACATGACCTGTTCATTCTAGTCCAAATGACTGGATGGTAACTGTAGGCAAGTGGAACTTGGCCAGAGGAGGTGGGTTACTCTAGAAGGGGTATGCCCTAGAAGGATTACTCTTCCTGTGGCCCCATTCTCTCTCTCTCTCCCCACCCCCCATCCTCACCTTTCTCCTTGTCATGTCTTGAGCTGTTGCTTTCTCTACCAGGCAGTTCTGCCATGATATTCTGCCTTACCTCTGGCCCAGAGCTATGCATTTGGCCAACTATAAACTGAACCTCTCAAATTGAGTGCCAAAGTAAACTATTCCTCCTTTAAGTTGTTATTGTGGGGTCCTTTGGTCACAGTGGTGCAAAAACTGACTAAAACAGTCATCTTCTATTTGTATATCTCCAAACAAAATAACTGTGGAGGCAAATCTCATTGTTGAATACACAGAAAAGTCCAGGTCTCTCATCTCATTTCCAAGAGGTAATTTATACTACAGTAACAGAGGTAATGAAAGTATAGAGCTTAAATTTCTTCTTTCAGCCCATTTATTTATTGAAAGAGACCAAGCTTAGCAGGATCTTATGAGAGCACTAACAACAGTCTTCAGTCATGGCTGGAGCAGAAGCCACAGAGCAGCAGCAACGATCCTACACAGATTCAGGAGTGCTGAGACAATGCTTCAACAACACTCCAACATTCCTGCACTACCCCTACATCCTCCTACTGGTATAGAGGCCATGATGCTCTGAGGCAGATGAAAGCCTCATCAACTTCAGACTCAGTTCTTCTAGCAAAGCCAAGTATACCTTTCAGGAAACAGATAAGAAATCCTATTCATTTATTCCCTTTGAGATCTCTCCAAATTAATGTCCCTGTGACAAAACAACTCATTACAATTCCAAAGTCCTATTCTTCACAGCTCATCTCTTTTATATAGCCATCTCAATTTCATCTCCATTCTAAAGTCCTTGATAATTGCAGTTATATCAATGAATATAGCTATGTAATTTTTTAAATATGAGTATAAGTAAACCTTAGGGACTCCTACTTCTTAAGTTCTAGATAAGAATGGTTTTATGCCCTATTTCACACCTTCTGGGAGATTTCAGTGCTCCTTCTGATTTCACTAAGTACTCCTATTTGCTTCTTACTTAGCTCAGTTTCTTGGTTGCTGATGCAATCTAATGAGATATTGTTACTTGTTTTCCTGAACGTTAGGTGAGACCCCAGTGTAGTAGGGCTAGATTTCAGCAACTAAAACAACATAAAATATTATGCATACCCATTCTTCTTTTCAAAAACATTTACTATCCTTGCTCACGTTTTTACTGTGAGCCTTTAGCTGCTCTTGCCATACATCTGTGAATGTGTTATTTAATTCTTGTTAATGACATATAATATATGCACATAAACACCTGAGGAAAATTATACAAAATTCCCAGAGCGATTCTGCTGGGAAGCAGAATCTTTTAGTTAAACAGCATTTTACTGATTCCTCTGTAAAATTTTTATGTATGTACAATATATATAGATAATATGGATAAAATCATGAGATCATACTATGTGCATTTTTAACCTCCTTTTTTAGTTAATGTGTACATAAATATTTAATAATCTTTTCAAATTGATGTATTTAGTTCTGCCACATTCTTTCTGCAACATGTAAACATGTGTAGTATTCAATGTACAGGCTGACCATAAAGTCAAGCAGGTTTCTACTGAGTTTAGATTCTTCCCAGTCTTTGCTATTGTCTAAAAATGTGCTCTGTGATAACATTTTTATTTACATTACAAATAAAAAACCCTAGAATTCAAATGAATGAGTCAAAGATTTCTGTATTTTAAATCTGATACACATAAACTTGCCAAATTTCATTTCCAAGAACTTACACTCATTTACAAAAGTCATCAATGATGGATAAATCTTTGCTTTCTAAATTGTAAATTTTGGAAATTTGCTTTTCTGATAACTGAAAATTATAATCTTGTTTGAATATGCATTTCTTAAGAAGGAACTTTTTTTGAGTATCTATATTTGTATTGATACACTTCTTTCTATATCTCAAGGTATCAGCTTGAGATATAATACTGGCTTACACTCTCTGTTTTAGATGTCATGAAACATTCTTTTAGATTTTCCAGTTTAATATTTGTTTTTTGATTCATCTTCTAATATTTTTCTCTTTTAAAACATTAAACTTTTCAGTTTCATTTTTCTGAGATTTATTTTTTATCTCAGATTTTAAACCAAGTTTTCACATTTTCTCCTAGTTCTTTTACATTTTTACTTTTTACATACAAAGCATGGATTCAGTTCAAATGCTTTTTGACATAAGAAGTGATATAGCTACTTAAAATTATTTTTTAAAAATATTCTTCTAGAACATGATCTCTGTAAGAAAAGAAAAGTGCAGAAGACATAAAAAGATACTATGTACAGAAAACGGAATATTGGTTCTTCTTTTTTGGTTTTCCCCTAATGAGAATGCAGCCATACTGGCTTTGGTTTATTCTAGAAATGCCTTCATTCTGCTAACATAGGTTTAAATTTCTCCTGATTTCTTGACTCTAATTTTTTACTTTGTTCTTTCCTTTCTTTACATTTTGTTGCAAAATATGCATTTAAAATTATTGAATTAATTTAGAAAAATGCAAAAACTACATGAAGTAAATGAACAAAACATCCACTAACTATAAATAATTAAATATTTAGAGGTATATTTCAACTTAATTTATTCACTCATCTAAAATAATAAATAGATGGGATCAAACTATAGAACTATTCTATGATAAAAATACTTCCTTAATAATAAATAATTATAATAATAAATCTCTTATGTTCAAAATACATACATTTGCACACCATATCTACATAGACACACACAACATAACGATCATCTCATTTTTAGTCCAAATAGTTTTATTTAACCTACAATCCTTGGGTTGGGGGTGTGGCTCAAACGGTAGCATGCTTGCCTGGCATGTGCGGGGCACTTGGTTTGATCCTCAACACCACATAAAAATAAAATAAAGATATTGTGTCCACTGAAAACTAAAAAATAAATATTTTTCTCTCTCTCTTTTTAAAAAAGAGATATATAGAAAGCACACTCTATTTAACAGATTCATAACATACTGTGGTCTAACAGTACTATAATTATTTCAAACATTTTGCTAAAAATGTATATTAAGGTTGTTTACAGTTTTTGGCTAATCAAATATTCTCTTTTATATAATATTGCCCTGCAGTTTTTCCCAATAAAGCAGATTTCCAAAAGTGGATTGCTAGTTCAAGTTATACATTTTTATATTTAGTTTTAGTAGCAGTGTGTGGATGCTTTTCAAAATTATTATAGTGCTTGGCATTTCCATCAACAATGCCTAGCTTTTCTAATCTCACCAGCACTAAATACTGGCAGTTTTTAAACATTTTATTGCAGAATAATATGCATACAAAAAGTATACAAATAATAAACATACAGCTTAATGAATTTTAATGATATGAATAGTCAGGCAACAGAATATTAAAAGCAATATAGAGGGCTGGGGATGTGGCTCAAGCGGTAAAGCACTCGCCTGGCATGCACAAGGCTCTGGGTTCAATCCTCAGCACCACATAAAATAAAATAAAGATGTTGTGTCCACCGAAATCTGAAAAATAAATATTAAAAAGTTCTCTATCTTTAGCACAAGAGTTAACAACAAGAATCAACAAATGGGACTTAATTAAACTTAAAAGTTTTTTCTCAGCAAGAGAAACAATAAGAGAGGTAAACAGGGAGCCTACATCCTGGGAACAAATCTTTACTCCTCACACTTCATATAGAGCCCTAATATCCAGAGTATACAAAGAACTCAAAAAATTAGACAATAAGACAACAAATAACCCAATCAACAAATGGGCCAAGGACCTGAACAGACACTTCTCAGAGGAGGATATACAATCAATCAATAAGTACATGAAAAAATGCTCACCATCTCTAGCAGTCAGAGAAATGCAAATCAAAACCACCCTAAGATACCATTTCACTCCAGTAAGATTGGCAGCCATTATGAAGTCAAACAACAACAAGTGCTGGAGAGGTTGTGGAGAAAAGGGTACACTTGTACATTGCTGGTGGGACTGCAAATTGGTGCGGCCAATTTGGAAAGCAGTTTGGAGATTCCTGGGAAAGATGGGAATGGAACCACCATTTGACCCTGCTATTGCCCTTCTTGGACTATTCCCTGAAGACCTTAAAAGAGCATGCTACAGGGATACTGCCACATCGATGTTCATAGCAGCACAATTCACAATTGCTAGACTGTGGAACCAACCCAGATGCCCCTCAGTAGATGAATGGATAAAAAAATGTGGCATCTATACACAATGGAGTACTATGCAGCAATAAAAAATGACAATATCATAGAATTTGCAGGGAAATGGATGGCAATAGAGCAGATTATGCTTAGTGAAGCTAGCCAATCCCTAAAAAACAAATACCAAATGTCTTCTTTGATATAATGAGAGCAACTATGAACAGAGCAGGGAGGAAGAGTAGGAAGAAAAGATTAACATTAAACAGAGACATGAGATGGGAGGGAAAGGGTGAGAGAAGCGAAATTGCATGGAAATGAAGGGAGACCCTCATTGCTATACAAAATTACATACAAGAGGTTGTGAGGGAATGGGAAAATAAACAAGGAGAGAAATGAATTACAGTAGATGGGGTAGAGAGAGAAGTTGGGAGGGGAGGGGAGGGGGGATAGTAGGGGATAGGAAAGGTAGCAGAATACAACAATTACCAATAGGACATTATGTAAAAATGTGGAAGTGTAACCGATGTGACTCTGCAAGCTGCATTTGGGGTAAAATTGGGGGTTCATAACCCACTTCAGTCCAATGTATGAAGTGGGTTATGTCAAGAGCTTTGTAATGTTGTGAACAACCAATAAAAAAATATATATATAATTTAAAGGGCTTAATAAAGTTAAAAAAAAATAAAATATTTTCAAAGAGAAAAAAAAAGAAAAAAAAGCAATATAGAAACCTTCTTAGTGGTCCCTTGCAGTAAACTACCTCTCTGTAAAAATAGTCATTAAAAAATAACAAGATCATGGCATTTGCAGGGAAATGGATGGCATTAGATCATATTATGCTAAGTGAAGTTAGCCAATCCCTAAAAAACAAATGCTGAATGTCTTCTCTGATATAAGTGGGGTGACTCAAAATAGGGTAGGGAGGAAGAGCATGAGAAGAAGATTATCACTAAATAGGGAAGAGAGGTGGGAGGGAAAGGGAGGAAGAATGGGAATTGCACAGAAGTTGGAAGGAGACCCTCATCATTATACAGAATACATGTATGACGATGTGAGGAAAAAGAAAAAAAAAAGTGTGTCACATTAGATTGGGTAGAGATAAGTGATTAGAGGGGAGGGGAGGAAAAGGGGGGAAAGGAAGGACAGCAGAAAAAAATAGACATTATTATTGCTGTATGTATATACATGACTGCATGACCAATGTAATTCTACAACCTGTACAATCAGAAAAATGAGAAATTATACTCCATCTGATTCAAATGTATGATATGTCAAGATCATTGTACTGTCATGTGTAACTAATTAAAACTAATTAAAAAAATAAAATAAAATAAAAAATAGTTATTATCCTGAACTTCTAACAACAAAGATTCATTTTGACCATTTATTAACTTTACAGGAAAATATTTAGAAGCCAAGTGTGGTGGCCTATAGTTCCACTTATTTGGGAGGCTGAGGCAAGAGGTTTGTTTAAACACAGGAGTTCAAAACTAGTCTGAGAAATATAGTAAGAGCCTGTGCCCCCACAAAATTGTTTATATAGCAAGTAGTCCTTTGTGTTTGATTCTTATGATCATGAAGATGTTTGTACAATTCATTGCTACTGTTGCATGCAGCAATAGTTTATTTCTTCTAATTGCTGTATAGTATTCAATTCTATGAATATATAGTAATTTATCCAACTAATATACTACAAATGTTCATAAAGGTTGAACATATGTTTTCAGTGGTTATGAATTATACAGCATTGAGCATTCCTGCGCATATGTTTTGGTGAATATTTGCATGCATTTCTGTTTGTTATATATTTAAGGTAGCATTTAGAAATGGAACTGCTTCTCAGTAGGACAGGACTATTTACCTACTGTAGACATTGCCAGTTTTTAAAGCGACTTAACCAGTTTACACATGTATTCAATCTATGAGAATTCTATCTGCTCCAAATCCTCATCAAAATTGTCATTTTCTCCCTTTTACTTTTAGCTATTTGGGAGTATGTAGTTGTATCATCATGTTGTTTAAATTTTATTTGCTTCATCATCCATGGTGAAAAGACAACATACATACAATTATATTAATAAATCAAGAGATGATGAAATTAAAAATACAAATGTAATTAGAAACAGAATATAAATCTTAGAAATTATATAAAATACAAGAGATAAATTACCAATAATAGAACCTTAATTATCAAATGAAGGAAAGCATAACTATAGATTTAAATTAAGACTCAAAGTATACATTCAATGTAGACAAATATAGTAAAGTTAATGAGTTAACATACCTACCAGAACAATTAGTACAAAATAAATGAACTTGATATAAAAAATTAGACTCAACAGATTAAAAGCAATGTCCAATCACATTCTATACAAAATAAATAGGCTTTGAATAGCAAAACAGTGAATTTTGAAGAATGGCAAAGACATAACAAGGAAATGCAAATTAAATGAAAACAAAGTTTGTAATATTATTACCAAATAAATTTAAATTCAAGGCAAAAACAGAGGTTCAACTATCATTTTTTTGCACAAAGTAAGATAGAGTCTAAATTAATTTTGAAAAAATCTACAAGAAATTCAGGTGATACAGATAATAGTCAAAAGAATTTTTTAACTTATTTCAATCTGTGGAATTTAAAGTAGGTAAAAATAATTACTAACTAGCAGATCAAAATGAAATACTTCCTAATGTTAGGGGACACATATATGAGGATAGTGGGAACAGAAGATTAAGAGAATAATTCTATAAAATGGGCCTACTTTGCTGTGACCCCTATAGGTTTTCTTTGCCAAAAATCAATTTACCTGCAGCCCTGCCTGACCTATGTAGACAGAATATGTCACATTCCTCAGAATGCTACTTGTTATCTGCAAGGAAATGCAGTTAGGAAATAACATTGATAAAAGGAACCCAAGTTACTTTAAAGGGAGAGTATTTGTGACCCTTTTCACAGACCAGATTCCAGAAGATAATGATAATTCCTCCTAAACATGAAACTTGGAAAAAATCATTAAGAATCCAAGGAGAGTGGCTCAGAATAGGCCAACAGAACCTAGAATTATCATGGCAATAGGTATTTGAAAGTCTGGTGTCATCTGCTATCAATCAAAAATCAAGAGGTGGACCTGCGCAGTACTGTTTGGAAAATTCTTTAGGATCCCAAATAAAACTGGAGTGCAGGAGAGGAACACTGTCCCTTTTCTCTCCAAAAGGACCACTCTCCCATTGAGAGTATTCTCTTTTCCTTTTTCTGTCCCTTCAATAAACTCATGCCTGTACTGTGAACTACATGTTGTTAAACCACAACACAAAGAAAAGACAACTGACTCCAATTTTAAATCAAATTAAAGCAAGCTTGTAATTCCAACCAGCCAGGACTATATCTCCCAAAATCCATGGGTTAGAGGACAGTACCCCAGCTCTCTAGGAGCACAGTTTTGTAGCACAAAAAGTTGTATAGTGGGGGTGTCTTGAGAACTTACAGATAACAGGATTTTCACAAGCATAATACAAAGGCAGGTAGTAGGTTAATGGACTAAATGGTTCAACACTTAGAAAGTAAATTTAGATCCCAACATCATAATTTATGAGGTGCTGCAAAGGTTTCAGAGAGGGTTGTTATCTGATCAGGGAAAGCCAGGCATGGGTGAGTTCAAGGCATGGGCAGGCATTCCAAGCAAGTTTAGAAATCGCAGTAATTTACAGTAAAACAGAAATTAACTTTTCATGACTTTGTGACGAGATGTCTCCCAATTTTAAGATGGAATTAGGCTGGGTTCATCAATGTCTGAAATCTTTCTGACTTGAACACAAGAATCAGCATTTGAAGTGGGGGTCTTAGTGTTACCTGAGTTTCTTAGAAGGCTCTAGGTTGTAACAATAATATTGATATTTTTTGTGGGGGAGTACCAGGGATTGAACTCAGGAGCACTCAACCACTGAGCCACATCCCCAGCCCTATTTTGTATTTTATTTAGAGACAGGGTCTCATTGAGTTGCTTAGCATCTCGCTTTTGCTCAGTCTGGCTTTGAACTCATGATCTTCTTGCCTCAGCCTCTCAAGCCACTGGGATTAACAGCATGATCCATCACACCTTGCATTAATATTGATTTTTATCATAAATTAATGTTACATTTTACCAAATGTCTTTACATGTTTGTTGAAATAATTAAGGTGTTTTTATTCCTTTTTTAGTTTGTTAATATATTAAGCCACAATTATTGATTTTCTAAAGTTACATCAAATTCCTTATTATACATTATTAGATTCTATACTAAAATTTTGTTCAGGCTATTTTCTTCCATGATAGTGAAATGAAGTTTTGAGATGAGACTAGGTTCCCTACTTTGACTCTCAAATTTGAAGAGTGAAATCTATGGAGAATCACAGAAAGGAAGAGCAAAAAGAGTAGAATTTATTTAAGCAAAAAGAGAGAACTCTGGCCACATGAAAGAAGGCTGATAGCAGAAAAACCCATTTTGATGTGCTAGCTTAGAAGTTTATGTGGTTCTGAGTAAAGAATGAAGCAAAATCCATGTTAAACAGGCACTGAAAACAGTACCAAGGCTACCAGCTTTGAGTTTTAATTCTACCCTCCTCTGGTGCCGCAGTCTGGCTGGGCACAAATCACAAGCCACTCAAGCAGGAACAAACTTTATTTCTGAACTCCCCCAACACCACCCACACGGCCCTTCCAGGGACACCACACACCAACCGGAACTCCCTCCACTGGAACTTCACCAACCAACACGAACTCCCCAGGAATCCCCTCCGAGAACTCCAAAGTAGAGGAGTTGGACAGCAGGGGTCTATATACAATTGAATACACAGCCTGTTTCAATCCAGCATCATCTTAATGTCTCGCCTCTCAACCATTACTTCTGGCAAAATGCCAGGGGCCATTCCGACTTGGCTGTGGCTCTCAACACTCAGAGACAAAGTAGTTGTTCTAGCAGGTGAGCCTCAGGGCCTTTTGCATTTGAAACAGGTCTTGATTATGCTTATTAATATTTCTTTGGTTAGCTTCCCAGTGTCCTTTGCAAACCTCAATTAGGGCCTATCAATTCTGATGGCTGACCATTGACTGTTCTTATTCAATAATTAGGGATATCAATCTGTAATTGTATTTTAAGAGATTCACTTTATGCTCATCTTCCCTGTCTCTCCACATCACATTTTTGCTAGTTTAGTTATTAAACCAGAACATTATTGTTCAGAGTTACACATAGATAGCATCTACATCCAAATTGTCATGGTTGATTACTTAACAGGAAGACAACCTGGCCAAGGTAAGAATCACAAGTCAGATCTTATGGAATAGGCTTCACACATGAACATTCTAATACATCAGGGACTTTGATATGCACAAAATTTGATCGTGCTTTTAGTCTTATCTATGTGTATTTAATTATTATTTTTAAACATTATAAGTTGATGTAGCTGGTTTTCACAATGTCAAATGAGTTATTATCATAAAAATAAAATAAATTAGTGCACTTGCAGTTTCTCCCACTGATACTGTTGTAGGAACAGATGATGCAAGACACTGAAGACAGCAGGAAGCATATTGATTGTGAATTTATGCTTGCAACCAGGTTCAGAGGGAAAAGCTTTTGCTGTAAGAAATTAATCTCCCTGAACTCAGAGTTCAGGCAGTTTCAGAACTTTATACCCAGTGTGTAGGAGGAGGGGCTCAGAAGTTCACAATCTGCACACAAAAGCAGCTCTTTCTTTCACTATTCTGAGCAAGCTAACCTATCAAGGACAGCGCCTGAGAAGAGCTTCTCCCCTTTCTTCCTTCTCCCTGCCAGCTGTTACCAGGGATCCCAATTACCACCACCTTCTCTTCTCTTTGAAATGTAAGCATCTCTATCAAGCTCTGGCTCAAGAATCCATCTTTCTTATCAAGCAAACATATTTGCAAACACACTTCCAGCTTGAAAATTTTGCAAACTAATATATATTATTACTATACAAGAGAGGTCATAAATGTGAAAAACTAGTAAAGGGGGGTTCAGCACCTGGACTGGTGATCTCTTTCAGGACTTTGGCAAGTAAGGTAGAGCAACAGGAAATAAAAAGCTTAACTACATTGAACTCTTTTGTAGAGATTCTTTTGCTGATGGTCCTACGATCAATTGTGGTGTGGGTTTCTGGAAAAGATGAATTAAGATTTTTCTGTGGAGGATGGGGTGCCACTACAATATAAGTCTGGTGGAGATCCGGATCCAATTTGTGCTCCATGGAGTCAACGAACGAACACAGCAAATGCAGAAGCAAGTATACCAAGTAAGTGTTATTTAAGAAAGTGATAGCGAACAGACTTCTCCAGAGAGAAGGGGACCTCAGAGTTGAAAGCCTATGGGAAGGGTGAGACTTGCCTTTCTTACAGCCCTTAGAACTTCTTTCTTTCATCGGTCATTGTCATTCCTATTTTCCCTGTATCTGAGCCTTTCTTTGATAAACAGTCATCACACTCTTGATCCCCATGGTTCTTATCTACACTGACTGCCTGACATGACTATAGGGTCCTTGCTTAGCGTCTGGATAGCTATCTTAAGTGACAGCTGCCATATTAAGAAAAAAGTTTCACTTTCCTGCCCAAGGGCATTTCTGAGAAAGTCTCACCACCCCAGTAACCCCTAAGTGTCTGCCTTCTGACCTGTCCAGCTCTGTGTACAAATGCCACATTTATTTTTATCCATTCATCTATTGAAGGGCATCTAGGTTGGTTCCACATTCTAGCTATTGTGAATTGCGCTGCTATAAATATTGATGTGGCTGTGTCCCTGTAGTATGCTCTTTTTAGGTCTTTTGGGCATAGTCCAAGAAAGGGAATAGCTGGGTCAAATGGTGGTTCCACTCCCAGTTTTCCATGGAATCTCCATACTGTTTTCCAAATTGGCTGCACCAATTTGCAGTCCCACCAGCAATGTATGAGTGTACCTTCCCCACCCCCATCCTCACCAGCACTTATTGTTGTTTGTCTTCATAATGGCTGCCATTCTTATTGGAATGAGATGGTATCTTAGAGTCGTTTTAATTTGCATTTCTCTGATTGCTAGAGATGGTGAGCATTTTTTTATGTATTTGTTGATTGATTGTATATCCTCTTCTGAGAAGTTTCTGTTCAAGTCCTTGGCCCATTTGTTGATTGGGTTATTTGCCTTTTTGTTGTTTAACTTTTTGAGTTCTTTGTATACTGTAGAGATTAGAGCTCTATCCGATATTTGAGGGGTAAAAATTTGTTCCCAGGATGTAGGCTCCCTATTCACCTCACATATTATTTCTCTTGCTGAGAAAAAAAACTTTTTAGTTTGAATTCATCCCATTTGTTGATTCTTGGTTTTAACTCTTGTGCTATAGGTGTCTTATTAAGAATTTGGGGCCTGCCCCCACGTGATGAAGATTAGGGCCAACTTTATCTTCTATTAGATGCAGAGTCTCTGGTCTTATTCCTAGCTCCTTGATCCATTTTGAGTTGACTTTTGTGCATGGTGAGAGAAAGGGATTCAATTTCATTTTGTTGCATATGGATTTCCAGTTCTCCCAGCATTAATGGTGCTATTAAGAATAACAATCTGTTAACTTATTGAATTAATCAGAAATACATGCATGTCCATATCCAACTCATATTAGAAAACTAGGCCCATTAGCTTATCAAACACACCAGACCACCAAATGATGAATCCCCTCACTCGAGACCCTTAAAAGAAGAAGCACTCAAGACTGAACATAGCAGCACCTTGACCCCATCACCTAGTCAGTGCTCCCAGCCTTTCCCTGGAAAATCACCGTAAAGATGAACCTCCAAATCTCTGTCCTCCCCAGACCTTAGCATCGTGAGGTTTCTACTGCCAGTGATGATCACACAAGTCCCACTCCAAGCTGACATCTTAAGCTGACACTCCATATTATAATGCTGCCATGCAGACCTTGGCCTAGAAAAAAGTTTCTGTGCTTTGAAACCTCAAACAAGTTCTTCATCTGGGTCCTAATCTTATTTAGTCACCTAGTGAGACTCTTTGATAAACTCTTTGCTCTCAGTTCAGCCTCCTGAAACCCTGTGGCTACCCTTTAACTCTTTTCTAGAAGTGAGTTTTACAGATATTAGAAATTAAGATTGGAATTAAAAAATCCTGTAATTGCCTGGTTTATAAGCTTTTATGACAACCAGGTGACCCTCAAGTATTCAGTGAAGTGCCACTGAAAAAAAGGGGTGTAGGCTGTGAATTTATTATTATTTAATAAATTCTGACATTGTGAAAAGTCATGACCCAAATGTGTTTTAACTATGTTAATGACATAGCACACTCATGACATATTATCTTTTGCTGGATTAGTGACTGTATTTCTTGGAAAGTTTTAGCTATATATTCATCAAATGTTTTTTTCTTGGTCACCTCAATTATTTTGTTGACTCCAACTAAAAATATATAAGGCCAATTGATGTCACACAAATTATTGATCCTCATTATTCTTACTAAAATTTTTTATTTCTCTTGTGTTTCCATTTGAATACTTTTTACTTCTTCAACTTCACTAATCTTCTCCTTTGTGATTTCTTATCTTCTATTAAATCCCAGACAGATTTTGTGATTTCATCACTTAATTTTATCTGATTTTTTTTATAATTTTCATAAATCCATTTAAATTTTTGAATATGTGAAATAGTTATAAGAAGTGGTTTCACGTCTTGATAGTTTCTGTTTTAGTTCAGATTGGTTTATTTTTCTTTTTATTTTGGGTCCTTGTTTCCTTCTTTTTTATATCTGGTAATCTTTGATTAGATGTTGGAATTTGTCAAATTTTCTCAGTCATAATTTATATATTGTGTATACTTTCAATCTTTTTTGAGCTGTATTTTTGTAATTCAGTTGATTACTTAGGAACAGTTCAATCCTTTCTGGTGTTGCTTTTAAGATTCATTGGGAGATCCAGAGCAGCATTTTGCCACAAGCTAATTATTCCTCATTACTTTGGGGAGAACCTTCCAAGTACTCTACAATTGGCCTGTGAATGAAGAGGTTTTCAATCTGGCTGGTGAGAATATTACTCTGTAGCTTTGTGTTCTCTTGATGCTGTACCTAATATTCTAAGGCAGTTTTTTTTTAGTTATGGTTATTTTCTACAAATGCATGCTCATTTTTTCCCCTTTGATCAACATTCAAAGGAAACCTTCAGATCTCTACATTTTCTCTCTGCAGATTTCTCTTGTATTCTGAATGGTAAATTCTGCCCTTCTTTTTTCTTCCTGAACTTTCAGTTTTGTCTCCTGAACTGAAGGATACTGCCAAACTCTGTTCCTTCTCTACCTGCTTCACAGTGGGGATTTAAAAAATTCTAGTGCTCGTCTTCTTTCTTTCCTGTGTGTCAAGGATCTTTGTCTTCCATTACCTAATATGCAGCGTAAATTGAAATTGAAAGGCAAGTGACTCACCCAAGATGGAGATTCAACCAAGAAATTTATTGGGGGGCTGCCCAAAGGGGAATAAAAGGAAAGGCAGGGAGCAGCGAGAGGGGAGGAGGAGGGCAGAGAGCAGAAAGAAGAGAGGAGAGAAAAGAAGAGGAAGAGGGCAGAGAGGAGAGAAGAAGAGGGCAGAGAGTGTGAGCTTGTAGGCTTGGGTTTAAGAAGGGTTGCGTAGGCAATGTGGCGGGTGCTGATTGGCAGGATGACTCAGGAATGGTGAGTGGACACTGTGTCCCATGGGGATTGGTCAAGAAAACTTGAATTTGGCGCTCTTCAGCTTGGCGCCCTTAAAAGAGGAGGAGGAGGGGTAAGGGATTCCATGATGTTCTCAGGAGACAGAAATTTAACTTCAGCAGGGAGTCTCCCACACACCCAACAGAAAACGTACGGAATGTTTTCTAACAATTAAGGTATTGTATTAGAAATAAACATTGATAATGTGTGTAGAAAATTTCCAAATATTTAAAGACTTAACACCCTCCCACATAGCCCATAGGTTAAGAAATTGTAAGAGAAAACAAAATAATCAACTGAATGACTGTGAAAATTCTGTATACAAATTTCAGCAGAATAATTCTAAAAAGAATTTGGAGGTGAAAACATTAACATAAACACTTATATTGAAAAAAGGGAAAGATAAAATAATTGATCTAAGCTTCAACTTTGTGAAGCTAGACATTTTGCAAATTAAACCTAAAGGTGATGAAGAAAATAACAAAATGATGGCAAAAATAAATGAAATACAAAATAAAAACAATGGAAAAATTAACAAAGTCAAAATCTGGGCTTTTTAAATAGATTAATGAAATTTAAATATTCTTGGTAGAAATAATTAAGCATAAAGGAAAGGAGGGGCTGGGTTTGTGGCTTAGTGGTAGAGTGCTTGCCTAGTATGTATGAGGCACTGGGTTTGATCCCTGGCACCACATAAAAAATGAACAAATAAAATAAAGATATTGTGTCCATCTTCAACTAAAATAAACTATTTTAAAAAAAGAATAAAGGAAAAGAAACCTAATTATCAATATAAAGAGCAAAAGAAATTATATTCATACACATTTAATAAAAATTAAAAGAAAAAGGGAATATGATAATTAATTTGATGCCAAAATATTCAACAATTTTGATGAAAAAATTATTTGAAATGTACAACATACCAAAATCAACCTATGAAGAAAAAGAAAATATGAACAAACCAATATTCATTGTAGATATTGCCTTTGTACTTTAAAGAGTTAAAAATAAAACTTCCCACAAAGGAAACTCTAAACCCAGATTATTTCATTGGTGAATTCTATAAGCATTTAAGAAAGAAGTTATAATAATGATATGCAAAATATTTTAAAAATTAGTATAGGAGGCAAAAGTACCAAACATGTTTTATGAGGCCATGTTAATATTGATATCCAAATTTGACATTTTCCCTCAAAAAAAATGGACAAATATTCCTTATGAAATTGAACACATAGGTTCAAAAATACGTACAAATGGTAGAGATAAAAAATATCAAGAAAATAATTTGAGAATACATAGAAAAAGGTAATACATAATAACCCTGTGAGATTTATATTGGGATTGCAAAACTGGCTTATATATTTTTTAAATAATCAATGTAATTAATATCATTAAAAGAAAGAAAAACAAAGAAATCGGTACAGTAGGTACAGGAAAATTATATAAGAAAATCCAAAATCTGTTTATGTTTCTAAAGACTAAAACTAAAACAAACAAAAAACTCAGCAAATTACAGTAAAATGATACCTACCTTTTTCCAATAAAAGAAATCTACAAAATATCCCATAGCTATCATACTTAATCATGAAATACTAATCATCTTCACCCACACCTTCACAGGTTGAGAAAAGTCAAAGATCTGTACTATAACTACCTATATTCATAATTTTGCTAGAAGACCTACCTGGTACAATAGTGTAAGTAAAGAAATAGTGTTAAGATTTGGCAAGAAGAATAAAACCTATGTTTATTTAACATAATTATTTACATGGAAAAACAGTGTAATAAGTGATGTTTTTAAGGTAAGAATCAAGTCAATTGTGTAATAACAACACCCAGTTACAATACAACATCCCAAACCAATTCTAATATTAATAGTATCTGAAAGAATAAAACATTTAAAAATATAACAAAATATATTTTGTGCAGTTACACTGAAAAGTATAAAATATTATTGATAGAAATAAAATAGCAAATATAAATGAAGAGCTATAACATGTTCATGTATTTGAAAATAATATTGTTATAGTGTTCATCCTTCATAAATTGAACTGTAGAGCAATCATAATGCTGGAGTGTTTTTCTACAGAAATTGACAAACTAATGCTAAGATTACATGAAAACACAAAGACCTAAGAATAGGCAAGATGCTAATCCAGAAGAACAAATTTGGCAGACAAAATACAAGATTAATATTAGACTTTAAAGTATATGCTTATCAAAAGAGTATGGTATTGGCATGATAGATCAAGTGAACAGAAAGACTAGAAAAAGTTCAAAAAAAATATATAGTTAACTTAATCTTAACAAAGATGCCAGGGCAAACTTATGTGGGAAAATAATGATATGTGTGTGTGTGTATGTGTGTATTTTATGAATATATGAAATATATAAATATGGAGATGTATAAATATATATATATATATAAATATCCATAATTATTTTACAAGACCTATTGCAACTCGTTGAACAACAATAATATATTGGCAAGTGAATAGACCCTTTTCAATAAAAATAAGTACAAATGGTGAATAAGCACATGATGAGGTGGTCAACATCACTAATCATCAGAGAAATGTAAATCAAAAGCAAGATGATATTTTCACTATAAAGGAGAAAAAGTTATACACACTAGCAGCATCAAAGGCTGAAAAGGTGTGGGCAACTGAGTCTCTCATGCATTTTAAGTGAAAGTTTATCCAGTTGGGAAATGTTTTACCCATTTCTTATACTGTTCACCACATAGTTATTCTACAAACTAGTCATGAAATTGCTATTTTCCTAATGTTACAGAGTGAGATCCACAGGGGTCTGGGACCACCATATTTGCAAGAATTTTGAGTGGGTTGTACATAGTATTGAGAGGAGCTCACTACAAGAGAAAGGAAAAGGGGAAAGGGACACACTTAAGGGTAAAATGGAGAGAGTGGGTCCTCTCAGAAAGGAGAAGAGCAGAACTCTTTGTTCTCCAGTTTTGTTGGGATGTTTCCAGAGAGTCCAGCCCCCATCCACCTCTCAACTTTTGACTTACAGTAGGATTGCAACAGACTTCCAAGTCCCACTGTGTTTGGTCTTACTCCATGGAGGGAAAATCTTACTATTATAATGACATGCTAAAGATCAAAAGGCAATTCAGGGTTACCTTGACCCTGAACTGACCAGTTCGAATTAAAACTTGTTTTTAGAGATTTTATAATTGGTGGGCTGCAAATATAATTATCCTCTCTCCCTGAGTGCTGAAATCTGATTTGTATAAAGGTCACAAAAGTCCCCCTTCAGGGTAACTTCTGTTCTTATCAGTCTATGTATCCTTTAGGTGATGCCAAATTCACTTGCCAAATTAACACAGTTTATTTTATTAGACTGGTATTTCTGCAAAATGCTAACAGACAATAATTATAAAGTTATATGAGTAAAATACAAAATGAAATTAACAAGAAGAGAAACAGTTTGTATAATACCTCTGAAACATAATTTTATAATACTAATATAACTTTGATATTTATTTAGGCTCTACAAAACCCCACAATTTGGGCTGGGGTTGTGGCTCAGTGGTAGAGTGCTTGCCTAGCACGCGTGAGGCACTGGGTTCGATCCTCAGCACCACATAAAAATAAAATAAAGTTACTGTGTCCACCTACAACTAAAGAATGTATGTTTAAAAAAACACACACATATTTGTACACTATCCCATATGAAATCTTTTAGAAGTTTTACTTTTTCGAAAATTATTTTACAACCTTTAAATACCTTCTATAATTTACCAAAACTTTACTTAGTGTAGTACTATCTCTCTCTCTCTCTCTCTCTCTCTCTCTCTCTCTCTCTCTCTCTCTCTATATATATATATATATATATATATATATATATATATATATATATATAGTGGTTATTGGGGACTTAACCACTACCAGTGCTTTACCACTGAGCTTTATTGTCAGCCCTTTTTGTTAATTTTGAGACAGGTTCTTCCTAAGTTGTTGATGATAGCCTTGAACTTGCGATCCTCCTGTCTCAACTTCCTATGCTGCTATAATTACAGGAGTCTGCTACTACCCATAATTTTAAATGGGCTTAATTCTAATCAACTTTGGAACCATCCTAACATAGAGTGAAGCAAGAGGCAGAACTTATCTCAGGTGAGGCTGACCTTTTGACAAACTTAGTTCAAGTGTTTTAGTTTGAACTTTGCCCCACTTTCTAAATATTTACTTAAGTGTGTAGGAAAGCAGAGTTTTTATGTTTCCTGAGTCTAGTTGAATATCAGTTAACACAATAAAGCATTACATCTGAAACATAAATCAAACAGAAAAGCTAAGAGAGCTCTTGATTTTCTTTCTTTGTGGAAAAAGGTGCAAAATGTTTCCATGTTCCATAGTGCCAACCTTTAAACAAATCAGGCTCTCCTTATTACCTTTCCAAAAATACATTTAAATTTCCACCCCAGTGTAAAGAGTAATATTATTCTTTATAACAGGTTACTTTTATCCTGTTACAAAACATTAAATGATATAAATAGATTCCCAATTGAATTTATTATTTTTATGTAAACCTCAAAAAAGCTATTGCCTATTGCTACAACTTTAGTTTGGAGAACACCAGCTTGGTAAAGTGCTCTCCTAAGCTTTATTGTAAATGGCTGATATACTTTTATGTAAATGGCTGTTATATACTTGTAATAATTACTGTTGGAAGCCATGTATGAACTATGGATTTTATTTGAGCCAATAAGACAGGGAAGCTGCTTTTCTGGGAACTCCTGGGTGAAATTCCCCAGTCGGACAAAGCCAGATATCATGCTGGCACCCTATCTTAGCTCACAGCCCCAGGTTCAAATGCAGCTGCCTAGAGGTGGGCCTAATCTGCCAAACACCAAACAACCTGTTTTCCCCACTTTTATCCTGTTCTCCTAAAGAAACTCCTTACTGAATCCCATTAGTGTGTTCCGCTATGAATTAAACATTCAAGGGTTTTTCTCTTTGTTAGGATCAGACCTATCAAGTCTCTTCCACCCATCATCAGGCCCCTGCTTAAATTAATTTATTATTGCATTTTTTGTCTTTATTTCTTAATATTACTTTCTCTTGTGAGCAGCGCTACTAATCATTACTTGGAGTCAGATTGTCTTTAAATGTGTATATTCGATCACACCGATCATCAAATATAAACAATTAATGCAAAAAGTGTGGGGTGTGCTGGAGCACCCCAACTAGCACTCAATGCACGCTAATTAAACACTATAAGCAAATAATACAATCCTAGGGCAATCATGAGCCCCCAAATACCTCCAATGCCACACAACTTGTCTTGGCCAAAGAGCAGACGTTATCCTTGTCTGATGGTTCTCTCAATGGCTGGACATTAGGGAGTGGTGGAGTCAGTCCAGGGACAGACAGCAAGGTGGCCAGTCTCATCGATGTCCTTGGAGCAAAACTGCAACGTGGCAGGATGTTGGTTATTGGTTACACCCAGTGAAAGTCAGTGTCCATTGGTTATGTCCAGTGAGGTGATGTAATTGCAACTGGGCATGTTTTTTGTGCATGTCCATGGAGCTGTGCTCCCTATCACTGTAACCAGTCATTGCTAAGCATGCCTATGGCTAGTGCCCCTGACAGCTCTTCATCAGTTGCAAGTAGACATGACTAAGCAGTTCATTGGTTGCTGTTTTTTTTTTATGGCCAGCAACTTAATGAGTCCCACATGTCCCAGTATGTCTACACTTTCATATCTTTTATTTCCAGCTGTCCCACACCTCCTCACGCCTCCAACGGTTCACTCCCTCTCCACTCAGGACATGGGCAGAAAATCACCATCACACTCACACAGATGTCCTTATGTTAACTTAGTTTTAACTTTTAAAGTAGAATTTAGATAGGATAGACATAGAATAGGCATAATTACAGGTCTTCATAGGTTAATAGCACACTGACAAAAATCAAAGAATAGCTTTAAGCCTCTTGTAAGTTTAGAAAAGAATGTTAATGATTAAATAGACTTGTTACCTGATATGCAAGTGTATCTCATTTATATAATAATAAAACATTTATTTATTCAAAGAAAACTAATGTAAGCCAGGTTTTAAGTGGCAGTGTGGCCATCTTACATGTTAAAAGTTGAGATGTAACATAGAAGACAGTACTTATTGGCTATCTTTCCTCTATTAAACCTACGCAGTTTTAATTTTACATACTATATAACATTTAAGCAAAGCTCAAACATATTTAATCATTGGATGTATACATGTCTTTGGTCATATATATTTGGGGTGTCAAATGTACTATAAGAACCAGAGTTATAAGCAATTGTTTAAAATATTAACTTAAACTCTAATTCTTTTAAGACTTAGTTTTCCTTATTAATAAAAATCTAATACCCATAAGAAATAATTTTTATTGATATTTTTATTGGATCTCGTTAGTTTTACATGACACTAGAGTCTATTTGATATATTTAAACAAGCATGGAATATATCTTATTTTAATTACAAATAGGAAAGACAGTGGAATAAATCTTACATAACTCTCATATGTGCATATATGAATACACCAAAGTGAATCTCACCATCATCTGCATCCAAAAGACTGGGAACCTAATTAGAATAATAAGTAGTCTTAATAACTAAGATCACATCAATGTTTTAAGAAACCCTTTCTGTTTTAAATACAGAATATTAGATTTTGGTTTTATATTACTACATTAAATTTCAACCTAAGAAAACCCCTTAAATAACCTGAACTGACTTTACTAATTATAGCCAACTTAATCATACATAAAATTTCCCAAGATTTATGTTCAATAAGCCTTTTAACTTACTTAGACATTCTGCAACTTGTTTACATCCTTAGTTTTCTACAAAATACTTTTTCATCCAGAAATATTCTTTTTATTTTTAATTTTTCTTATCAAAATATATCTCCATACCTATAACTCTCTTATTATAGCTCTTTTTTCAGTTGTTTACCTTTTCCTTATGTTTACATTTTTAAACACTCCTTATACATTTTTGAACTTACATAAATGACATTTTTAAATAAAATAAAATAATTTACTTCTTATAGATTTTTTTCCCAACACAGATTCAATCTTCTGCAATTTGTTTTACAAAGATTTACAATTACATCTCTTAATTAGAATTTCAACTCTTAATAACCTTGCTTTTAGTTTAGGCCCCAAAGCAAAGCAAACTTCAAGGTTTCTGTTCTTTGTTTGTTTGTTTTTCAACAATTTGTAAAGATACATTTATTGATAGATTTCAATATAAATAGTCTTACAGAATTTATGAAGCCAAGAGAACTTGAATTTTTACTTAGCAATTGATGTTTTAGTATTTTAACTTACGAATTAATCAAATGTATCATCTAACAAATATATTTATAAATGTTTATCACAGTTACATTAAACCTAATTTATCCACAAAAACAAAGATAGTAAGCAAACAGATTTAACATTCCAGGTCATTTTTTCTGTCAAAGAAAATTCCTAAAAGCAACGAACATTATACTTCAAACATTTTATAGAGACCTACACACTCTTGATTGGCTGGCCACTTGAGAAATGTGTGGGTTACTAATTTTAAGACATCTTTACTTTTATACTTTTTAAAATTATTTTTCTTAATTTATATATGACAGTGGAATGCATTACAATTCTTATTACAAATATAGAGCACAATTTTCCATATCTCTGGTTGTGTACAAAGTATATTCACACCAATTCATGTCTTCATAGATGTATTTTGGATAAGAATGTCCATCACATTCCACCATCATTAATTACCCCATGCCCCCTCCCTTCCCCTCCCACCCCTCTGCCCTATTTAGAGTTCAAGAACTGATCCTTAAGCCTTGCCCATGATAGGCAAATGTTCTACTCCTTAGCTATAACCCCAGCCCTCAGTGTTATGTTTTTAACCAATTTAGATTAACTTGCTTGTTAAATTTTTATTTAAGTCATACAAACTAAAAGTCATTTGGATCCTTTTTTTAATTTATATATGCTCATTTATGTTGAGAGTCACAGTTTAGTCCGAATGACGCCTGGCATTTTGCTAGAGGGAATGGTTGAAAGGTGACCGTGCTCTGGGATTAGGGTGGCTCTGGGATTAGGGGGGATCCTGTTGGGATTAGGGCGGATCCTGCTGCCTCAGGTGCCCGCTACTTTGGAGTTCCCCTTGAGTTCTCATGGGGTTCTGGGAGAATTGGCGAGTGGAGCCCAGTGGAGGGAGTGTGTTCCCGGAAAGTGTGGTAGAGTGCCGGTGAGAGTTCGGGAATAAAGAGTTGCTGTTTGAACCTACAAGGCTTGGTGGCGGCTCAGTTATTTGTGCCCAGCCAGACTGCAGCACATTTATCCATAAGCTAATATTGGTACCTGTAAATGATATATAGATACAAGTATGCAATATAAAATACAAATAATGTAAAAAGAGATAGGAAACAAAGAGTTTATAGTTTTGTTCTCTGTTTTTTCACTAGGTATTAGATGCCCACAGATAGGGGACCAAAGAGCTACAGGTGCCCATTACACAAAGTGTCTGTCAGATTTAACCTTTAGAAATAAAAACAGAGCCTGTCACAGACATTTACAGCATGACTCAGACACAGGGAGAACCTGTCTAGTGTGAGGGCAAATTTTACTAGCCATGGGAGACTCTGGAAAAAATGATCCAGGTGACCACTTGTCACCATGATATATATCTGCATCAATCTCACTGTTATTTATCTCACTCCTCAAGACCCTCTAAAGGGGAAGATCTCTTTTCTTTAGTTTCCATTGAATTTGAGAACTAACCCTTGATAACTGACCTCTGAATAAAGACAGCAAAAAATAAAAGGATAGAGGAGGGGGAAAACTTTCCATTTAGATACAATAAAACAAATCAGAAAAACATATATTAATTTAGGTTGCTTAGAACCAAAGGTGAATTTACACACACACACACACACACACACACACACACACACAAACTTCAAACTCTAGTTAAAAAAAAATACACAGAACATATTAGACCAGAATGCACTTTTGGATAAGGTTAGAGTCAGTACAGATATTTAAAGAGTGTGAGAGTCCATGAGGTCAGGAGAGGGGTGTCCTAGCAAGCTAGACACTTTTATACCTCTGTAAACAAAAGGTGGAGGTGTTGAAGACATAGCTACCTCAAGAATAGGCTGTCAAGAAAAAGAAAGCTTATACACATTGGACCCTTCCCCATTTCTCCATTTTCCTTCCCTTTATCTCTGTTTTAGGAGTGGTGTGAAGAGCATCACCACAGAAAGCCCCTGATATTCCCGGGGCTAATGTGTCAGCTTCTTGTTTTGATGCCCCAACATCCTAAAGCTGACTTCCTTGCAATTGGATAATGCTTTATATTGATTCCAAGGCAGAACATAAAAGGTCATTTGGAGCACACTGAAAAGCCCCAGGGTTTGGTGCAGCTGGTCTGTCCAAACCTTTTAGCTTACTTCTCCCCCTTTCTCTGACATTTAGGGAGGAACTTATTGAGGGAGCAGAATTCCAGAGCAAGGGTAGAGGGACAATTTAAGTCTCACAGCAGATAGACTTTTTTTTTCCCCAATTGAGATAGCAAGCCTCTGATGGACCAATATCAGGCAGGCAGCTGAGAAACTTCTAGGAAATCCGGTATGTAAGAAGAGGAGTTTTAGATTGAAGCTATTTAACCCAAAGCAATGTGGAATGCTTTTTTTTTTAAAAAAAACCTTTAATGTAAATAAAAGTTCCCACTGATTTGACCCCTAAGTGAATTCCCATGAAGTTCTTCTGGTGCAGAGATAGAGATGAGAGGATAAGAGGACAGATTGAGGTCCTTTTAGCCTAATGGATGCCAGCTTTCAGCAACTTGTGGTTGATGACCTTCAGACCTCACTAGGGTGTGTCCCTGACCAGAAGCCCTCAATTTCCAGCAGGCGGTATCTGTCCGACAAGAAGACCAAAAATGAAAGCACTCGCTACTTTTCTGTTAAGACCTGTGGGTGTCTGGATTCCAATCAGGAGACCTGCCAATTTCGCCAGAGTATCAGGAACTGTCAACTATCTCAGGATATTTCCTCCAGACACCAAGAAACTGAGACATAGAGTAAACACTCAGATAGAGAAGGTAACCATAAAAATAACCATTAACCATAAAAGTAACCAGGGAGTAAACAACAAATGTTACAGAGAGAGAGAGAGAGAGAGAGAGAGAGAGAGAGAGAGAGAGAGGGAGAGAGAGAGAGAGAGAGATCTGCCACAGAGTCTAAGCAACCTTGGAGGTCTGTGATCCCCTTTATTTGCAATCTGGTCTGAAGAATTTCAAACAGGTTGCACATAGTAGTGGCAGGCAGGAGTTTATTCAAAGGCAAAGTAAAAGGGGGGAAAGGGACTCTCTTAAGGGAGAAAGGGAAGGAATAGATCCTCTCCAAAAGAAGGCAGACAATGGGCTTCATCTTGTCCTCCAGCTATACTGGGGGTTCTAGGAAAGTCTCCAGAGTCCTGCCAAGGTCCATCCCTCAACTTTTGACAGCCAGTAGGATTGCATCAGACTTTCAAGTGCCCACTGCTCAAGTCTTACCCCATAGAAGGGAAACTACTATTATAATGACATGCGAATAAAGATCCAAAGGCAGCTCTGGGTGACTTTAACCAGCACTGACCTTTCCTAATTGGAACTTGTTATTGCAGACTTCATGGTTGGTGGGTTTTGCTTCTAATCATGCCGTCTTCCAAATCCTGGAATCAGGTCTGTGTAATGGTCACACAAGTGCCCCTTCAGGATAACTTATATTCTTCTTATGAACTGGGAGGAATCTTTGGGCCTACATTTTTTTCTGCAGATAACAGGTTATTTGCTGAAAAATGTAGTCTATCCCATTGATTAAAGCCAGGGAAGGCCCAGTATGGACTTAGGTAAATTTCTTTTAAAAGAAAGTATGTGGAGGGTCAGCAAAGTAGGCCCAGTCCACAGAATTATCTCCTGACTCATGCTGTCACTGCTTGTGTTGGTCTGCTACCTATCATTAAGGGACATGAAACTAATTCCACAATAAGACCTGAGCAAGAATCTTCATAACCAATTTAACCAGAATAGCCAAACACTTGTAACAACCCAAATATCTATGAAGAAGAAAATGCATAAATTGTGGTATTCTCATATAATTTAAAATGATCCAGGAATTTGAAAAAGAACAAATTAATAACACACACAACAGCATGGCAGAATCTCCAAATGGTTATATTGTATAAAAATGCCAGAGACAAAACAATAGCCTATATTCATTTGTATGAAATTAAAGAATAGAGAAAATTCTGTAGGGAGGCGGTGTATGCAAAGGAGGAAAGAAAAGAGTGGATGGAGAACTGTAGAAAACTGTCTTGAGGAAACGGTTCAAAAAACCCTCAGTATTTTATAGTTTGCCCCTATGAAGTAGGTCAAATGGACACCTACTCACTGGAAGATTCCCTGAGTTTCTGCAGCATTGTTGAAATCCCAGACATATGGGATTGTTTACCTCAATCATGACAGGGACTATTTTCATCATGTCTACTTTTGAGTTGCTCTCCATGTATCCCAGTAACAAACCACTGCTCTGATGTTATTACCATAGGTAAATTTAAAGCGATCAGTTTTCTGTGCAGAGTACATAATTCTGTTGCACAGGCATGCAGTATCCTTAAGAGTAATACTGGTGGCCAAAGTGCATTTAACAAGAATCTTAATCTTGGTATTGCATTATCAAAATATCTAAGACTGGGTTATTTTGCAAAGAACAGAAATTTATTGCTTACAGTTCTCAAGGGTGGAATGTCCAAGATCAAGGTACCAACAAGTCTGAATACCTGATGGAGGGTGTGCTCTGTGTTTTGTTGGTATATCCTTTGGAGGGGTAGAGCATAGTAACCTCACATAATGGAGGAGGAAAGCCACAAAAGAGCCAAATGATGAGTGTGAAGGCTACCTGAAGCCTCTTTTATAAGGGTTCTAGTCCCATTCATGAGAAGCCCGCAGGACCTAGTCACCTCTTCATGGTCCACCCTTTCATACTATCATACAGACTGTTACATTTCAACTCCTGGATTTGGAAGAGACACATCCGAACTATAGCAAATAGTAATTCTATCAGTTCAAATGAATAGCACTGGTAGCAAAATTGCTTCAGGTATATGCTTAACTAAGTTTTATATAAAAATATTACTCCATCAGAACACTCCTATTTCCTAATTACACTCATTAAAAACATAGCTTATTGGGAGCCCATATTTTAAAAAAAAACAGCTTAATACTTATCTATCTCAGGTTGTCTTGGAAGATAATGACAATTGCAAATAATTCTTGTGAGGGTTCTCATAAGTAAGGAAAACCTACATCCAATTTCAGACTTTAAACTAAACACCAGGAAGTAAATATAAAATCCTTATCTTGGAGATAAACCAGATTTGTATAATTCCTGTGTAGCTTTTGAGGTTATGAGTTGTTAAGTACACCCTATCTGTCCATTTGTGAGACTTTATGTACCTTCGGCAAAAACTATGAGGTAAGTGTTTAAATGTGGCTGTCTTTGGTAGTAGGAAGTTTTTATTTCCAGTAAATTATTTTTCCTGGAACAAATGGCAGAAACAGTCTTTCAGTGTCAAACCTTTCTTATTGCTTCAACAAATATAAAAGTACATATTCTCTATTTCCCTAGATCCTGTTGTTATAACCCTACATATGGTCAAGTCTGATGGTAACCAGATATCATTGTAGACTATTTTGACTGATGTTATTTGGCTCCAACTTAATATTCAGCAGTCCCAACCCCAAGTATGTCCCTTGAATCACCTTGTTTCTTGCTCCTCGATTGCAGTCTCAAAACAAGATTGTGGCTTACTTATACCTGAGAACAGGAAAGATCTCACAACAGGTACCCCCTGGAGCCTGCATGAACTTACAGTAAGAAAATAGCTTTTTTTCCCTCACAACAGATGCTATGCTATATGCAATGTGATGTTGGATGGTTACATATATTTGGGATGTGTGTGTGTGTGTGATTTTTTTAAACAATTTTTGTTACTTTCTATGACAAGGGGAAATGTAAATAAAAAATAATTATTGACTTGTTGTATTCCTTTATTTCTTGTCAAGATAATGTAGTAATTTTAATTTTCACATACTTCCATTCGGTTACATATTCTTGAAGTGTAAAAAAAAATGAATTACAGATGACATGTATCGAATTGTCTTAACCTGCAGGCCATTCTTTCTGTAATCTCTTCGGCATCCAAGAAAACATATGGTGTCTGGGTATCTTTCCAGTGTATTGAGACAGAAAAAGGTCAATAGTCTGTCAAGTTTCATTTATAAATCCTCCCAAGTCAATCTTTAGGAACCCCTTGTTTAATAAAATTCTTACCTCTGTTTAATGTCATGAAATAAAATTACAAGGTTGTTCACATTTTCCACTATCTTTGTATTAAGTGCTCTGATTTCTTAAAGAAAAGTGCTTTTTTATCTTTTGCTACTGTTTTCTTCCTGAGACATCACCATTTACTAGGAAGTAAACCCAAATTTAGATTTTAATCCTGTGGCTTTTAAACCACATTGTTCAAATCTTGATGTAACTCAACAGGATTCATCTTTTCTTGCTCTATTCCAATTAACCTTCCATGAGAACCAAGTGTGACTTTGACTTATAAGTTACACCTCAGTCTGCTTTTTAATGGGGCAATTTAAAGAGTACCTTGACTATTAACATTGACCATGACAAGAGAAAAAGGCAAAAAAAAAAAAAAGAGTCAACTTGCAACACTGCAACTCTTTTGAAAAAGGCGTTAGAGAGGATGAGATTGAGTCCACAAATTAATTACACCATGCAGCCAGCCCTCAAGATTGCTAGATGGCCAGAATGTAACTGGACACTATATTTTGTCTTCCATGATGTCCCAATATCTTAGGAATTGAAAACCTAAGAATTAATATTTTCCCTAAATTGCAACCAGGAAAGCCTTGAGTTCTATTCCCCCAAAAGGGAATACTACATGAATTTTGGAAAGCAGAAGAGAAGCACAAGCCATTATAGAGTCTATGGTGGTAGCGGGCAGCAGTGTGGGCCTGGTAGAAGAGGGTATGACGGTTGAACTGTTCCTCTTCCTGTGCGTCATGCCCTTTAGTGCTGTTGACGTTGTCCATGGTTTACAGGTTTCCTAACCTTCATTTCTCCGGCTCCTCCAAAGTTTTTATACCTTTAATCTTCTGTATTAAGTCACTTTAGTCTACAAATACCTACGATGTCTTCTCTACTCCTGAATCATGACTAGAAGACTTCACTGATTCCTCCATTTTCCCCAGGTGACAAAGTTCTAGATAATTTTGAGTGACCTAGAAATGAAACCTATGTATAAAGTCCTTTCTGTGTATGCAAATGTCTACTTTTAATGGTCTTAAAAAGGGAGAAATTGAAATAAAAAATAATCAAATAATGGATGATCCTAATCAAATAAAGATGTTTTCTGGATTTTGTTCAGTTGAAACCTTACTTTCTGAGAAGATACATGATAAAATGGGATACATATGGTCACAACCTTGTGAATCTATCTTGGCTTTAATATCTACTTCAGAAACTCAGTTTTCTTGATAGATACTTATTGAGTACTTGGTGACAGGAACTGTAAGTGCCTGTAGTTCCAGAAGGGTTAAGATAGTCTCTATCCCCTGCTTTCATGATACTTAAAATCTAGCAACAAAGATTGGAAGAAAAGAGAATTTGCCCTGATACATGGGCATAATCAGGTGCTATGCAGCTTCTCAGGTCATAAAACTATTTTGAGTTCATTATAAGAATTATGAGAAGATATATAAGAATCTTAATTAAAAAATGGTTTGATAAAAGCTGAGTTTTACCTGGTATGATGGCACATACCAATAATCACAATAATACAGGAGGATGATTTTAAGTTCAAGGCAAGCCTCAGTGATTTATAAAGACCCTGTCCAAAAATAAATGAATAAAAGTAGCTGGAAATGCAGGTCATTACTGAGGTTGCTGGTTCAATTCCTGGTATTACAAAAAGAAGAGAGAGAGAGAGAGGCAGAGAGACAGAAAATAGAGTTTTGAAAAATTACTTGTTTAGTAGATGAAAGTTGATTGTATGAAAAGATGACAAGGTATAGAGGCATCAATTAGCAAGAAAATATATCATCTAAATTTGCAATAACAAGGGTCTGAGAAACAATGGTAGCCTAGAAGACAGGGACGAAGAAAAGTGAAATGCTTCAAGAAACATTTAGGAATTAGAACAAAACACAGGAGTTAATTGGATATGTGAGATGAAGGCACAGACGAGTCAAGAGTGACCACAAAGTTCAAAGCTTTGGGAACTGGTGTGTAGCAGTCAAGATTGGGACAGGGTGAAGGTGAGATGGGTCCCCTAAAATGTCAGGTCCTTTTGACATAGGTTGGGTTTGATCTGCTGGTGAGACCCATGCACACATTTCATTACTCAGTAGAGACACAGGTTGGAAATGCAAAAGAAACATCTTGTCTGAAAACAAAGATTCAAGCATTCTCAGAACATAGATTACAATTGCAGTCACAGGAGTGGATCCATTGACCCAGGTTCAAGTACAGATAGCAGGACAGCTAGACTCAAATTCCATACAAGTTCTTTAATTTCCCAAATTCCTTTTATTTCAACATTAAAATCACTACATAAAAGATATTTTATTAATGAATTGACATAGTTAATTGAATCAGACATATGTTAATCAATTCATTAACTGAATTCTAACAGTTTACTCATCAAAGCATATAAATTTCTTTCAGTGTAAGAACTCTCCAAGGGAAATAAAATCCTTAACTACAATCTTCTATTAACATCTTAAGCAATGTACCAGCTATGTAAAAGACAAAAAGCTTCTCCTTAGATAGTTTTGCTAAGTCCAACAGAAAAATGAGTTATTCAATTATATGATATAATACAGATATACATTATTTTTGTTAATTTTTTTGAGAGAGTGAGAGAGGAGAGAGAGTGAGAGAGAGAGAGAGAGAGAATTTTTAATATTTATTTTTTAGTTCTCGGCGGACACAACATCTTTGTTGGTATGTGGTGCTGAGGATCTAACCCGGGCCGCACGCATGCCAGGCGAGCGCGCTACCGCTTGAGCCACATCCCCAGCCCTTTGTTAATTTCTTAATCTTTGATCTAGTCTTACTTTTACTGACTTAATTCTTTTTTAGTATTCCAAAAGTACAGTTAATTTCAGGACCAATCTTTTATTTCTAGCATAGAAGGAATTTAATAAGATTTGTAGTATAAATTTTAAGTATATCCATAAAATGAAGCTCTTCAGCTCATAAAATTACAACTGAATACTCACGTTGAATTTGTCTGAAATGTAAGGAATATGCTCACAAATTCCATCATATTTACAAAAATATAACTACAATGAAACTTCTTTAACAGCATCCAGAGAAATGCGACTATTTTTACAATCTGTCTTCTTTTTCATGAACATAGAATGTTTTAATTATCTTTGGTTAGGTACTATTAAAATAAAAAATATATTAATAAAATCATTAAGGAAAACTACTATAGGATCTATGTTCCGTTATTTATTGGTACATTTTATTATGTATATATTCATATAGACAATAAATATATAGTTACTTTGAGGAAAAAATAAAAGAAATTGGTGGAAACAAAACATTTGCAAGGTGTAATGAATCAAGTGCTTTTAGTTTTTCTTACCAGATGAGTCAATTTTATCGAAGTTATATATTTTTTAATCCTGAATGGGTCCATGGAAGATGAATTCCAAAGAAAATAATACTTCAGTGTTCTGTAAACATGTATGTGCCTGTGCAAAAGTTGCTTACAAATAGTCATATGTTGCAAAATGTTGTAAAAATTATATTCTAATCTGATTTAATTTTAGTGCAAATTTGTTCCAACACAGGAATCATCACAGAGATCATACAGATTCCGAAAGTTATAACAATTAGCAATAATTAAGAGAATTAAGTTATTTACTGATTATGTAATAGTATCTATACAAAAGCAGGAAAAAACTTGATATGAGAAATTCAATAATGGTTCATATTTTTTTATAATTCTGAGAATATCAGCCTTTGACTCTGAGTTGAAAAATAATTCACAAAATGTGCATTTGCTTGTATGAGCAATTGCTCACTGAGTACTAATAATTTTCCTTAACATATTAATTGTCTAGCAAATTTCAGTTTATCCCCTTGAAACGATCTTGAAGTCATTCAGTTAGCAAAATTTTCCTATAGCATTCTCTTCTGGATTTCACATATGAGAAGGACAATAAAACCAAACACCATAAAGGAGCATCTATGCTCCCTAGAGAAATTCGTGTTCAGAAACTTTTCATCAGATGAGGAGGAAGCAGGGAGGACACAGAACAGAACCCCCAGTACTTGTCCTGATGTGACTTGAAAGTTCACTTATTTTACTCCCACCTTTTAGCAATGCTGATAATGTCAATTTCTTGTTCACTTTGCCTTCTATCTGGGAGATGAGTCAAAAGCATTTCTCCCTGTTTTGACTCTATTCAATCTACCGTCTGAGCAGCGGTAATGAAACCATCTTGTTGTTCCTACCTTTGAATACGAATAAATTCACCAAGGCTCTCCCTATCAGTTTTTCAGGAATTATGCTGCTAATACTTCCATTAAGATGCTTTTCTGTCCTTAAAATGGGAGACTAGGACATACCTGTGAGCCTTCCTTAATCAGGTTGATAGCTCTGGTCAGAATTCATCCCTAAGTTTTCACACCTGTTTCCTTAGACATTGGTAGCCTCAGATAAAGAGTCACTGGGGCCATTGTGCTTTTTGACTTCCAGGTTCTTTTTAGATTTGAGTGTCACAGACACCTCCGAGTGAATGGCATCCAACCTCTGCTCACAGCGGAAGGCTGAGAGGAAAGCCTTCCTGTAGTTGCTGTTCATCCAGCCATAGAGAAGAGGGTTGGCAAAGGTGGAGCACATGGCGATGATGTGGAAGACCGTGAAGATGAGTTTGTACTCCTTCAGGTCCAGCACATGGTGGTCGATGTCAACAGCAAGTTGGAAGGCGTGGAGGGGCAGCCAGCTGACAGCAAACACCACCACCACACACACGAGCATCTTGGTGGTTTTCTGCCTTCGCTGGTGGTAGTGGTCATTTGCAGCTCCAGGGCTGACATGGTTCTTGAGTTTACTCCAAATACGAGTATAGGAAAAAGATATGATACCCAGAGGCAAAACATACAGAATCAACAAAGTGGAAAGACTATAGATAGTGCCATACATGCTCTTCTCCTCACCAGGCCATTTCTCAGTACAGGCCACAATCTCAAAGTCTGGAATAATTTCAATCAGTGAGTACTCCCGGAAGATGGCCAGGGGACTTGCCAGGAGGGCACTGATGCCCCAAGCCAAGCCAATAATCAGGAAGCTGATTCGCTTGGAGATCTTGCTCTCTAGGTGGTAAACGATGCACCGATGTCGGTCAAGGGCAATTACAGTCAAGGTGATGGTGGACACCTGAACTGCCAGGCCCTGGGCATATGGCACCAGGTGGCACAGGACAGGACCCATTTTCCACTCCCCCATTAAGGTATAGGTAAGAGTGAATGGTAGGCACAAGGTGTTCACCAGAAGATCCGCCACTGCCAGGTTGGCAATAAAAAAATTGGTTACTGTACGCATGCTCTTGAATTTGATCACCACGTGGATCACCAAAGAGTTGCCAACTACCCCAAGCAAGATGATAGAGCAATAGGCCAGTATGAGGACAACACGTACCTCAACCAGCTTGGTGCTGTCTATGAGCTCTGGCTCAGGGTCAGGGGCCAGCTCACCCCTCGGAGTGGTGTGCCCTGCCCCATACTGCTCCACCTTGGTTTCTTCCACTGTCTGGTTCTCATCAGACTCGGCACCCGCTGGTCCCATTTTTAGCACTGTTGCACTTGGCCTGCAACTAGATCTACAATTAAGGGTGAAAAAGAAAAACAGAACAAATATGAAACATGGAAATTGCAAAGGTATTGTAAAATATATCCCAAAGGGACTGTTTCAATTTGGCTGAGGCTCAATATATCCGTCCTTCTTATTTCTAAAATAGCATCTAGTATAGCATCTTGATAAAGCAGGTCCTTTATTAAGTCTATGCAAAAAAGAAAATGGATCAATTAAATCAGGTCCTAAAAAATCTATCCAAGGATGGGAATATAATATTTTTCTATAGTGAGAAAAAGTTCCAGTATGGATGCTACCTAATGGATCCCATTCATTTTCAGTGGGATGAACATTATGAACTTGACTGATGTTATAGCTGCTACAAATTCACCCAATTCATTTTAAAGAAAATAAAGTAAAGTTTCTTTCACTACTTTCACTGTTTGAAATTCTTCAATATACAGCAAAAAATTGTATAAGGAAGGGACAAATATGAAAACCCATCCCTGATCCCTGAATTGTGGGAATAGAAAATAAGGCACAATGATGGGATTTGGCTTCACAACCATTTTTTCTAGTGTAGTGCATGACAAATAATCTTCCCATGTAACACAGTAGAATCCTGCACAGATACTACCTGAGAAGTATGCTCAAGTCTGAGCTCCATCCCCCTAAAACCCCTAAATAAAAAGTTTTAGCACTTTTCCTTCCCTTTTGCCACCTCCCAGTCCCTGTTTATTTCCCTTCTGTCTATGGTCTTCCCATTAATGAAATCACCTAAAGTTAAAAATGTCTTCGCCTGTGTGCCTCAGCTGCATCTCCCACCGTTTCCTACTCTGGTCTATTCCACACCACAAGAGGATTGAGTCTCATAGAGACATTTGCAGGGTCCCCATTCATCAGGAGTCTGGGATTCTGGCTCTGGAAAGTTAATAGGAGGAACAGGCAGGTAATTAGCAGTAGGAAGAAGGAGGAAGCCTCTGCCTCCTTTCCCCTCCCTCTCTGTTCTGAGCAGCACCTCTGCACCAGCTCCTTGGCTCTGACATCTATAATACAAACCCTCTGTGATCCTGCTTGCAGTGGATGGTCCTGGTTCCTGGCCTCTGCCACACTGCCTCTTCTGAATGTCTTTCCAGCCAGGGGGTGGTGATAAATCCCCTGCTGTTGCTAATCCCTGAGTAGCCCCAACATCCCCTATCTGGCTTCCATCACCTGTGTAACCACTTATCTGCATTTGATTCTCTCTTTCACATTTTGAAAGAGATTTGATTTTATATGGTCTGCTGATAGCATGCCTACTTTAATTTTTCTCTCCCACTAAAAGGTCTGCACCCACACATAATGATAACACTGACCTATGCAGGGGAATCCAATCCTCAGTATGACATTCACATCTTGATGCCCTCCTTGCCTACTCCTTTGGCCTCATCTCGACATCCCAATGTATACTCTGTCACAATGAACTGCTCCCAATTCCAGCCTCACTTGGACTCTCTCAGACCTCCCTCTGCTGTCTGTGCCATACAGGAAGCCTCTCAGTTATCCCAACACTTCTAAGGCTGCACAGGCCACACTGCGATGATTCTCTTTTGTTCACCCCACCACAGCAATCTTTTCACAGGCAGAAGAAGCTAGATCTTTTTCATACGTTATTTAATCCTGAGCACCAAGCAAGACACTCCAGACACTCAATAATTTGGCAAAACAAATATGAAACTAAAGGAAAGCACAATCAACATCAGCTATTTAATTAAAAAGTGTAATTTTGATCCTTTCCTATGGATATAATTAACTATACAGGATTTCTTGCCATGACATGCCATCCTTATGCCTGTTTTGTCCTATTTAATCAGATAACTGCTTCTACACGAAAATTATCCAAAGAAACTCTAGGTCAATTATTGATTGTAATCATTTAAATTGTTAGTATACACCACAAAGGAACTTCTCTAATATGTGTGTGTGTGTGTGTCTCTCTCTCCATTTATCTTGGGTTCTCTCTCTCTTTGTCTCCTCTTTCCTCTCTCTTCTCTGTTTATTTTAGGCCATCCTCCTTCATAGTACCCTTACTACCCAGAGGAGTAGTAAGGAGTTTCCATGAACTTGTGTATTTGCTATATTGACTTAGATTCTAGTTCCCTCTGCATAAATTTCAAACAGAATATTCCAAGTAGACCAGGTTTTCTTTCCCCTTTGCTTCCCTTCTCTAGTAAATAGAAAGAATGGAAACAAGACATTCAGATCATGGAGCATGCATTTGATAGGTTCCACCATTTCCTTTAGAGTAAGAACTGACTCTACAGAACACAATTAGTCAATCCAGACAACTCATTAACAGAATTAACGAGACTCGAGAAGTCAGTTTGGAGATTTTAGCAGACTAAATTGAGAGTAAGCATGAAATCGAAGGACATTAAGAAGGGGGGGTGTATTTGATTCATTGACTTAGTTTGCTCTTTCTTTTCAGTCTTATTTTATTTATTTCAAAGCCCTCTTATTTACACCTTCTCTGCAGGAATGGTTATTGATCTATAAGCTATTAGCATATGGACATGATTAGATGCTTGTAAGCACACTACTGGCTTTCAGCCAGTTCAAAACATTACCCAGAGCAGAAAATCTGTCACTTCTCAGTAGCACTTCTGGAAAAGTAGAAGAGGAAAAGAAAGTACACAAAGGAAGTTGCCCATAGAAACTCAAAATGTACAAAAATTACAAGAAACGCAGACAAAGAAGAAATATTTTCTTGAAATAAGGCAAAATAAGGCATTCACAGTATTCAAGAAATTTAAGGAGAACTTGTGAATGGCACAGTTTTCTTGAACACGTGAATGTTTAGTTATTTTGTTATTAAAACATTTCTTTGTAGAATAGGAAATAAGGTTTGAGGTTTGGGGTTTCTTCTTTTCTTTCTTTTTTCCTTTGTGTCTCCCCCTGAGATTCAAAGCAACTTATTATAATGAGTCTGAGAGCCTTCTTTTTTTAAAAAAAAAATAATATTTTTTGGTTGTTGATAGACCTTTATTTATTTATTTATATGTGGTGCTGAGAATCAAACCCAGTGCCTCACACATACTAGGCAAATGCTCTACCACTGAGACACAACCCCTGCCCTGTAAGCCTTCTTTTTGACTACATACTTATATCTATGGGATTTTTGCAACAGTTCTTTCTGAAACATTATTGTCCCAGGTTGGCCTTAGTGAATCCTGTCATCTTACCAAGCACAGCATGTTACAGTAATCTTTTCTTAGGGAAAAATCTCAGAAATCATGCCACACACCTTAGGTTGCCTTCACTTGTTAATCCTGGGATGTGGAGAGAAGAAACTTTCCAGAATGATACATGCAAGGCACGATTGTGTCTAAGTCCAACATTAAGTATATAAACCAATGAATCTGGGATTGTGTCTCTTTCACATGTTTGAGCTCCTGACCTTTACTTGAAATCAGCGTTTTCTGTTTCATGTCCCTAGGTTTTTAAATGATATATTCCTATTGAGAAACATCTTTAAAGCTTTTCATCTCACCTCCTTTCCCTTCACCATATGTTCCTACTGGTGAGTGAGCCCTGGTTTTTTTAAAAAGAAAAAAAAATGAGTGAATGCTTAAATAAATGTATTCTTGATCAGCTTTGGAGAATCCAATATGATCTTGCACTTTAGGCAGGCCTTTGATTTTTAAAGAGAAGGTAAACAGGAACAACCTGCCTATTTCTAAGAAGGCGCAAGGAAAAAGTCAAGAATCTTCAGGAAAGGAAAATTCTAGCACAAGGAGAAAAGGAGAACGGCATAAACTCCCCCATCCCCACTACCCACCTAAATGTGGCTGGGAAGTGGGGGATTACGCTTGGAAACACCACCCCAGTGCCTATTTCTTAGGACCCTGGGCTTCTTTGGGGATGTTCAAGTTCCCAGAAGGGGAATCAGAGGTAGGACTTACTGACCTGGCCCTCGCGTTTCTGCTGAGACTGTAAAACAAGAAGTGTGCAGCCAGTCCGATGATTATCCGGAGAGGGCCCTGGGAGGCCTCCAAAGCTGACCCAGTTGTGTTTGCTCCGACGGTCCTGGGCAGTGGACTGCGCGGGCGAGCAGCGGGAGCAGCTGGATCTCCCTGAAGCCTGGCTGCTGTCTCCGCCGTGGGCGCTTGGGCACCGCACTGCGCTGCACAGTCTCGGGTGGGCGTAGAGGATGGGGCGGCTGGGGGAGGGGGTGGAGGTAGGATTGGGGGCGGGAGAGGCGAACCGCTCCCTTGAAGAAAAAGAAACAGGTTCGGAGGCTGAGGAGAGATGGCCCTGCAGCGGAGGGAGCTGGATAGGAAGTTTCAGTGGCCAGGGAACTAGGGGCGAGGTTCGCTTTTTCTTGGATGCGTCCTGGTCTAGGGAGACCACGCAACGCAGCTGCCAACCTTACTCAGCTAGGCGCCCCACTGCAGGTCCTACTACTACCTGCAGCTGCCACTCTTACTCCCCTGAACACCCCCAAGTTTGATCCTCTGGGCGTTTGCACCACGCCTACCTTCTTTCACTTCCACAACCCCTCCTTTTACTCTCCGCCCCCAATTCCGCTAGAGATGGCTCCAAGAGGACTTACACTGGTCTGGAGCCCGGGTTCACCAGATTCGCAGGGAAAAAGCAAAGGCAAAGGCGTGGCGGAGACACTCAGCTGCAGCCCAGGGAGCTGTGGTCCCCTGCGCGGAGGGCGAGCAGAGACCGAGGGCAGGAGGGAGGCGGGCGGGAGAGACAATCTTCGCACCTTTGCCGAGCTGAGAAAATCCCACGACTCCCTAATCGGGGTTGCTTCCTATTTTCGCGTGTAGGAGCAAAAGTGGAGAGCTGCACCGGTGCACAACCGGGAAAAGCGCAGTTCGATTGCACCGAGGACAAATCCTCGGCACGCTGGCCCATGGCTTGAAAGCAGGGCGCTGGCGTTCCTATAACTGGGTGGTCGCTGCGCTCCAGCACCAAGGTAAAGCAAAGTTCAGATCCTTGCTGATCCGCAATTCCCTTAACAGGTGTCTGCGGACAGTTTCAAAGTTGAGTAGCGCAGATTCAGATTGAAAACTTGGAAGGTGCGCTCTGCAAAAAGCTGGAACAGGAAAAGAAAGGAAAGCAGTTGATCTCAAATAAAAATCAGTATCTTTCTCTAGTTAGCTGATTTCCGGATCCTTTCCTCTTGACTCCTTTCAGACCCAAGCCACTGGAGCCCCGATGAGATGTGAGCCTATGTCTGGTTTCCAAGTGCTCAGCTAAAGCTGACAGGACTGAGTTTGTGCGTAGGAGGGAAACAGTATAGACAGGACAGAAATCAACAAAGCTGCAAGGTCTGTTTCCTTGAGATTCTTCCCTCAGACTCCGAAGTTTACAGCCAGCCTCTTTCCCTTGTTCAGTTTTAGAGGGGGCAGCAGAGCCTACCAAGTTTGAAAACCAAAAGCTTGCAACTGCAGAACACTCTTTCCTCAACCATCCTGTGCTGGGGCTTGGCATAAATCACTTACTACTCTGCCTCAGGATTTGGGGTTCTGTTTGTTTGTTTGTTTGTTTGTTTGTTTTTCTCTTCTGAAATCAGGATGACCATATCAGTTTGCTTGGAGTTTCTCTGAAATATTTAAAAAAATGCTTTGATTTCTATTAGAGATAATATTCTCCAAAATACTAACTAAAGACTGCCCTCAGAAGGATAGGGTTTTCAATCCTCTGAGGGTTTTCCAACACCCTGATCATACTGCATTTGTAAGAAATCTTTACACAGTGCAATCTGAAATTAATCTTCAACTAATGTTATGCCCATTGTAGTATAGGAGTTGTTTATAAAATAAAGCAGGTTGGGCTTTTTCAGCCACCCAAGAAACAAAAATAGAGAGAACTGGAAATATCCAAGATGTTCTACATGGTACCACTTAAAGTATTTTAATAGATTTAATATATATATATATATATATATATATATATATATATATATATATTTTACCTATGGGAATATTCCTTGTTCACATAAGTGTATTGTGCAAGAAGTTCCATGCTTCTTGATATTTGCATGGGTGCAGAATCAACTATGACCAATAAATCATAACTTTTGAAGAGCAGCAGTGTGTTGAAACAACAACAACCACAAAAGCAAACATCCAGGAAGCAGATGAGTATTGTCTTGTAGAGTAATTGCTTTAGAGGATTCAACTAATTTCTCTAAAACCGATTGCACAAAATATGTGAAGTGTCACTTAAAGGAAGCACTTTGGAGCTTCTCTTTGTTGCTAGCATCAATCACTATCACTTTGTGATCATTATTAAGTAAAAAAAATGGGTTACTTGAAAACAAGCACTGTGATGCTCCAACTATCAGTCTGGTAATTGAGATGGCTACCAAGTGATTAACGGATTGGTGAACATCACAGATATACTGGACAAAGGGTTGGGTCCCCTGCCAGACAGGCTAAGCATGACAATTCAAGGGTTCATGTTGCTCAGAATGACATGCAATATAAAATACATGAATTAGCTGAGCATGGGGGCACACATCTGCAATTCCAGATACTCAGGAGGCTGAGGCAGGAGAATTACTGGTTTGAGGCCAGTCTGCGCAAAAACAGCAAACCCTGTCTATAAACAAAACAGAACAAAATAAATAAAACTTATAAATTGTTTTATTTCCTGGATTTTTCCATTTAATGGATGGGTTACCAAAATTTGCAGAAAATAAAGATCTCAGATGAATAGGAGACCACTGTAGATAGAGGGATGAAAGAAAGAAAAACAAAATCTGTAGTCTAGCCAAAGGGCCTCCAATATTTTAGCCTCTGGTATTAGTTTTTAAAGTTTGGTTAATCTCCTAAAATACCTAAAACATGGGTTCTACTACTATTTCCTTTGCCATTGACCACTCTTTATAGTACAGAAATATAAAATGAATACAGCCAAAAATTAGTTGCCAAATGTGTCAGCTTTTCATATGAAGTGAGAAGATCTATTCTGACTCACAATTTTGGAGGTTCCAATCCATGATCTATTGGCCTTTTTGCTTTGGGGCCTGTGATGGAAGTGTCTCTAGTTCCCTCTCAAGGACATGCCCCCTGTGACCAGAAGATCTCCCTCTAGGTCCCACCTCTTCAAATTTCTTCCATTTCCCAGTGATGCGAAGCTGGAAACTAAGGCTCTACCACATGAGACTTTGAGAGCACATTTGAGATACAAACTATAGCATCAAGTAAGTAATTTTCTTCCTATTTCTGATTGAACTGTTGTTCCCAATGAGACTACAGTAAAGTATATTTTGAATAACTGAATAATTCCAAAATTTTAAATAGCTAGAGTGAGTAAATTTCTGGGAAGCACTTCATTAAAAAAGAAAAAGTTCAACAACTTTGGTATAGAGGATCAATTATGATGCATATTAATTAGATACAGTAGATCATGATATGGTTTTCCTTCAGTCTAAATTCATTTTGAGAGCAAAGAAACTTCCCCCAGGAATAAGTAGTTTCATTGCTGTTTCAATTATAGAAGTAATTTGTAACCATTACAAAAAGCTAAAGGAGACCAAAAATCAAGAGCAAACTAGAAACATACATTATCTTAAACAATTCTGTCCAATATAGCTTTCTCAGTGATGGAAATGTTCCCTATCTGTGCTTTCCAACTCAGTAGCCACCAGACACATATGGCTTTGGGGTACTTAATATGACGAGTGCAAGTAAGGACTGAATCTGAAATTTTATTTAATCTTAATTAATTTATATATAAAACCGAATAGCCATTAAACAACAGTAAATTGTGGACAATGTACATCTAAAATTGCATTACCCAGAATAACCATCATCAGCTTATTGGTATAAAATCCCAATATTTTTAACTACCCTACATTTTCCACTTAATATTTCACAGTCATCTTTTCATTTCCTTTAGTAAATATTTAATTCCTTTAATGGTCGCTAAGCCTAAACTGGATACATATATTCTCACTAGTTATCTTTATTATAGACAAAACTGCGATAAATATTCTCATGTATATTTCCAGTATACTTGCCCAGTTATCTCTTTTTTATATATAAATTCCAATAGGGAATGAGAGAGGACTTTCAAATTTTTCCTTACACCAAATTCATATCTCAGAGATTGTGTTCAGTGAAGAGAAGGCCAAGCAGCTTCTTATAAGGTAAGTACTATGGAGTTTGGGCTATCAGAGTCAACATGAAGTTCAGTATATGATTTCAGTGGCCCAGGCAAGGTTGATTGAAGTGGTGATTTGTGTGTGTGTGGGGGGGGCGGGGTTCCAGGGAAATTAAAATAAGAGAAGAAAAAAAAAAGAGAGTGAGTTTATTTGGATTCCTGTGGATTCCTGGGGGAAAGTCCTTTTGGTTTCACTCTGCAAGAAAAATAAGGTTTTAGATTTTTTTTTTTCTTTTTACTTTAAGGTCAAGTTTCCAGAGAGATTATTAAATAACCTTCAAGCCATGCCAACCTGACTTAAATCACGAATAGAACAAAGCGGTATAGTTCAAGTGGAATGTGGAAGCTGATTCCAGAGGGAGAAAGCACTAAACCCCTAAGTCAGGACACTAGCTGAAAGGAAGAAATTTGAGGAAGGGTGGAAGGACATAGGACCAGAGGAAGAGGGCACCAGGCTCAAATGGAGCAGTTCTTTGGGGCTATAATATAAAAGTAATATAAAAGCTCAAAGAAGCTAATAAAATAATGTGTACTCCTTTAGTTATTAGGCTAAACAAGCATACAAAAGAAGGTCTAATAACAAGTCTCTGGTTAGGAAATATTGATAATCAAACTAGCTAAACACTAAGTTATGGTGTTTAATATGTATAAAATTGATTCTGTATTATTATATTTAAATGTTTAATACATGTAGTGATTATTTATTGGTCCTTACAGAAATTAATTTTAAAGTTTCAAAAATACGCCCTTGTAGCAAAAATTATAAAACCTAGCTCTCCTAATGACCATTCAGTAAAAATATAGATTCTCAAAATGTCCTAGACATATTCCTGACTGGATCTGTGGCCCACTTTTCTATCTACCCAGGAAGAGGAGCAGTAGATTTAACACCTGAGCAGGTATGATTGAACTTGCATCAAATAGACATAATGAGACCAGCTTATATGAATGGAATATTTTTAAATAATCTTTTTATTTAAAAAATTCAATTTTCTAAACTCTAATCTTATCAAGTTGGTTCTGAAGTTTACTACCTTTTCTGACCTAACCTTGTTTCTTTTGGTAGTGAGTGGATGAGTAAAATGTGAATGGGCAAGAAATAGTCACCAGATTGTGAATTTCACAAGGCCAATAGGCTAGATTTTCTTAAAATCTGTTTTTGCAGAATGTTATGAAGACAGGTGTCTCATTCAAGAAAATAAATTAGTCATTCAAAGTCAAATGTATGCTAAATCCTAAAATGGGCATAAATATAATTTTGCTATGATTTTTATTTCTATGGATTTGGGATTTTTTATTTTAATTTTGAATTTTTAATTGCAGATTCAAAGTAATTAGGCAAGATTGTAAGCAACATATGCACAATTTGCTGAGATTTTTATCTTTCAGTGATCATCCAAATGGTTATTGAGACTGGTAAGGGACCAAATCTAAAAAGGTATTTAAATGCAAATTATTCATGGTTCAAATTTTAAGGAAGAACAAAGGATGGGACATTTTTATGTAAAATTTAGAATTTAATCAATGCAATTTTTCATTTGATTATTTGAACATGCATAGAAGACCAATGGCTAAAGATGAAACATGCACCCTTTCAGAAATTTCAATTTTATTTAATAAGTGTTTATCCTTGTAGCATATAGAGACATAATTTGATATATATTTTTTGAATCATACAATCAAAACAAACTTAATTTTTAATTTTTCTCAAAGAGTACAAGTAAAATCAAAGCTGTCTCATTCATACTAACTTACTATTGATATCTCCTAAGAAATGGAAGGTGAAAAATTTAAGTATAAATTTTGCAGATTATTTTGGAACTAGTGAAATGACTTATTCAAAGTAAAACTTTCAGAATGTGAAATGAAGAATACAAATAGAACTGACTTAATGACTCATCATTCTTTTACTGTACAATAATATCATATAAAATGTATATAAATATTTTATTATACATAACTTCTGCAAACAAACCTTTATTGAGTATTTAATTTATTACAGGCACTATTAGACATGGTTATTTTTAAAGAAGAAGTTATACAGACCTGCCGTTGTCATAAATCTATTAAACCATCAATTGTCATTAAGGGTATATAGATATATAGTTAGTTTTCCATCACTGTGATAAAACACCTACGATACACAACTTAAAAGAAGAAATGTTTGTTTTGGCTCATAGTTTCAGTGCATGGTCACTTGGCCACGTTGCTTTGAGTCTGTAGTGAAACAGAACATCATGGCAGGGAGTACATGGTAGAGCAAAGCTGCTTACCTTATGATGGATGGGGAGGAGAGAGAGAAAGAGGAGGGAGAGGGAGAGGAGAGAGGAGAAAGGGGAGTGGGGAGGAAAAGGAGAGAGGAGGGAGGGAATAGTGAAAGGGAGGAGAGGGGAGATAGGAAAGAGGAAAGGGTCCCAGAATTCCTGTTAAGAGCACACTCCTAATGACCAAACTTTCTCTCACTAAGTCCCACTTAAGGTTTCACAACTTACCAATAGTATCACAGGCTGGTGGCAAGCCATTTGATTATATGAGACATTTAAAACCCAAAACATACCAAGAGATTTTTAAATAAAGAAGTACATAAACATCTGACACTGAAAGTCAGTGAAAACACTTAGCTTTCCCTAACTGAAAAATAAAATTATATATTGTACTTTATACTGTAGAGACATTACTTAATTTTAAAAAGTATATATCACTAATAAAATTTATTAATTTGGTGTTTAATTTGACCATCCCATTATAATAAGGTTATTTATACACATTCATGCTATTTAATGCATTAGGTATATACTACAAAATGTATAGCAAAAATTAAAATTTTCAGATGGTGCAAAACCCATGGTTCCCAAATTTTGCAGAAGGCACCCTAACTAATTCACTAGTGTTTGTGGGATACTTGAAACTTTAAAGAAAACTGAAGCCATGCTCAATACCTGTTGTATATCAATACCTGACATCTGTAACATAAGACATAAAGTAGAAATTAAATTAATTCAATGTCAGCATTAAATTGTGTTATACACCTTTCCATAACATTGTATCCTTTCAAAAACTTGATTCACAATGGTTGCTATGATGAAAACACTTACCATGTTAAAAGTCAGTGAGGAACAGGAAATAAGAGTGGTAGTGTTCAAATAGATGGCAAGATGTAAGAAGTTACACAAGATCCAAAAGGCAGCCATAAAGCATGCATGAAGTTGTTTATTTAAGAATGAATTGGGAAGCCAAGACAGGAGGATGGTGAGTTCAAAGCCAGCCTCAGCAAAAGTGAGGTGCTAAGCAACTTAGTGAGACTCTGTCTCGAAACAAAATACAAAGCAGGGCTGGGGATGTGGCTTAACTTTTAGGAAATGAATAATTATTACATTGTTAGGACTACTTGATACATGGCACTGACAGTTGCTTCTTTTGACCTAGAAGTCATTGTGAAATTTCTGTTCTCAGTCTCAGTCCATGTGAACATAAACATAAAGTTTGGTTCATGTGAAAAGATTCATTTGATTTAATTATTTGTATTAATTTCTTAATATGTGACTACTCCAGAAAGAGATTTTTTCTGGTAAGTTACTACTGAGACACTATTTATATATTCACAAAAAAGAGGGCTTAATAAAGCCTGTCTGCTAGCCAGACCCAGTGGCGTATGCCTATGATCCCAGCAGCTCTGGAGGCTGAGGCAGGAGGATTGTGAGTTCAAAGCCAGCCTCAGCAACAGTGAGGCACTAAGAAACTTCTTGTGTAAGAAGTTACACAAGATCCAAAAGGCAGCATGCATGGAGTTGTTTATTTAAGAATAAATTGGGAGGTCAAGACAAAAGGACGGTGAGTTCAAAGCCAGAAAAAAAATGAGAAAGGAAGGTAGAAAGGAAGGAAAGGCACATAAAGGAAAGTAAAGAAGGCACACAATAGCAGAAATTATATGTAATACTTAAACCCCCATTTGAGGCCCCAGGTCATGGAAATACGACAGCTATAAACAATTGAATAATAATTGAAATATCACTAGTAAAATCATTATTAGAAAAAACTATACAATAAAATAGAAAATGTTTAGTATGGAAAATATTCATTGAAATTCAAGATATGAAGCTATTTTAAGCACATATTTCTAAACATGACAATGAAAAAAGACTGCAAGTATACCCCAAAATTAACAGTATGTATGCCAGGCAAACTATATTGACACTTTTCCTTCATTTTTCTCTTTGAATTTTCTTCTTCTTTTTTTTCTTTTCACTGGTCTTTTTAGTTGTACATAACGTTGGTTTCATTTTGACAAAATGATAAAACCATGGCATATAGTTTGTTCTGATTCAGTTTCCAGTACTTCCCCTTCTCCTCCCCTTTTCTTCCCCTACTTCCTCCCCATGTTCCATTCCGTCTCCTGATCTTCCTGCTATTACTTATAGGCTTTTTTCTTTTTCTTTTTTTAAAATAGTGTCTATACATGATGATTAGATTTACCAAATAGATTTATACATGTACACAGAAAAGTTAGATCAGATTCATTCCTTGTTCTTTCCTTATCCCATTCCTCCTCCTTCCCTTTCTATTCCCTTCATCTCTTCCACTGATATTTCAATTTTCTTTTTATCTCCCTTCCTTATTTTGGATTAGAGTCCTCTTATCGAAGAATTCTGGGGACTGGCTTATTTCACTTAACCTGATAATCTCCAGTTCCATCCATTTACCAGAAAATGCCACAATATTATTTTTCTTTATGGCTGAATCCAGTGTGTGTGTGTGTGTGTGTGTGTGTGTGTGTGTGTGTGTGTGGTGTGTGTGTGTGTGTGTGTGTGTGTGTGTGTGTGTATCACATTTTCTTTACCCATTCATCTGTTGATGGCACCTAGGTTTGTTCCATAGCTTGGATATTGTGAATTGATATTGATGCATCACTGTAGTATGCTGATTTTAAATCTTCTGAATATATACCAAGGAGTAGAATAGCTGGGTTGTGTGATAGCACCAATCATAGTTTTTTGGGAAGAATTCCTTTATTGCGTTATAGAATGGTTGCACTAATTTTCAGTCCCACTGAGATATACTGAGTGTATCTTTTTTTCCCCACATCCTTTTCAATAGTTATTGTTATTTTTATCCTTCATAATTGCCATTCTGACTGGAGTGCGATAAAATCTCAATGTGGTTTTAATGTGCATTTCTCTAATTGCTAGAAATGTTGAACATTTTTTTCATACATTTGTTGACCATTTGTATTTCTTTCTTTTTTTTCTTGAGAAGTATATTTAGTGTGCTATTTTTTTTTTGCCCATTTATTGATTGAATTACTTGGTTTTTTTGGTTTTAATTTTTTTGATTTCTTAGCATATTCTGGATATCAATAACCTGGATTATTCTTATCTGGATATTCTTAGCATATTCTGGATATTAATACAGAAGCATGTGGCAGATTTTCCTCTCATTCTGTAGGATCTTTCTTCATGCTTTTAATTGTTTCCTTTGCCGTGAAGAAGATTTTTAATTTTATGACATCCTACTTATTAATTTTTTATTTTATTTCTTGTGCTTTAGCAGTATTGTTAAGAAAGTCAGTTCTGTGCCACCATGTTGGAGTGTTGGGCCTACATTTTCTTCTAGCTGTTGCAGGGTTTCTGGTCTAATTTCTATAGGTCTTTGATCCACCTTGAGTTGAATTTTGTTCAGAGTGAGAGAAAATGTTAAATTTCATTCTTCTACCTATGGGTTTCCAGGTTTCCCAACACTATATGTTAAAAAGGCTATCTAGGGGGTGGGGTTGTGGCTCAGCAGTAGAGCACCTGCCTAGCATGTTCAAGGCCCTGGGTTCTATCCTCAGCACCACATCCATCCATCCATCTATCAATCAATCAATAAAATAAAGGTATTACGTCCAACTACAACTAAATATATATATATATATATATATATATATATATATATATATATATATATATATATATATATATATATATATAAAAAGACTATCTAACATATGTTTTTGGCACCTTTCTCTAGTATCAGATAACTATATTTATGTGGGTTTGTCTCTGTTTTATATTCTCTTTCATTGATTTTCATGCCTGGGTTTTAATGCCAGTACAATACTGTTTTTATTACTGTAGCTCTGCAGTACAATTGAGGTCCAGTATTGTGATGTCTCTCGCTTTGCTTTTCCTACTAATGATTGCTTTGGAAATTCTGGGTGTCTTATTTTTTCAAACAAATTTAATGAATTTTTCTAGTTTTGTGAAGAATGTAATTATAATTTTAATAAAAATTGCATCAAATCTGTATATCACTTTTGGCAATATAACCATTTGACAATATTAATTCTGCCTACCCAAGAACATGGGAGGCCTTTCCATCTTCTAAGGTCTTCTTCCATTTCTTTCTTCAGTGTTCTGTAGTGTTTTGTTGTAGAGGTTCTTCTTTTTTTTTTTTCATTCTTTTTTTTAAATTTTCCTTTCTTTTTTTTTTATTTTATTGTGGGTTGTTCAAAACATTACATAGTTCTTAATATACCATATTTCACAGATTGATTCAAGTGGGTTATGAACTCCCATTTTTACCCTGTATACAGATTGCTGTGTCACATCAGTTACATTTCCATTGATTTACAAATTGCCTTTCTAGTGACTGATGTATTCTGCTGTCTATCCCATTCTCCACTGTCCCCTCTCCCCTCCCCTCCCCTCCCCTCCCCTTCTCTCTCTCCATCCCCTCTACTATAAATCGTTTCTTCCACTTATATAATTTTTCTCCTACTCCTCCCTTCCTCTTATATGTAATTGTGTATAACCCTGAGGCTCACCTTCCAATTCCATGCAATTTCCCTTCTTTTGTTAGATTGACTCCCATATTTTGCTTGTTTCATTTATTTATTTATTTATTTTTGAGGCTATTGTGAATGTGATAGTTTTCTTAATTTCTTCTTCAGCAGATTCATCACTGGAGTAGAGGAACATGTTTGATTTATGAATGTTCATCTTGTATCAGGCTGTTTTGCTGAATTTATTTGTGAGTTTTAGAAGTCTTCTGGTGGAGTTTTTGGGGGTCTTCTAAATATAGAATCATGCCTATAATGGCAAATAGAGATAATTTGAACTCTTTTTTTTTTCTATTTGTATCCCTGTAATTGTATTCTCTTGCTTGATTGCTCTGGCTAGAGTTTCAAGGACTATATTGACTAGGAGTGATGAGAGTTGTTTCAATTTTTAGAGGAAATGCTTTCAATTTTTCCCCATTTAAAATGAGATTGGTAAAAATGTGGATGTGTAACCAATGTGATTCTGCAATATTTGTAATGTTTTGAACAACCAATAAAAAGTAAAAATAAAATAAAATGAGATTGGTCTGGGCTTTGTCATATATAATCTTTAAAATGTTGAGATAAGTTCCTCCTTTCCCTAGTTTCTCTAGTGCTTTAAACATAAGTGGGTGCTGTACTTTGTCAAATGCTTTTTATGCATCTATTGAGTAATCGTGTGATTCTTGTCCTTAAGTCTATTTATGTGGTGAATTACACACAGAAATTGTTGATTTCTGTATATTGAACCAACCTAGCATCTATGAGATAAAAGCCACTTGGTCATGGTGTATTATCTTTTTAATGTGTTTTTGTATGCGGTTTTCCAATATTTTATTAAGAATTTTGCGTCTGTTTTCATCAAAGTTATTGTTCTCATTTACTTTCCTTGGTATGTCTTTGTCCAGCTTTAGTATTAGGGTGATTCTGGCTTTATATAATGAGTTTGGCAGTGTTCCCCCTTTTTTCTATTTCATGGAATAATTTGAGGAGGATTGGTATTATTTCTTCTTTAAGGACCCTGATGTTCCTGTTGTGCTTTAAATTTTGTCTTCCTTTCCAAATATTTTTTAAGTGGGTGAGCTTAGGAGTTTTTCTGCTCTCTCTTTCTCTCTGTGTTTCACCTCCCTCCTCCTCCTCTTACCCTAGTTCAGGTTCAGGGTTAGGGGAGTCTGCACTTATTTTCTACTCTGGTAACCTATCTTCAAGTCTCTCCAGGTCTGACTCTGTAATATTGAGTCTTAGAGCATTTATTGATCAGGACTCACTGCCTAGTTCCTTCCTGACATCTTTTTTTGACTCCCCCCTGAATTTTCTTAAATGAACATTAGTATTTTAAGAAATGAAAATACATATCATAAATAATTTGTTTTAGCAGGAGTGATTCTGGAACTCAATTCATTATCCACATAATTCATATCTCTAAAAAATAAGAGAGAAAAAAATTGGAATTTTACAGTGCCATTCACAAATTCTGTAACCTAAATTAGCTCTTTTCAATTAAGGTTCATGTTAGAATCACATGTGGTGCTTTATAAATATTCAGATGATAGAATTACCCCTGCCCCTGCGATTCTTCTTCAGTAGATCTAGATGGAACTCAGTTACTCATAAGTGAGTCTGTTACTTTTTCCTCATCAAGTCTATCTAAGATCCTCTCTTTCCAAAGTCTATACCCCTTTGCTCTACCAATATTGGAATACTTTTGGTCACCTTTGTCTCCTCCCTAATTCTAACAACTATTCAAAACAACTCCACACAAAAGTCAAATCATATACTCAAAAGAATAGAGACAAAATTTTTCAACTCTTTACTTTCAGTCCCTCCTGCCATTTCATATTTCCTTGAATTCAGTCAGCCATCTCAATTCTGGTGTCACCGAATCCATGATTAAGCCGTTTCTGTTCACAATATTATGTTAGGGGTGTGACTGGTTGTAGAACCCTTGCTTAGCATGCCCTGGGTTCAATATTGTTTTACTTAGTTTTTGTGTCACTGTGACTAAATACCTCAAAAGAATAATTTAGATGAGAATAAGCTTATCCAGGGCTAACTCTTTCAGAAATCTCAGTCCATAGGTGGCCAAATCTATTGCTGTGGGCTCAAGGTGAGGCAAAACATCATAAAATAGGGCCCGTTGGAGGAAAGTTATTCAGATGATGGCAAGGTCAGGGAAGAGACCACAGGGAAAATGGACCTTTCATAGGGACAACCCCAGTCACCCACCTCCTCCAGCCATGCCCCACTTACCTACAGTTACCGCCCAGAAAGTTCATTCAAATTAGGATAGACTAATTAGTTTATAGCTCTCATAATCTAATTATTTCATCTCAGAACATTTCTGCATAAATACAGGAGTTTTGTCGGGGGTGGGGGGGGGGAACCTCACATCCAAAGCATATTATATCCCCAGCACTAGAAAACGATAGAGAGACACAGTTATGTTAGCATATATCCATTCTCTTCACTTCCTTTCTTTCTACCATCCATGACTTTTAAAAGTTTAAAAGGTAAATTATATGAATTTTCTCTTGTGTTTTATCCTCTCTCTGCACTCACTTTAACCTACTCTCAGGAAAGCTCCAGAGGTAATTCATAGAGGGATGTCAGTAGTCAACAGTGGAGAAAATTTGAAGCAGAAAAAGTGAAGTAGAGAGAAAAATGTTCTAACTATGGAAAGCCAAGCACCAGCCAGTGTTTACAGAGGCATACTTTTGTTGTAGTTTCTATTTTTGGATTTCAGCAGCAGAATCTCTTAAGCTTTGGAAAACCACACTATCATGCATGGGTAATGCATTTATGACTTTTTTGACGAATTCTTAGAAACAATTACTACAAACTTCAATTTAATCATTTAACATCTAGCTCATGCTTGAATAAAAATTTCATTTGCTGGGATTCATTCCACACTTTATCATCAAGCAGTTATTTTCTGAACACTAATAACTATGAGCAAATCTCATAGAATTTTATAGTCTTTTAGCAACTCTGTCCTCTAGAATCTTTTTGTGATTTACTCTATTTTGTGGCAGTATAAAAAATAGCTGTAATAAGGCTTTTGACTGGTTCATTCATCTTGGTCTTGGTTTTGCTAGCACATCCAAATCTGATAAAGAAATTGTTATGTGTGAAGATGCCAACTATTTAGTTAATTAAGTTTCCATGAAAGTTTTCCTGCCTACAGAAAATCTAAATATTGTCTTCTATTAAGTAAATTACACATATCACTAATAGGCTAATATTAATAAATATAATGTTAAGACTGTAGTTAAATAATAGTGGAAAGGATAGAAATATAATGTAATTGCATAATCTAGGGCTGTGTTTTCCAAACCATAATACTAGGAATCCCTCCTTTGAGTCATCTGAGGTCTCCATAACAATGCTTATTTCAGGACTTCACCCCAAACACTAAGGCCAAAGACTCTCCTAGGGTAAGATATGTGATCTGCAATTAAAAACTCCCCCAAGTAATTGCATATATACCTCCACTCAGTTAGCATTTATATAGGTGGATATCTTATTAACATGCCAATAAATGGAGGGATTAATAAGAATGAGAGAAAAATTTCATCAGAATTATCCATATGGACATTTTATGTTCCTCAGAATTTTGTCTTAGTCCATTTTCTGTTATACACACACACACACACACACACACACACAGGACTAGATTATTAATAAAGCATAGAGATCTATTTAGCTTATGATTCTGGAAACTGAAAAGGACAAGAACGTGTTGCAGACATCTACTAGGCACCTGGGGAGGGGATTCTTGCTGTACCATATTATGGCAGAGGGTACTACATTGTGTGACAGAGAAAAATGGGAGGATTTGAAACAGACTCCCTGTGAAATTAGAAGCAGGTTCCTGATAACTGCTTTTTTGCATCCATTACTGCCTCATACTGAGAATGGAGGCTAAGGATCTGGCCCCTGCCTGATGAGGCACAAGAGAACCTGAGACTGACTTGCTTCTGATTAAAGCCAGGTGTGGTGGTGCATACATGTAATCCCAGTGATTCAGGAGGCTGAGGCAGAAAGCTCTCAGATTAGGATTAACAAAAGCTAGATAAATCCACACGCACACATCTCCCATCTCTTGTCCCACAGAGGCCCCTCTTTCTTAGAGGTCACTGCCAGTTTGTGCCGTGTTGCTCAAGGGCAGGACTCATGCTCCTGATGTGGCTCTTCAAAACTGAAACGGGAGGAGAAACTTTACCACGTGTCATGTTCCACTAAAATTCAGGAGACAGTTGGCCAGAAAAAAACAGGTTTATTCAAAGCTATGTTTGAGTAATATAAAGAAGACCTTTTGCTTTCTCAAATCTCCATCTTCGGGAACTTAGGAACACCAAAAGTTTTGATAAAAGAAAAGGAGGAAATATGTGAGTACAGACTTAGCTAAGCCACCTTATTCAGAAAGCTGTCAGTCACTGCCATCTGTTTGGAAAAAGAGGTTCCCAACCTCCATTCTCAGTTTTAGGAAGTAGAAGTGCAGAAAAGCAATTATCAGAAAGTTGCTTCTAAATGCAAAGGGGGATTTTTCAAATTAAGATAGATCAGGTCTTTTTTTCCTTTTAAAGCCAATAATGCTATCACAGGGCCTCCCTCAATGTCATAATTATCTCCCAAAGTTCTCGCCTCAAAATACCATTTTCACAGGACATTGAGGAACTGAGGCTCCAAGACTTGGTTCTTGTGTTCCCATGAAAAAAAATTTAAAGTCAGGCATGAAAACCCAAAGAAAAGAATTTTATTACATCTGAAAGTAAAGTTAGCTTCAAGCAAAGAACACTTTTGAGAGAGTGGGTCATCTCCAAGCAGAGAACAACAAAGAAAACAGTGGCTGGTTCCAAATTTATTGCTGTTTGACGTTTGCCTTGAGAACTGTGGTTCATGTTCTGCACTCTTCACCAATCAGGTGTTCAACTCCTCCTTCACACAGGTAGTGGAGTTTTTGGTCCTAGTTGGTCCTCTCTGGAACTGTCATGGTGGCCATCCTATTCAGGGGCACTTCATATACAAAATAACCCTGTGTTGATATGAGTATTGGTGTCAGTGGCCAGACACAATTTACCTTAACGCACCTGAGCTACTAAAGTAATTTCCCTTCTAAAATACATTGAGAAGCCTGTATCCATAATGCCTAACTTTACATTGACCCCAACAGACCCTGACAAGAGATAATCCTATTGCTCTTTCTTTCTTGAAATATTTCTTAATTGCTTCCCTTTGTTTCCACCTGTTTATCCTTAAGGATATTATACCTGTTATTTTTCTATAAGCTACTTTAATTTTTTAAAATTTTAATTTGTTATATATGACAACTTACAATTCATATTACACATACAGAGTTCAAGTGTTCATATCTTTGGTTATACACAAAGTAGAGTCACATCCTTCATGTCTTCATACACATACTTAGGGTAAAGATGACCATCACATTCCACTGTCTTTCCTACCCCTCTTCTCCCTCCCTTCCCCTCCCTCCCCTTTTCTCCTTTGCCCTATCTAAAGTTTATTTAATCCTTCCACCCCCCACCCCTGAAGAATATTATGAATCAGCATCCTTAAATCAGAGAAATCATTTGGCATTTGTTTTTTGGGGGATTGGCTAATTTCACTTAGCTTTATATTCTCTAGCTCCATCCATTTACCTGCAAATGCCATGATTTAGTTCTATTTTAATGCTGAGTAATGTTCCATTGTGTATATATACCAAAGTTTACCTATTCATTCATCTACTGAAGGGCATCTAGGTTGGTTCCATAATTTAGCTATTGTGAATTGTGCTATAAACATTGATATAGCTATGTCCCTATAGTATGCTGTTTTTAAGTACTTTGGGTATAAACTGAGGAATGGGATAGCTGGGTCAAATGGTGGTTCCATTCCCATTTCCAAGGATTCTCCACACTGCTTTCCATATTGGTTGCAGCAATTTGCAGTCCTACCAGCAATGTATGAATGTACCTTTTTCCCCACATCCTCGCCAACACTTATTGTTGTTTGTATTCTTAACAGTTGCCATTCTGACTAGAGTGAGATGAAATCTTAGAGTAGTTTTGATTTGCATTTCTCTTATTGATAAAGGTGTTGAACATTTTTTCATCTATTTTTTAGGTGATTGTATATCTCCTTCTGAGAAGTGTCTGTTCAGTTCCTTGGCCCATTTACTGATTGGGTTACTTGTTTTGTGTTAACATTTTTGAGTTCTTTATATATTCTAGAGATTAGTGCTCTATGTGATAAGAATTTATTCCCAATTAGTAGACTCTCTATTCACCTCACTGATTGTTTCCTTTGCTGAGAAGAAGCTTTTTAGTTTGAATCCATCCCATTTATTGATTCTTGATATTAATTCTTGTGCTATTGGAGTCTCATTAAGGAAGTTGGGGCCTAATCCAACATGATGGAGATTTGAGCCTACTTTTTCTTCTAATATGCACAGTGTCTCTGGTTTAATTCCTAGGTCCTTGATCCACTTTGAGTTGAGTTTTGTGTGTGTGAGAGATATAGGTTGAATTTCATTTTGTTGCATATGGATTCCCAATTTTCCCAGCACTATTTGTTGAAGAGGCTATCTTTTCTCTAATATACATTTTTGGCACCTTTGTCAAATATAAAATAACTGTAATAATGTGGGTTATTCTTTGTGTCCTCTATTCTGTACCATTGGTCTACAAGTCTATTTTAGTGCCAGTACCATGCTGTTTTGTTACTCTTGCTCTGTAGTATAGTTTAAAGTCTGGTATAGGGATGCCACTTGCTTCACTCTTTTTGCTAAGGATTGTTTATCTATTCTGGGTCTCTTATTTTTCCAGATGAATTTCATGATTGCTTTTTCTATTTCTATAAGGAATGTCATTGGGATTTTGATTGGAATTGTATTAAATCTGTATCATGCTTTTGGTAGTATGGTCATTTTGACAATATTAATTCTGCCTACCAAGAACAAGGTAGATTTTTCTATCTTCTAAGGTCTTCTTTAATTTCTTTCTTTAGTGTTCTGTAGTTTTCATTATAGAGTCTTTCACCTCTTTCATTAAGTTGATTCCCAAGTGTTTTATATTTTTTTTGATGTTATTGTAAATTGAGTAGTTTTCCTCATTTCCCTTTCAGAGGATTTGTCACTGATATATAGAAATGCCTTTGATTTATGGGTGTTGACTATGTATCCTACTGCTTTCCTGAATTCATTTTATTAGTTCTAGAATTTTTCTGGTGGAATTTTTTTGTGTCTTCTAAGTATAGAATCATACCATTGGCAAATAGTGCTAATTTGAGTTCTTCTTTACCTATCCATATCCCTTAATTTCTTTTGTCTGTATAATTGCTCTGGCCAGTGTTTCAAGAACTATGTTAAATAGAAGTGGTGAAAGAGGGCACCCCTGTCTGGTTCCTGTTTTTAGAAGGAATGCTTTCAATTTGTCTCCATTTAGAATGATATTGGCCTGGGGCTTAGGATAGATAGCTTTTATGATGTTGAGATATATTCCTGTTATCCCTAGTTTTTCTAGTGTTTTGAACATTCAGCAGTGCTGTATTTCTTCAAATGCTTTTCCGGCATCTATTGAGATGACCATATGGTTCTTATCTTTAAGTCTATTGATGTGATGAATTACAGTTATTGATTTCCATATACTGAACAAAACTTGCATCCCTGGGATGAGCTCCACTTGATTGTGGTGCACTATCTTTTGATATGTTTTTATATTTAATTTGCCAGAATTGTATTGAGAATGTTTGCATCCATGTTCATTAGAGATATTGGTCTGAAGTTTTCTTTCTTTGATGTGTCTTTGCCTGGTTTTGGAATCAGGGTGATATTGGCCTCATAAACTGAGTTTGTAAATGCTCCCTCTTTCTCTATTTCCTGAAATAAATTGATGAGTATTGGTATTAGTTCTTTTTTTAAATGTCTTGTAGAACTCAGCTGTGTATCCATCCAGTCCTGGGCCTTTCTTGGTTGGTAGACTTCTGATGGTGTCTTCTATTTTGTTGCTTGAAATTGATCTGTTTAAATTGTGTATATCATCCTGATTCAGTTTGGGAAAATCATATGACTCTAGAAATTTGTTGATGCCTCAATATTTTCTGTTTTATTAGAGTACAAGTTTTCAAACTACTTTCTAATTATCTCCTGTATTTCTGTAGTGTCTGTCTTGATATTTCCTTTTTCATCACTTATATTAGTAATTTGAGTTTTCTCTCTCCTTCTCTTTGTTAGTATGGCTAAGGGTTTGCCAATTTTATTTATTTTTCCAAAGAACAAACTTCTTGTTTTGTCAATGTTTTCAATTATTTATTTTCTTTCAATTTCATTGACTTCAGCTCTGAATTTAATTATTTCCTGTTTTCTACTGCTTTTGATGTTGATTTATTTTCTTTTTCTATGGCTTTGAGATGTAATGTTAAGTCATTTATTTGTTGACATTTCCTTCATTTAAGGAATGAACTCCATGCAATGAACTTTCCTCTTAGAACTGCCTTCACAGCGTCTCAGAGATTGTGATATGTTGTTATTTGTGTTCTCATTCATCTCTAAAAATTTTTTAATCTTTTCCTTGATGTCTTCTGCAACCCATTATTCATCAAATGCATAGTATTTAGTCTCCAGTTGTTGGAGTAGTTTTTATTTCTTATTTTATTATTGATTTAAAATTTCATTCCATTATGATATGATTATATCCAGCTTAATTTTGCTGAATATAAGATTCTTGGTTGGTAGTATCTCTACTTTTTTATATTTGCTAAGAGTTTCTTTATGGTCTATTTTAGATAAGAATCTATGTGCTGCTGAGAAGATAAAATATTCTATATATGTCAGTTAAGTCTAAGTTTTTGATTGTATTACTGAGTTGTTTAGTTTCTTTGTTCTGCTTTTGTTTGGAAAATCTATCCAGTGGTGAAAAAGGTGTGTTAAAGTCACCCAGAATTATTGTGTTGTGGATCTGTTTGACTCTTGAACTTGAGATGAGTTTGTTTGATGAATGTAGATGCTCCATTGTTTGGGGCATATATATTTAAAATTGTTAAGTCTTGTTGGTGTATGGTTCCTTTGAGTGGAATGTAGTGTTCTTCTTTTCCCTTTTGATTAACTTTAGCTTGAAGTCTGCTTTATTTGATATGAATATGGAAACCCCTGCTTGTTTCTGCAGTCCAAGTGAGTGGTATAATTTTTCCCAACCTTTCACCTTCAATCTGTGGATATCTTTTCCTATGAGATGAGTCTCTTGGAGGCAGCAAATATGGATCTTTTTTTAAAAAAATCCAGTCTGTTAGTCTATGTCTTTTGATTGGTATTTTAGGTCATTAACATTCAGGGTTATTATTGAGACATGATTTGTATTCCCAACAATTTTTGTTTATTTTTGGTATTTAAGTTGACTTGGTTCCTCCTCTGATTAGTTTTTCCTTTAGTGTAATAACTCCTTCTGCTGATTTTCATCATTGTTTTTCATTTCCTCTTCATGGAATGTTTTGTTGAGAATGTTCTGTAGTGCATGCTTTCTATCTGCAAATTCTTTTAACTTTTGTTTATCATGGAAGGCTTTGATTTCATCATAAAATCTAAAGCTTAATTTTGCTGGATATAAGAGTCTTGGTTGGCATCCATTTTCTTTCAGAGCTTGGTATATTTTGTTCCACAATCTCCTGGCTTTGAGGATCTGGGTTGAAAAAATCTGCTGAGACACAAATTGCTCTCCCGCTATATGTAATCTGATTTCTCTCTCTTGCGGCTTTTAAGATTCTATCCTTATTCTGTATGCTAGGCATTTTCATTATAGTGTGACTTGGCGTAGATCTGTTGTAATTTTATACGTTTGGTGTATTGTAAGTCTCTTGTATTTGGTTTTCAATTCATTCTTTATGCTTGAGAAATTTTCTGCTATTATCTCATTGAAGGGATTGTGCATTCCTTTGGTTTGAAACTCTGTGCCTTCCTCTATCCCAATAACTCTTATATTTGGTCTTTTGATGCTGTCCCATAATTCTTGGATGTTCTGTTCATGGTTTCTTACTATCTTCACTGTGTGATCAACTTTATTCTCCAGATTGTATTCTTCGTCTTCATTATCTGACGTTCTTTCTTCCAAGTGATCTGGGCTGTTGGTTATGCTTTCTATTGAGTTTTTTATTTGGTTTATTGTTTCCTTAATTTCAAGGATTTCTTACTGTTTTTTTTTTTCTTAGAGTCTCTATCTCTTTCTTGAAGTAATCATTTGCTACCTGTATTTGTTCTCTTATCTCTTTGTTGGAGTGATCAATTTTTGCCTGTATTTGCTCATTTAGGTCATTCTTTAATTCACAGATTGTTTTAATTATGAACCTATTGAACTCCTTCTCTGACATTTCATCAACTGTATTGTCCATGGGTTCTGTTATTGTAGTATCCTGGTTTGTTTGGAGCACTTTCCACCCTTGTTTTTTTCATGTTGTCTATGTGTTTTCCTTTCTTGCAGTGTGGATCTGAGATATTATAGTTTCTACCCTATATTCTTATGCAGATTGTCTGTACCTCACCTTGATGTTGGGCTTCCAGACCCTGCTGGTGACCCTCAATGTATGCTACTGCAACTAAATGTGGTGGCAGCAATAGCTGAGGTAACTCAAGATAGCAGTGGAGGTGCCCCAAGATGGATGCAATGTCTTACAGAGATGAGGCTGAAAGGGTGGGCCTTACACTGTCTTTGGGATGCCTGCTCTGAGATGCAGCTGCTTCTAGGCCCTATCTATTGTCAAAAAGGTAGGGGCTATTGTGTGGGGAAGGCTATGGTAATGTCTGCAGTGTACCAAGATGAAAATGGTTTAGGCTCAGGCTCCTAGGTGTGTGTGTGGGGGTGGCAAACTCGGAACTACCCTGGCCCTGGGTCCCACATATGTTGGTGTTGGTGGATCTGAGCCAGGCCTGAGCTCCTGCAGTGGTCTGCTAGTCAGAAAAGGTGATCCTGTGCCGGAGCCTGAGCTCCGGCCAGTGTCTCCTGGTGGTGAGATGGACCAGGGCCTACTGTGAGCCTGGGTTCCGTGCAAGTCGGTGTGGGCATATCTCTCTGTAAGTTATTTGATTATTCATTTGCCTGAAAAGTAATTAAAGAAAACTCTGACCCTGCCATGTTATTGGTTTACATTCTATTGCTCATTAGTAACTACTACTGAACACCATGAATATATAAAACTGGGGATTAAATTTCTGACACACTAACTTTGGAGGACATATTCAAACTGTTGTATTATCCAATGAAAATTCCTGGGGATATAATTCTTAGTTTAATTAACTTAGAGTTACAAGTCAGAGTCTTATTTCCTCTATGAAATATTCACTTACCATGATAAGCAGGTCAAATATCCCTATCAGAAAGTTGTTAGCCCCTTGTGTCTGTCTTTGACACTTGTAGCGCCTTCAATGTTACATGTTTATGTGATTATTTTATGTCTTGCTGAGCACCTATCTCCCCAAGTAGACCTTGAACCACGAGGACAGACTCAATGTTTTTTTCTCACACCACTGTAGCACTAACATCTGGCATAATGTCTCTTACATATAAACTTTAAGAAGTGTTTCTTATACATTTGTATGTACTGAAAAGTTTAGGAAAAGATAGCTAATCTTCAGAGTATTCTTATTATCAATTGGTTAACCTCTGGATGCACAAACTATCAAAAACTATTTTCTTTATTCCTAGCCATCTCTCCTCAATTTCCTACTCTTAGTTTCATTATTACTTTACCCAGTTGGTTGTCACTTCTCTTAGAATACCACACAGGTCTTGCTTTCTTCCTTTCTTCACCTCCTTTTAAAAGTACAAGACATCTGTTTCAGCTGCTAAGGAAAGTAGATGCCTCTATGACTCAAGGATACAAATTCTTTCATACCTTCTTGGATTCCATTCCTCAGCTAAGTCAATCTTTTTATAATGTCGCCTACATCTAACAGAAGCAGCTGTGGCCTAGTGGTTAGGTGTGAATAGACTATGGTTAAGCTACCTGGATTTAAATATTTCTCAAGCCACTCATTAGCCATTCAGTTCTGAGCAAATTACTTGTGCAAGTTCTCTGGGCCTTATATTCTCATCTGTGGAACAGGGTTAATAAAATCTATAAAGTTTTTGTGAAATAATGTATAGAAAGAGGCTAGGACTAAAAATACTTGGCTCTGAGTAAGCTCAGAACAAATATCAGTTATTATTGTCAAATAGATGTCTTGCCTTCTTCCACATGTCAGATCTCAGGTAACACCTGAACTTGTAGTCCCTTCCCATTACATCTTTACTCTCAAACATCAAATTCATTATTTATGACTCACTCTAATTCACTCTTACCTACTGAAAGTGGACACCAATATCTGAAAAAATATTCCAGGTGTTTCTACTTCTACAGTGGATTATTATCTACTATAGACAAACACTGGGCCTCTCTCTTTTCTAAGCTACACCTACACCTTTCTAACCTACACTTTTCTTACTTAAACTACACCCTACATCTTTTCTCCAATTTCAGATCTAGAAAAGACCCATTGGCCTGGAGTTAGGAGTTGAAATCATTTATGCTTACACTAACTTTAGTCCGAAAATTTGTGCCTGATAGAACTGCAAATTACGTTTCCTAGATTCTTGGTTATTCACAGATGTGCATTTAGAACAATTATAGAATACAAACTTAGAAACAGTGTAAAAGCTACTTTTTAATATTCTTTCTTTAATATATGTGAGATAGTAAATCTATTATTTTTGAAAGAAAATAACACAAAAAAGTACATTCAATGCAGACTAGAAATAGATTATTTGTTTCAGAAAATTATCAGAAATACGAAGATCAAGAATATTCAATCAGTACTACAAATCATCCTACATGAGAATTAGAATGACCATAAGCAAGTTTCTAGTATTTATTTTACAATATCTTCATCACTGTGTATTCATCTGAAATCAGACAGATGGTAGTTTTATACCTTTCTTCTATAATTTGGAACTGCCAGCTTCTTAGAGCTTTAAAAGGTTTTAAAAGATACAAAATATCAAACTCTCTGTGGCTTCTTAAATATAGAATCACAATTTTCATCAACAGGTCATATTACCAAGCAAAGACAGTGTATTCATCTCCAGCAGCTGTCTTGAATATCATAATAACCCTGTTTTGAAAAACAGTACTTGTGATCCCAAATTACAATTTTATAATTAAGAGAAAATAGACTGATGTCCTTAACTTACAGGAAAAATGGTGTAATATCAGTACACTTAAATATGAGATGAAAGTTAACAAATGTCACCAGAATATACATTCACGGAATGATGTTTTGCATAAATTAATTATGTATATACTGGTGACTTTAAAATTTATCATATATATCTGATTACTGGAATATTGCCCTAAAAATAACCAATCAATCTTTTTCTTAGCAAATGTTTATGGTATATTCTATGTGAAGTTATTTTTCACCAGTCATTGAAGTAAGAATTACAGTCCACGCTTAAAATCTGGTTAAAGAACAGACATGTGAAAAATAATTAAGCTGTGATGTTACAAGTGTAAATAAATGTGCAAGCCACACAGATATAGTCCAGAGAAGTGAAGTGCAGGGTTAATTTTCTCTAGGAAAGTTGAGAACTAGAGATGATATCCAAGCAAAAATTTGGAGGTTGAAAAGAGTTAGCCAGTTAGTCACAGGAGGATAAAATGCAGGCATAAAACTCTACTGAATTTTGTTTTCTTCAGAATACAGAATTGAGAGTAGACAATGTGATTGTGAAATGTATCTTCCACCTAGATTTATGGTACTTAAATTTTTCTATGCATTTATCAAAAATGTTGGCAATGTTAGTTTGAAGAAGTACAAAGAGAATGAAAAGTCTTCCAAGCAGACTTTTCCAAGATGTAATGGGCGTTAAGTTTAGGTAGAAAGCTGCAAACTTTGCTTGACTAGGGGATTCATACCTCCATACCTCTTCTTCAGAAGACATTTTTATACTTTTGGACAAATGATGTGATATCTTATGGTCCTCTTTCATTTCTTTAACTGAAAATGAGATGCAGTGCTGGATCTATATTAAACAAACAAAAATTTACTTGGAAAGTATTAAAAGCCAACATTTTCCCCTCCTCCAACACCTTTTCTGGGGAAATACATCTTCATTTATTTCTTTTCTTTCCTCTTCTCTGTTCTCTCATGCTATGTTTCCATAAACACAAAGGAGCTCCATCTTTCCCAGTTGAATATATAGTGCATTAGTTATCTTTCTGTTACTGTCACAAGATACCTGAAGTAATAAACTTTAAAAGAAAAAAGTTAATTTTTGCTTCCAGTTTTGGAAGTTTTAAACCATGATTGGTTGGCCCCATTGCTTTTGGACTGCTGGCAGGGCAGCATATCATGGCAGAAATGAGGAAGATGCTCTCTTCATGGAGGCTTGGAAACAAATAGAAATAGAGAATGAGATTAGAGTCCCATAGTCCCATAGTCACACCCTCCATCACCTACCCTAACATGAGGACCCACCTCTTTTAAAAAAAATTTTTTAAGGTAGATATATTGATTTATTAAAATATTTATAAATGTATATATTCATATAAAACCTACTAACATCTTTTAAAAAATTATTTATATATGATAGCAGAATGCATTACAATTCTTATTACATATATAGAACACAATTTTTCATATCTCTGGTTGTATACATAGTATATTCACGCCAATTTGTGTCTTCATACCTGTACTTTGCATAGTAATGATCATCACATTCCACCATCATTAATTACCCCATGCCCCCACCCTTCCCCTCCAACCCCTCTGCCCTACCTAGAGTTCGTTTATTCCTCCCACGCTCTGGCTCCCTATCCCACTATGAATGAGCCTCCTCATATCAAAGAAAACATTTGGCGTTTGTTTTTTGGGGATTGGCTAACTTCCTCTTAAAGGTTCTACCACTTTCCAATAGCACCATACTGGTCACCAAACCTTCAATGCATGGGCCTTTGAGGGAGAGACACTTATTCAAACCATAGCAGATAGTTATCTAGTTAGGAAGCAATAAAATACATAACTTTAAAACTCCTTTCCAGCAAAGAAGTTCTGCGAAAATTAGGAGACAACTGTTCTTTTTTACAAACAAAATTCACATTCTACAAATGTAATAAAATTTGTGAATTGAAAATAATAATTATTTTAATGTTTTGTGTAATAATGAGAGTCCATATAGGAAAGGAAACAGCCAATTTGATTCTTTCCCCACCAGTAAGAGGCTTGAATATTGATCTACCTGCCTTTTCACTTCACCAATATAGATATAACCTCATATGTTAAAGTTCTGAAAGAGCATGCAGGTAAATTCCAAGTAAATTGACGTTGATGTTTTGCAATCCTGGTTTATGTTATTGAATAAATTCTAGGGTTCATTATGCACGGAACTTTTAAACATTTTTCTAGTTTCACTTATATTTGTGTGTATGATTTCAAATATGTACTTAGAAAAAAACCACACATGGCAGTTCCCAAGAAAGGGCAGGAATGTGTGACAACATATGATTTGTCCCATCCCCACCCATACAGTGTGGTAAGTGGAGGCAGGCTACAGGCAAAAGTGAAGGGAAGTGTGTGTGTTGCCTGTTTGTTCTGAACTGGTCACTCATTCATTCAATCTTTTTTATATTACAAAATAGGTTTTAGATACATTGTTCTTAAAAGCTAGAAACTGAATAGCCATGTTCTTGACCCTTTTAAGGAAATAATACCTGAAAAAAAGTATTACATCTAACCTACTATTAACTACTATAGTCATTCTTTAATCTTCTTAGCACTTTCTTACCAGTAAGTAGCACCTTCTAGGTGCATTTTTCCTATAACTTGAAACTTAGATTTTTTTTTTACTTTAATTCAAATGTTAGCCATACAATTCTTGCTTAGGCTGTACTGCTTTCAAAAAACCTGGAAGTGTCCATTTATATATGAGCATGATTCTAGGGACTTAAAAATCTGAATATTAGCCCTGATGCATATTCAAAGACTGGTGTAAAGAAAGCAAGAACATTTGATTGGAATAAATATAGATGAGTTCTACTTTAAAGACAAATAACCCAGTATAATAGAAGGGTGAGAAAGAGTAAGAATATGCAAAAATAACATGGTACTCTAAAAAGGACTCCTTGCTTTACAAAAGACGTACTGAAGATTTCTTTAAATAATGAAAATGAAATTAGGGGCTGGGGATGTGGCTCAAGCTGTAGCGCGCTCGCCTGGCATGTGTGCGGCCCGGGTTCAATCCTCAGCACCACATACAAACAAAGATGTGTGTCTGCCGAAAACTAAAAAGAATAAATATTAAAAAAATTTCTCTCTCTCTCTCTCTCTCAAAAAAAAAAAAAAGAAAATGAAATTAGCAGGAAACGTGTGTGTGTGTGTGTGTTATGTATATGTGTGTATTAAAGATAAAAGCAAGATGGTATGCATGACATTCTTTAAGCAACTGTGGCTGAGCAAAATTTTTTTGATCCATTCTATATTTTATTGAACAAGTTTGTGGCATGAATTTGCTTTATGCATATGACAGGTATCTTACTTCTAACAATGTTGCTCTAAACAAAAATGAATAAGATTGAACCTGGTCCATGCAAAATCTCACAGTCTAATGGGCAACAGTTGAATTTGAAAAATTAATTATGTCACAAAGTTGATAGTCCTATAATAATAGGTATTTGATTCATAGAGGATATGACATTTCTTTTGTATCTGGTAGCTTAGAAGTTTGCAATTTTATGGGGGCTGCAATAGAGAAAAGGAATTATAAGTAGAAACAGAAGCAAATGCATGAAGATATGATAAGTTCTGACACAAAGGATGTGCTACATTTTCTTAGGTCACCTTCTGTAGAATGATGGGAAATTAGACGGAGAAATACACAATAGGCAGATAGGTATTGGATTCTATGTTAACCAGTTGCATTTTATTGTATGGATAAATATGTAGTCATTGAGAGTTTGAAAGCACAAAAATGTGATCATTTTTGAGTTTCTATAAAAACACTCTGGTAACAATGTAAAAGTTTTATGAGCAAGGATATGATCAAGAATAGTGATTCACAATCCAGGCAGATTGCAATATAAGAACTACCTGGAAAGGTTTTATTTTTTTAACCTCATAGATGCTGGGTTTGGTGGTGCACACCTGTAATTCCAGCAACTCTGGAAGCTGAGGCAGGAGCATCTCAAGTTTGAGGTCAGCCTCAGCAAATTAGCAAGTCCCCAAGCAATTTAGTGAGACCCTATCTCAAAATAAAAAATTAAAAATGGCCTGCAATATGTCTCAGTGGTAAAGTGCCCCTAGGTTAAATCTCAGTACAAAACAAACAAAATCCCAAAAAACTCCATTGATTTCTGATCCCTCCCCTAAACTCAAAGAACAATGTGGGGTCATGTCCTGAGAAACTATACATATTTTAAGTTCCTTAATTAGTTATATATTGATGCATAACACATTACCATAAACTTTATAGCCAGAAATACAAGCATTTATTATTTTGGAGTGTCTTTAGGTCAAGAATTTGGACTTGGTTTAGCCAGGTCCTCTGCTCCAGAGTGTCTCACAAAGCTACATTCCAGGTGTTGGCCAGGGCTGGGGTCTCTTCTTCGACTCAACTGGAGGAGGGTCTGCTTCTAAGCTAAGATGCTATTGACAGGATTTATTTCTTTGTGAGTGTTCAGACTGAGAACCTCAACTCCTTGCCAGACGTTGCCTGGAAGCTGCCCTCTGTCCCATCATACGTGTTCTCTACAGGGAGGTTTACCTCATCTAAGTCAGCCAGGAGACAGCTATCAAGAGGAATTTCATTCTTTTGCAACATCATAATGGAAAAGACTTCCTATGATTTTGCCATCTTCTGCCACGTATGAGTGATTCCTACGGTGCCCACACACAAGGTAGGGGACTACAGGAGGGCTCCATACAGGATACAGTGAAAGTTAGGGACCTTTTTAGAGTCTGCCAACTCATACCTCATGTGGCTCTAATGCCCATGTAAGTTTGGAGACTTCAGGGTGCAGAAAAACATCAAGGATGAAGCTTAGAGGGCAGATGTCAATATCTTTGAAAAAATAATATAGAGAGAGTAGATGATTTTTATAATGGGGGATGGGTAGGATTAGGAAAGGAAAGCATGATTATCAAGCATTGGACTTGGTTATTTATTGAGTGTATAGTGATGCAGCTAGCCTAAACAGGAAATAAAGGAGAAATATGTTTTGAAAAAATGATGGTGGATTTAATTTTACATTTATTGGAATTAGGTGTGTTATGATAAAGCATTTACAACACTGAAATAAGGCAAAAAGAAAAGAAAAAGTGAATTAACTGTGTGTCTTTTTAATGCTGTATAGGAGCATTGTTTATCAGACTCACTTAAGGTCTATTTTATTACCTAGGAGAATGTTCTTGGTTCAGCTCACTGTTTATAAAACTGATTAAAGATCTTAGACTTAGTTACCTGTTAACCTGTATAATATATATTACCTATTGTTCACTAAATTTACAAATAACTTCTTTCCAGTGGAAAAGATGACTTAAAATTTGGAGTTTTTGCTTTAGGAAATTAAACATTTGTACAACTAAGTTAGCAAGCGATTCTTCAAACTGACTACGAATGACCAGATCCTTAAGCACTATCTCTGAACTGAGCTTGCCATCATACCTTTTCATTATTTAATCAGTTGAATAAATTATTGCATGCATGAGTATATTTGTATGAGTCATGTTTTAAATTTTATTTTCATTTTTGAAAATTATCCTTTAGAGGTTTTGGAAGTACTGTCAGGATGTCCAAGTAAACTCATTTAATGAAACCAATTAAACTGCACTGCCCAGGAGGCCTGTCTCTATGTTCTCTCTCTATTTCTTTTGCTCCTAAAGTTATTTTAACTGGCAATTAAACTTTACCTTACTTGACTCTGATTCTCTAGGTTTCACTTCTACTGTGCTGTTTCTCTATTTTTTTTCTTTATTTTTTATTTCTGGTTCTTGTCTTTCTCTGATTCTGGTTCCAGTTTGCATATAGACTATATAGTTCTTCAATAAAGGTGACAATGACCAGAAAAAATAGTTTTATGGCATGTCTTTTTGATGACCCCTACACCAAGATGATGGGGATCTATTCTCTGTTGCATAATAAATAATCAAAAATTCACTTCCCTATTGTTTTGTGCTGATTTATCTACTTGTGCACACAAATCAATTGAGAAATCATTTTATGCCCACAGAAAGGATTACATCTCAGTTGAATGATATAATACCTATTGGTAATTGAGCCTATGGTAGGAGCACATACATGTGTGAAATGCAATTGTGTTTGAAATATAATGAGGTCTTGTGTTGTTTTCAAAGGGAGAAGTGTTGTTCTAAAATAAAGTGTGAAATTATGCCAAAATAGAAGGGAACATTGTAAAGTGCAAAATTTGATTTTGAACCACAAGTTGAATAAAGTTTGAGGAGAATGAAATTTATTGGCCTTGATTTATATTACTTGGCCCATAAAAGAATTATTAAGCATGTTAAAATTTTGTCATAATTCATTCAGGCTGATGATTTTCTTCAAAAGGTCCTAAATATTTTATTACCTAATATATTATAGTACCTGGAACATAGTTTTCTTTGTGGTGAGATAATTTTGTTTTAGAGCCTGTAGTCTGACCTTAACAAGGTATAAATTGCTTGTGTTTTTTAACTCCCATGTAATTTGTGCTTTTTTTTTTTTTTTTTTTTTTTAACCAGGGCTCCAACCCAGGGGCACTTTACCACTGATCCATATCCTCAATCCTTTTTTATATTTTATTTAGAGACAGGGTCTCGCTGAGTTGCTTAGGGCCTTGCTAAGTTGCTGAGGCTGGCTTTGAACTCATGATCCTCCTGCCTCAGATTCCCAAGACACTGGGATTACAGGCATGCACTACCATACCTGGCATAATTTGCTCATATTGTCAATATTATTTAGATCACTGAAATATTTTTGGTCCTCAGATTGATTATGTTGTGCCATTGATTATTTAAAACACAAAAGAAGAACAAACACATTTTACCTCTGAAAAAAACTCGAATTTTACAATCAACAGTGTTATTGTCTTCTGCACTTATTTAAAGTATTGTAATTCACACTTATTGCATAGCTAGTTACTGCTTACCTGATATGTGGGATCTTCTCCTAACCAAATGACAAAAGAGAAAAATTGACATTTGACATTCCAAGATTAGATTTTGAATTTAGAAAAAAATGGGATTTTAAAAAATATTTAAAACTAACTTTGAGAATTCTCATAAAAGCCCAGAAATTTTTTTAAATTTCATTTATTTACTCACATTATGAAAAGAGGGATCTAGAAATAATTGTGTGGGTTTTTTGTTTTATTTGTTGCTCTATTTCTATTAAATCTCCATGTTATTTAATTACATGCATTGTAAGCCCTCCATGGTGTTAAATCAAAGGTTAATTTAGTACAGGAAAAAAAATGTTATTAGTATAAATTTTCAGAGAGTACAGAATGGAGTGGAAGACATTGGGGTGTTTCATTGCCCTTGATAATCATAATATGTCCTTAGGTTTTGTGAAACTCTAATGAAATTGCTACAAGGAATTGTTTGCTGCACCCAATAGAGTATCCTCATTCCCATTCCAATATTCTTGGTTATAGCAATAAATTAACCACACCAGATTATCTCCTCTGCTATAAACTCAGATCAGAATGTTTGTCTTTAGCCAACAACAGGTTTGGAGCCTCCAGGAGAAGACTGTAACAGACACTCTTAAAAAAAATAAATTCACTTATTTATTGAACATGTAATTAATATTTACTGAGCATCTACTGTTATCTGAGTTTTGCACTAAATCCTAAGGATACAATACAGTGATAAAGAAGGAAGATTACAATATCAGATGACATGGAGCCAACAATCTACAAGATAAGAAAATTATATAGTATTTACACAAGTACTTTAATAATTTTAACTGTGAAAGGCCAGGAAAGAGAACAGGATACTATGAGAACATGAAACAGGAACAATCAGCCTCATAACATACTCTCTTAACCATTGGTATTTCAAAGAATAAATATATAGTAGACAGCAGGCTCTGAGTTACTCTAGGACTGATATATATTTTAGGCTGTGCCAAACCTCCAGTGACTCCATTGTGTAAAACAGAATTTCTCCATAAGCTATTCCTTTTTGGGTACAAGTTCCAAGGTAGACTAATTCTACAGGTTGTACAAGTAAACTACCACCATCTGCCTAACACAAACATAAGGCACAAATTGATAAATAACTTATATGAGCTAACTTGTCACACTAAATAGGGAGTACCTGGACATGGGGACATCCCAAATCATAACAGAAACACCAGACACAGCAGTTTATCCACCTCACCAGATGCACACCCCTCACCCAAGATGGATGAAAGGAGAAGCTTCCCTAGAGGAGACATGGCAGCCCCCTGACTCTGTCACCTGGACACTCATCAGGAATCATAACCAGGAAAATCACCACAGTGACAAACCTCTGATTTTTTGTCCCTTCAGGCTTCTGAAACCACAGTGTGGTTTCTCCTTCCTGTGATACAGCTCACAACACAGTCCCAATGGACACCTCAAGCTGACGCTTTCAAACTGAAACTGCCATCCATCTGGACTCCCTGTCTTAACAACTCTGCAGAACTGTCTCATTAAAACACGTATATGACCACCTTCAGTGACTCTTTGACATTTTGCATTCATCTCTCTCTGCCTGTGCTCTTAGTACAGCATTCTACAGTATCTCTGCAGCTGCCTTATCCCTTTCTTAGTTTTCTGTGATTGATACACACACACACATACTTTCATGAATTATTATGTGTGACTTAAGTATTATAGATTTTGAGATTAAAATTGAATAAATGAACTTTTAATTTCCTGGCCTATGGCTATCAGTTGACCCATAAACATTTGGCAAATTATTATTGCTGAAAGTGGTATAGCTTGTGAATATATTATTTTTTTAAATATTTATATTTTAGTTGTAGTTGGACACAATAACTTTATTATATATATATACATATATAAAATATATGAATATATATAAAATATATAAAATAAACAAATTATATATATATATATAAACATATATATATATATGTTTATTTATTTATTTATATGTGCTGAGGATCAGACCCAGGGCCTTGCACATAGTAGGCACAACCCCAGCTCCGTGAACATATTATTATTTAATAAATCCTGACATCGTGGAAAGACACAAATATGTTTGGTCTATCTTTATTTAAAAAAATTTTTTTGGTTGTAGATGGACACGATACATTTATTTATTTATTTTTATGTGGTGCTGATGATTGAACCCAGTGCCTCACACATGCTAAGCAAGTGTTCTACCTCTAAGTCACAACTGCAACCCCCTGTTTGGTCTATCTTAATGGCATAACTCATTCATGACACTTTTGTATATAGATTTCAGCTGACTTGCTGTATATGTCTTCATGATTGATCCAAGGGACTGAGATAAGATTTGGCTATGAAGAAAAAGTACTGATTGGTGATTAGAGGAAGTGTTCAACATCAAGAGATGATTTTTTTCAAACATAGGTGGAACTTGGTTTTGTCCAGGAAGGACCTCTAAAAAGGATGAAATGAATAATGGACTAAGATATATTCCATGCTTATATAACTATATCAAAATGGATTATACTGTCATATATAACTAAAAAAAGAACCAATAAACCTTAAAAAATATGGATATCCAGGCCTTGAATAAAATGGAACCAGATAAAATCAAGAGTAAATGGGAGTTATTATGCCCCAACTGGATGGATATCTTTTACTGAGTCAAGAGGGGACACAGAAGGAAGAAGGTTGACATAGATACACTTGTGGGTGTAAGAGAGGATGGCGTTAACTCAGGATGAACATTATAGTTGCTATTTTTACTATGAAGTAGATGGGTAACTGATTTGCTTCGAGTGTGGGTTTGAGTCTTGGATAGGGGCTTTGAGGGTATAGTAGTCCCCCTTATGTATGATTTCACTTCTAGGATTTCAGTTACCTGCCTTAATCATGGTCTAAAAATATTAAATGGAAAATTCCAGAAATAATGTTTTAAATTGCCTGCCATTCTAAGTAACATGATAAATATCCCATGTCTACCTTCTCCATTAAGCCCAAAACATAAATCAACTTTATGTCCAGGGTCTCCAGCCACCATGCTGTATACACTACTGGCCCATTAGCCTCTCAGTAGTTCTGTTGGTTCAGATTGACTGCTGCAGTATCACAGAGCTTATATATAAGGTTTGGTATTATACACTGTTTCAGGAATCCACTAGGGGTCTTGAAGGTATCCCCCTTATAAAAGGGTGACTATTTTAAAATGTTATACAAATTACTTTATGATGTTGAGTTTGTGTATAATCCCTAACACTAGTGACATATTGTTCATGAAGCCAGGAAGTAAGCATTTTATAGAGCTGGTTATTTTGTCCACTTGATTACTGAACGTTTTCTATCTGAGCAAATTTTTGCTTGGTTCACAAATTTCTTCACACTTTAGGACCTTTGTTAGATACAATGACACTTTCTTCCTGCAGTTCTCCTTATCCCAATTTCTCTAATCCTTTTGACAAAATCATTAGAAATTGCCCATAAATTTTTGTAGATCCATGCCTCTGGTCATCTTTGCTTCCAGAGAGAGTGGTGCAAACCAAATGTTCCACTTGAAATTATGCTTAATTGAGAGAATTTCCCTGCTGGTTGTTTCTCAAAGCCCCCACTTAACTGGTGAGAAGTAGAGCCTTTCATTTCTGGATGGAACCAGTTTACTATGCAGAATAAATTGGAAATCAAACTCATATTTTTCCTCCTCAGTCATCTGGTCATAGAGAACTCTCCCACAAGGCCATAAATATATGCTAAAAGAGAGACATCAGTAAAGTAGGCATAGAACACAGATTGTGTGAGCTAATTGTTTATGTAACTGTATATTCATTATTTGGTAGGACTACAGAATCGTTTTTAGCACATTATTTGACAATAGAGTGCTAGTAGGAATATCCAGATTTGTGGTTTTAGTGAATTATAAAAATTGAACAGTACACAATACTCATAATTTTCAGATACATGTTCTTTTGTGTCTCATGGTCAGATGGTCACTCCTCAAAACCAGAAGTTCTAATTCAAATTATTTTTTCACCAAGATATATTAAAAAAAACTTTAAAACACAAATGACCTTAATTATGATTCTCCCATCAGGGTCTGGAAAGAGATTCTCTAGCACAGACACTTAAAACATACTGATATCCATTAGACCAAAAGAACTAAGTGACATCCGCTTATGCTTCTCTGTGATCCAGATAGGAAAAACCAAAAAATAAAAAATAAAATAAAATAAAATAAAACACCAAAAAAAAAAAATCCTTCTCTTTGCATGGGCCCCATTCAAATTCAACATTTTCTACATTATCAGTTAATGAGTTGACCAAATACAGCTTTTCCTTATCTCTAAAATCCAAAGGTACCCACCAAATAATGGATATATATCACTTTTGGGATAATTATTATAATTTATCTTACATTCTGAAGAGGCTATTCCCCTATGTAACTAAAACAATTGGACTCCAAAAACATAGTGATTTAATCATACCCCAGTGTTATTATTATTTTTCTTATTTTGAGGGGCTAAAGAGAGTAAAGTTAAGCAATAGGTGAGAGCCAAGAAGTTATGTGATTTCATTTAGGTAATAACTTAAAGAGGTCCTTACTCTTTTGGTCTTAGTAACTATCCTGGATCAGTAATTAGTTCTCTCTGTGGAGTAAACCATTTTGCTTATCCCTCTAGCTCTATTCTCTAATGTGCAAGCCACACCCTCCTTGCCTCTGACTGTCAAGTTCTGTTTTTTTCTTTTTTCTTCCATTGGAGATTTCATGATCTTTTTGAAATCAGGAAACCAATTTTAATGGCAACTCCTCCATGTCCATTTCTGCTCAATAAGGTTCTACCATGTTTGTCGAGGAAGTCTGTGCTGCTCTCACCAGGACATTTTTCAAAATCTTAGGGAGAACTGTCTTAGTCAGGTAAAGGGGCTATAACAAAATACCGTAGACTGGGAAGCCTGGAAACAAGAGAAATGAATTTCTCATAGCCCTGGAGGCCAAAAGCCCAAGATTAAGGTAACAGAAGAGTATGTCTAGTGAGGGCCCATTCCCTGGTTCACAGACAATGCCTTCTAGCAGAGCCTTCACATAGCAGATAGGGCAAACAAGCAGCTCTCTGGGGTCCCTTGTAAGAGCACTAGTTACATTCATGAGGCTCTGCCCTCACTCTCTGATCATCTTTCAAAATTTTCACTTCTTGATACCATCACCTTGGGCGATTATGATTTCAACATATGAATTTGTAGAGGATACAAATGTTCAAGTTAGCAAGGAAATTGTTGTTAATGTTATTTTATGGAAGATATTTAAAGGGGTTAAATGAGGGGTTGGCATATTCTAAATTCATGCCAACATTTAGTACTCCCTCTTTGAATATTATTTCATATTACTGGAGGTAACACTTAAATAATAATAAAAAAGAAAATTATTGGATTGACCAGAAGATGAATAGTTCCACAAGGGCTATCTGTAGGCTAGAGAGCCAGAGGAACCAGTAACTGCTCATTTTAAGAAGCTATAGCCTCAGAAGAAGAAATAGCAATGATACAACCCCAGGTTGGAACTGAATGCCTGGAAAATCCCTGGAGAATCACTGGTCAGAGTCCACTTTGAAAGAATGAAGTAGCTGGAGTCTAATGTCCGTGGGCAATCACAGGAACAATCAAGACCCACTTGAGAAGAGAAATCCAGCTTGCATATGCATCTTCTTTCTCCTTCTTCTACCTTTTTCCATCCAGACCCCCAGCTTTTGGACTGTGCCACTCATGTTCATGGTAGATCTGCCCCCTCGGTTTTCTGTTTTACATGTCATTCACTTCTAGAAACACCCTCATCCACAAACCCAGAAATCTCTTACTTTTAGACATCCCTTATTCCAACCAAGTTGACAATCCAGATTAACCATAACACTATTAAACTGCTTATTTTGCTTGGATTAAGGAAAGACTTTAAAAAACCCAACTTTCCTCTGGAATTAAAAAAAAATGTAATAGGAAAGATATAGGATTCATTGTTTCTTATAAAATAACAGAATTGTATATTTTTAAGACACACAATTTTATATAGACTAATCTTGCCAGATGTTTAAGAATATACTGATGAAAGCAAATCCAAATAAAATAATTTCATCTACTTCATTGAGCAATTATATTGTTTCAAGATGAGGAAAGCTGTAGAAAATCATCTGCATTCAAGCAAATTTTCATGACAAGTGGATATGAATACCTTTATGTTATGAGGAAGAAATCCCCCTAATTGCATATGTTATATTTATAAGGAATAAAACAACTCATAAAGACAATGTTATTTTCAAAATTACTGACAGTAGCATTTCTGCTTCCATGTGGAAGTAACAGTATCTAAACCCACTCGAGAAGAGAAATCCAGCTTGCACATGCATCTTCTTTCTCCTTCTTCTACCTTTTTTCCATCCAGACCCCCAGCCTATTGGACTGTGCCACTCATGTATCTAGAATCATAGTTCTGCTGTAAATAACTAGAACTGAACAAAATACAGGAAAAAATTAAGTTCATTTATTAGACAACAGAAAGCACTACACTGTGGCTCCTAAGGTAGACTAAGGAGGTGAGTGCTATCTTCCCACTAGTTTGGGGAGACCAAGGAGTCTAGCATTTGTAGTATAAAATATCATGTATGAGGAAACTATAGTGAAAGAACTATAAAATTTGCATAGGCTTTGACCAAAAATCACTCTGTACATGCAGAGAGTGAGACCTCATGAGACAACAAAGAATAAATTCCTTGGAAAGAACAAGTTCTATGAATCATTTGAATTACCACTAACCAGAATTGAAAGGACTTACTGAATATAAGGAGCAGCCAGTAGAATTCTTAAAATGCTCATGTCATAGAATTAAAACTAATAAACACAAATGTAATCGACAGAGCCTTTTTAAAAGCCTTAAAAGAAAGCATCAAATGTGTCAAATTGTTCTATGAGTAACTCAAATGTTTGCCTAAAAAATTAAATACAACAAAATCTGGCATTCAATGAAAAGTTCAATAATATCAGACATCTAGTCATAAACAAAGAGTCATAAAATGAGAGTAAAATGTGGGATATAACCAGAAAAGTCTCAGATAATAGACATAAGACACAGAAAATATAGATGTAATAGAGTTCACAGTAAAGAATAGTAAGACAGTTACTATAATTAGGAATATTTCTACGGTTGTAAATAAGAACATGTTAATAATATTCACAATTAAAAGGGTAATTGCATATATTAAAAAGGCAATTTATATATATGCAAAATATCATATTAGAAATCAAATTTTCGGGGCCAGGGTTGTGGCTCAGTGGTAGAGCTCTTGCCTAGCATAAGTGAGGCACTGTGTTTGATCCCTAGCACCACATAAAAAAATAAAATAAAATAAACAATAAAATAAAAGTATTATATCCATCTACAACTAAAACAAATATTTTTAAAAAAGAAATCAAATTTTCACCAGATGAAATTACCAGCAAACTGGAATCTGAAACAAAAGAAAACAACAGTGAGTTTGAATGCAAAGCAACAAACACTAGTGAAAATAAAGAATATAGAGAAAAAAACTAAACATTCATGGTGACTCAGTGACCTGAGGGAATATCTAGTGTCTTGCATTTAATGGGAACACTGAAAGGGAGAAATCATTAAAGTATTTGAAGAAATCATGTCTAAACTTTTTCTAAATCCAGTGAAAATGAATATCAGACAAAATGGACTTTATTGACAAAATAACAGGGAATATTAGCATACAAAAACGGTTATATTTACCAAGATGGCACGACAATCCCAATTGCATGTGCACTTAATATACTTCATATGTTTTCATATATGAAGCAAAAACTGAAAGAATTATAATTGCCTATTTCAACCATCTTTCAATACTTATAGAAAAATTAAACAGAAATCCAATATAATGTAAGACATAAATAGTAATATCAGCCAACTTATCCTTATTAATATTTATAGAAAAACTTACTCCACAATTTCAAGTAAACAAATATATATATATATATATATATATATATATATATATATATATATATAAAATATATAATATATAATATAATTAAGAGCACATAGAATATGCATCAAGTTATCTCTCATACATACTGGGCAATAAAAGAATTTAAAGTAATTATTCAAAATAACTAAAATCATTTTAGACAAAAATGAAATGAAACTTTTAAAAATTAATTAATTTATTTGTTCTAATTTGTTATACATGACAGCAAAATGCATTTCAGTTCATAGTACACAGTGGAGCACAATTTTTCATTTCTCTGGTTGTACACAAAGTAGAGTCACACCATTCGTGTCTTCGTGTCTTCATACATGTACCTAGGGTAATGCTGTCCATCTCATTCTACCATATTTCCTACCCCCATGCCCCTTCCCTTTCCCTCCCTTCCCTTTGCCTTATACAAAGTTCCTCCATTCCTCCTATAGCCTCAAAAAAAATCAAATTTGAAAACAGGTAAATGTAGACCTAATTTCTCTTTTTTTTTTTTTTTTTTTTTTTTGCTGTCTTGAAACACACTTTTGTGTACTCTCTCTTTTAGGAGAACTCTTACATAGATCCATCTCCCACAACTGTGCTAGTAAGCTTGCATTACTATACAAAATACCTGAGATAATCAACTTAAAAGAAGAAAGGTTTGTTTTGGTTCATAGTTTGGGTGGTTTCAGTCCATGGTTGGTTGGCTCCAGTGATTTGGGGTCTGTGGCAAGACAACATATGATGGTGCTGATGAGTGGAAAAAAAGAATGAGTGGAAGTGACAGTGGTCCCATAATCACTTTTGAGGGTATCCCCTTTGTGACCTAGTTTTTCCTTCTAGGCCCCACATCTAAAACATTCCATCGCTACCTAATGTCACCAAATGAGGGAACAAGCATTTAACACAAGACATTTGGGGGACATTGTAGGTCCAAATTATATTACCAACACAAAAGTAGGTGCATGACCTAGATTGACCAATGAAGTTAGCCTATCTATCTGGGTTCATCTTGGTGATATAATTTGCAAGATCAAGCAGAATCTTTTTATATTGGTCCATGTGCACATGTACAGAAAAAGGATTGCATACTTTCCAAGCTCTCTAGTGTGACCGAATGTTTAAGTGAAATTTCCCCTAAGATGCTAAGACAAATGAGATGTGAAAGCCCAAACTATGTTATTATACAAAGAAAATTACCCACATATGAAGTGCAAACAACTCTTTTGACCCTTCACCAGATGAAGTTTATAGTTTGAGGAGTATTGAGAGAACTAAGATATTGCAATTTAATTTTTTTGGAGAAGACTGTTGCCATCCTGTGAACCTCTATGTCCAAAGGGAGAAAAGCTTGAGACCTGGGTAAAGGAGGGAAGGAAACTACTGTGGGTCCTCTCAGAGAGTTTGAAATGGACTTCTACAACTGGAGACTCAGGACTGACCCTGAGTCACACCCAGGTAGCTAAAGCAGCCTGCACTAAAATAACAGAGGATGTTGCATGGGGATCATCTGGACTTCCAAGAGGCATAATATGTCCGAGTGTCTCTCATAGACCAAAATAGACCACAAAGGAGATAATGAAGATCATTCAAAGTTATTTTAGGTTAAGTCCAACATAATTTCCTAGAAAGGGAGACCATCGCAGCTGAAAAGGAGATGTGAATATTGTATCCCTAGGGGTTATCAGTGGATTTGATAAGCAGCTACCTAAAAATTAAACACATCCATCAGGTTAAATAAATTGCAGTGTTCCTCAGCAATGGACTACTCCAAATAATTTTTGGAAACACCTCAAAAACAAAAGAATTAGCTTTAACTTCCTACCATACACAGAACATATGAAAATTCCCAGCATAGTAAGCTTTCCCACCTCCCTACCTCTCTTCCACAGCCTCACATTCATCTTGGTGGTCTTGAAACAGTAGTTAACATACAAGGAAAAAAAATGTGAATGAGGAAAAAGAGCAGACACTCTCACTACTTTCTTTGGAAACAAATAGCTATTAGCATCTAGCCTTAGTTTGGTGGAAGTGAGGGAGAAATAGAATATATAAAAGAAGATTAAAGCAAACAACACAATAGAATATATATATATATATATATATATATATATATATATATATATATGATGAATGCAAATAACTCAGAATAGACACATTCTTGGAACTAAATATTCTACACAAAATAGAATGGCTTCCAACTTCACAATGAGCAGGAAAGCTTTAGGGACTTAATTTACACGCAAGGTGTTGTGGTTGGAATTTGTGTCTCATCTAAATTTCCAGTTGAGACTTGATCAGCACTGTGGTGGTAATAAGAGGTGGGGATTTGAGAAAAATGAGCAAGTCATGAGGACATGAATGGATTACTGCCTTACAGAAAAAGCCTCACACAGGCTTCAGCTTTTTTATTATTATTTTATTCCAATGCCTTCTCCCTTGTAAAGACACAGAATTCATACTATCAGGAATTCTGACACAGCAATATAATAACTCATTTCTATAATGTATGAGTTATATAATGACATATCAACAAGGTGCCATCTTGAAATGAAAGATCAGGCTCTTGATGAGACACCAGACCTGCTGGCACCTTGATCTTGGATTTCCCAGCCTCCAGAATCGTAAGAAATGAATTTTTGTTGTTTAGAAACTAACCAATCTAAAATCTTTTGTTATAACAGCCTGAATAGAGTATGACAGAATTTGGTTCCAAAGAAAATGAGACATGGATACAACAAATACCTAAAAATGTGGAAGCAGTTTTAGAACTTGGAAATAGATGTTGAAAAATTTGGAAGCGGATGCTGGGAAAAGGTTAGATTTCCATGAATGGAACATTAAGGGTGATTGTGGTGTAGGCTTAGAACAAGAAGAGATTATCTAAGAGGTAATGAACAGAATGTTGGTAGAAATATGAGCAAGAAAGGGCACTCTGATGACATCTCAGATGGAAATAATGAGTATCTTATTGGAAACTAGATGAAAGGTCATACTCACTATGAGCTGGTGAAGAACTTGCCCTCGAACTTTTATAGAAGGCAGAAGATAAGAACAATGAACTAGGGATATTTGGTGGGAAAAATCTCTAAAGAAAATATTCAGTGTTCTGCATAGTTTCCCTTAAATGCTCAGAGTAAAATGCAAGAGAGAAATGAGTTAAAGAAGGAAATTACCATCAAAAGGAAAACTGAACATGAAAATCCAGAAAATTCTCAGCCTGGCCAAATAGATAAAATTTATGTTTTGGAAGGAAAACCAAGGGTGTTGCCAGGTGACCTTTTGATTAGTATATATAGAAGAATATATTTCTATTCATAGAAACGATGGAAGAATGACCATGAAAGCATTTCAGAGATCTTTCAAGCTGCAACTTCCAACATAGGCCCAGAGTTATGAAGACTTTCAAGGCAGAATGGTTTCAAAACTGGGGCCCAGGACACCTGCAGGACCTCAGAACACTCTCCCTCCCAAGGCTGCCTCAAGTCTCTGCTCCCAGAATTCTAGTGCAATACTCCTTGGCAACCCAGTTGTTGGTCAAGCAAACTCAGATACAGCTAAAGTCACTGTTCCAAAAGGTACAGTCTGTAAAGCTTGGTGGCATCCATGTGGTTCTATCTCTGTAGACAGGAAGACTCTGAATATGACATAATATAAACTTTTATGGTAATATCATATTGTACTACTCAAACATGTACATTTTTTAAGTGTCAGTTAAAATTTTCAAAAATTAATTTAAAAAAGCATTTGAAGATTGAAAGGCAAGACTGGATAGTAGAAGTAAGGATGATTTGTATGCAGATAGTACAGTTAAAGCTTTTTTCTTCATTGGATTTAGTTGGTATTCATACAGGTCAACCTTATTTTATCTTCTGCTTTTAAAAATGTAAATGCATTCAGTTTTCACTTATTGCATTTCCTCTGTATAAGCAAATACTTGGGGGAAGTTATACCTAACTTAGCATCTTTTCTTTTTTTTTTCTTCATACTCCTTGGGACCATAATGTGAAAAACAAACTTTGTTTTTCTGCAAATCATACTTGGTTTACCAAATGAAATGCTAAAATTGCTGTTTCACATTTCAGTTATATTTTGGACAAGACTCTCTCAAGCTAACTATGGAAAATTATAATAGATGAGCAAGGCAGGGCCTGATGCTTCAAAATGAATTATCTCTTTCCTTTCATGTAGAAGATTAAGATCCAAATCCATTTTTTAAAGATTTAAAAATTTTTCTATTACAGAATAGTTTCAGAATAATTCAGTTTTATTATGTGCAATTTCACGTCCTTGTAATAAAATAGTCATAATGAATAAAATCAGTCATGTCCAAATTTAGTATTGTGGGATAATTTCCACGTTATCATAAGTAATTATTCGAATCATCAGAGAATATCTGAAAGTTAAATCATCTGAATATCAGAAAGTTCTCTTGAACTTTCTAAATTATATTTCCTTAAACAGCCTCTTAGACTTCCTGCACTTGTTCTTAAGATCTTTCTCCATTATGGCTATGTCTCAGAGTTATTAGGAACGAAGGGACTCTTTACACATCAGGTCAGTATAGCATCAGTACCAAAAATACATATAAGGATTTGCATATGTATTTGTGTGTGTGTGTGTGTGTGTGTAACACATCTATTTATATAATATTATATATATGTGTGTGTGTGTGTGTGTGTGTGTGTGTGTGTGTGTAATATTCCAAATCTCCCAGTTCAGAAATATGAGCTATGTCACACTCACTAGCTAGGGGAACTCTGTTTTCTCACCCATAAAATAGAAACAATTTTGGATAAAGATGAATGTGACTCCTATCAAAGGCCAGGAAAATTATCTAATGCTCAGAGGTAACATAAATGAGCCACCTAGAGCTGTCTAAGGATTAAAACTTGTGCTGACTTCAAGAAAATTATTAACCTGAACTTAATCCCAGAATGATGAAGACAGTTTAAATACCTACTTATTGAAGCATTAAAACATTTAGAAAAGTACATGCACACTGGCATTAGGAAAATATTCATGTTTACTGGCATGAATTTAGACCTAAAGAGAAATGAAATCAAAGCTAAATTATAACAATTAGAGGGAAAAAACATCTTCCATTGCCTGTTTACACTTGATAGGTTTCTATGGGAATTTGTATTTGTAGCTTAATCTAAATGAATATGGATGGTTCCCAAATATAACATTTTATGTCCTCTTAAACTAAAACTAAGATAATAAGAGAGAAGTGACTATAGGTAAGAGAATTTGGTGTTATACCAAAGTTTCACAGTATGAGACAATATATAGCATTAAAGCCATGTTTCTCAACCCTGGTTGCACTTTTGAATCTTCTGCAGTGTTTTAAAAATATGTACATGCCTATGGTCCAACCTCTGGAATTGTCATTTATGTGGCTAAATGAATTTTTAAAATATTCATATCTTTTTGAAGCTCTCCAGATTATCCTAATGTGCATCTGTGTTGACAAGCACTGGATGAATGTTTCAGTGGGCCCAATACTCGGGTTTGAATTCAGGTTCTGTTTTTCACTTTCTGTGTGAACTTGAGCACGTTATCTAATTAAGCCAAGATTAAGTTGCTTTGTGACATCATTTATTACTCACTGCCTGGCATAAGGTTGATGCTTTGTAATATTGTTTATAAAATATTCCCTAAAATATTTAAATACATGATTCTTCACCATGCCCTGTCCATATATGTATGTGTTTGTGTGTGTGAGAGTGTATGTGTATATAAATAAAGACATATATGTGTATATGGGAGGGACCATACAAATACATATGTGTATATAATATCCATGCTCTGAATATGATGAGATATGTTCACTCAGGAAAGCAAGCATTAAAGACAGTGGTCACCATCTTTGTTATTGGTTATTTGTGAAAAATGAGTACTGTGTTTGGTAAACTAAGTTTTTTTTGTAACTTTTTAGTTTTACTCCATTGAGGCCTCACTTCCTGCCACTTACTTTATATTTCATTGAACTCATAATGGATAACAAAACTAGTAAGAGTATAAAAAGTGCACAAAATATGTAACAAACACGAAATATTATTAATGAGATATTGAGATTCTCTTTGTCATATAAAGTCATTGAAATCTTACAAAGGATCTCAACTCCAACTACGCACTTTTTAGGTGCTAAATAGCCACATATACCTGGTGGGTTGGATTGATGTGGTGCTGCTGCTTGAAAACAGTGTGGGCTTGAAGGTGGACATGCTGTTTGATCATTAGGTGATATGAACAAGTCTCTTCACATTGGTATCCTATATGCAAAATGATGGTCACATAGGATAATCTAAGTAAATTTCTTAAAACAGTATCTGTCATAAGTGTTCAGTACATGATAGCTATAAATATGTTCTTTTTAATTATAATTCTCTTTGCCACTTAGGCAATGCAGCACAGTTGCCAATGCTGAGTCAACACCACGCCTCTCTGAAATCTCTCCTCTAGAGACACACACAGAAAATGTTCAAATGAATGTGAAAAACTAATATGAAATATTTATTAACAATAATAAAGAAGTTCTAACTGCAAGAGTAATTCCCCCTACTGTGTTTTCTGAAACACATGGGCCACATTCTATGATCAAACAACAGTGAGAAGCTGTCATAGTAGATTCTTGATATTATAGTATACAACAGCATTGAAGCTCAGAGCAACCCATGTAAAAATGTTCAAATTATAGTGATTCTTACATCTCTCAAACATATTTGACTGTAAAACCCTTGATTTTGTGTAACCTCTGTTAAAATTCTGAGAAGGCAGTGCTCTACAGAATATGGCTTGGTAAATATGTTGAAAATACCTGTTCTACTGGCTGATCTCTGTAATAGAGAAGAGCTGTTATTCTGTTCAGGTTTAACAATAATGGTGCTTTAAAACAAACAGGCATGTTCTAGCTGCTTAATTGATGAGTTATAGAGATTTCTGGAACTGCCTATCTGACCTTATTTCTGCAGCCTCATCATATTCTTTTCGATGCCATACATGGTAAGAATTCACTCCTCATGACTGTAGTGACCAATGTGTCACCACATTGCTTAACAGCTGGCCTACAACTCACTACTTCACATCAAAATATTTAGGATCAAGTCATTTCATTTTTTTCTCTTCCTCTCAATTTCTTTTAAAAATGTAAAACTAATTCAAAATCATGTGTTGAAACATGTTAATTAAAATTTTAATTAAGTTCCATCTCTGAGCTTAGAAATGTCTTTGATAAGTAGAATTATACCACTAAAATATTCAGCCTTATAACCAACAGTAATAAATGAGTAAAATACTGGAAATCTGTATTTTTATTAATATACTTCAATAAAAATCATTTCAGTCTTGACTTTATTTTTAATCTTGAGAGGATTTACTGTCTGTTTAAATAGATATGAATAATATGGAATAACATATTAAATATATTTTTCCTATAATACTTAAAAAGATTTCCCCCTTTTAAAATCTATCATGAAATTTATAATAATTATGAAAAGTAAACCTTAACCCAATTAAAGTAAATAGCCTCAATTCCTAGATATATGAGGTTGAATCACACCTGAAACCTGTAGAGATTGATAAGTAATTTAAACTGTCTAAAGCCAGAGTCCCTTCATCTCTAAAAGAGAAGAATTTAAGGTATCTACTTCAAAGACATATTGTGTTAGTCAGCCTTGTGCTGCTGACTGACGCTATACCTGATAAGAACAAATGAGAAGAGGAAACATTTATTTGGGCTCACAGTTTCAGAGGTTCATTCCACAACTGCTGACTCCATTGTTCAGGGCCAACATAAGGCAGATCATCATGGCAGAGGTGTGCTGCTCTGCTCACAGTAGCTAGGAAAGAGAGAGGGAGGGTCAAGGGACTACAGAGATGATGAACCCTTCCAGGGCACACCATCAGTGATCCACCTCCTGCAGCAGTACCCCACCTACTTAGAGTTACCAACCAGGTAGTCTACTCAAAGAGGGATGGACTAGTTTAGAGCTCTAATAATATGATCAGATGATTTCGCCTTTGAATATTCCTGCATTAACTCAGGAGGCTTTTGGGGGATGCCTCATATCCAAACCATAACACCTGTAAATACATATTGGGCACTTGAAGGATGAATTCTTAAGGAACCTCCATAATCCGCCAGTGAAACTCCGGGCTCGTGTGGAAGGAACACTCCCTTTTAGTGTTATGTAAGGCCTTTAAGCTGCTTCTGGCCAACAGAGTATAGCAAATGCAATGAGATGTATGTATTACTATAAGTGCATTACCTAAGAGTGGAACATTCTTCCAGAGAACATATTCATATCCTCCCCCTCCTTCTCCCCATCCCCCAGCTTTCTGTCCACCCTCACCCCCCTTGGTTTGAAGGGTAAGAGAAGAGGTTTGGGGGAGTCCTACACATCAAGGAACAGAAGGTGGCCTCGGGAAAACAGCCAGCAAGAATTTGAGAATTTGGTTTTGCAGCCTATAAGGAATGGAGTAAGGCCAACAACCTGTGAGCTACAAAGCAATCCTTTCCCAGTTGCTGCTCAGATGAGACCACAACCCTGTTGATGATCTTGATTGAAGCTTTCAGAGACCCTGATGCTAAAATTCAAATTAAGCTGTGCCCAGACTTTGACTTTTAAAACTGACATAATACAAGTTTCCTCTTACAAGTTTCTGTCTGTGGTAAAATTTTTATGCAGTTACTGAATTAATACTGTATACGACATAGAGTCAATGCTCAAATATATTAGCTATTATTGTCACTATTATGACTATCATTGAAAATTGTTGAAAACTTAATTAACAATATTTAATTTTGAATATTTGGTGGACAAATGAAGATGGTGTTTCTTATTCTGACCAATTCTTTTGCAGTTGTGGTTTCTCTATTCTAAATTTTTCATTTGTTTCTATTGAACAGATGTGCTATTTATCATCTACTTTTTTCCCTCAAAATTATTTTCACAACTCAAATGGGGAGGAAATAGTTGCAAGTAAGGATTTTTCTTCCCTTTCACATTTCATGTTTGCAATCTAACTACTCTTGATTAGAGAAAAACAATACCCATATCATGTATCCAGGTGTACAGTATACAGTCAATGAATATTTATTTCAGAATATGAAAGGAGGAAAAATATGTATTTGCATAAGAATATTTAGGCAGGAAAAGGAGAATCTGGGAGGTAAAAAAAACTCTCTTAATTTTTTTTTTTTTTTTTTTTTTTTTGCAGTTCTGGGGATCAAACTCAGAGCCTTATACATAACAGGCAAGTACTTTACCACTGAGCTACATCCACAACTCTCCAAAGACAATTTTTAATTAAAGTTAAACATCTATTCAAAATACATTTCCTATTATAAGGATACAATTCAATGAATTATCACTGAGTGAATATGTTCATGCAGCCACCATCCATGTTATACGGACAACATTTACTAGAATACCCCAAATTCCCTTTGTACCCCAAAATTTAGCTATTTTTCTGACTAGTAATAATTTTTCACTTTAGGGAAACAAACAAACAAAAAACAAACCTCTTCTCTATCTGACTTGCTTTTTCTCCCCCCTTATTCCACAAGGAACTGGGAGAAATATGCTAAAATCTCCACTGAGATTCAAATTTTCACATGCAATTTTCCCCCTTAGTTTTGTCAAAGTTTGCCTTATAGTTTAAGGTCAAATTATTAGTTATATACAAATTAGAAGTTATAAATACCTAATGGATTAAGACCTTTCATTAAGAAATGCCTCTCATATCTCTCTTTTTTTTACTATTTTTTAGTTGTATATGGATACAATATCTTTATTTTAATTTATTTATTTTTATGTGGTGCTGAGGATCAAACCCAGGGCCTCACCTGTGCGAGTCAAGCTTTTTACCACTGAGCTACAACCCCAGCCCTCATATCTTTCTTATCATTAGAATTTATATTCTCCACTTGGAAATTTACAAAGGATACAATTTTTTAAAAAACTTTGGATATTATTAATTTTCTCCCAAGACATTCACATTTTTGCATTGAATAGACTTTTAACTTTATCCCCTTTTACTTCATGTTTAAATATATTCTATCCTGAAATGCAATAAATCCCACTAAATTTATGAAAAGGATAAGATCTGAATGATATAAAAAAAGATATCTATACTCACTTGAAAATCTAAAATAGAATTTGCCGACCACGAAACACTGAATAGCTTTAGGATTAACTAAAAGTAACGCAAAACTTAAGTTTAAGTAGCTAGAAGTGGCGCATTTGAAGTGCTTGCTTTCCATCACAGTAAACTGAATTCTAAAATATATATAAAGCTGAACCCCTTCCAGGGCCACAGAGATGGAGCCCTTGAAGTCTCCAGTTCCTAAAGACTATTGAAAAGGAAATTTAGATTTGAAGATAAAGTGTGTCTTTGCTCATGGGACTGAAAAAATCCTCTTCTCACAATTGTCCCCCAATGACTATCCCTACTAAACTTTAGTTTCCTGCAAAGACTAAAGACTGAGTAATTAAAGGCTGTGTTGCTCTTGATTGTGCTGGAGCAAGTGGCACTGATCCACTCTTGTGAGAAAAGTTAGAATTTCATAGTAAAAGGAGCTTGAGATAAGAACAGAATGGAGTTCATGGGAAAAGAACATGACTTTAGGGCAGAGGTGTCAGGACAAGAGTAAGAAAGATGGTCATGATGAAGAGTTATGGAAAATAATAATCCTACAAAACAGCCACAAAGAAAATAGCTCAGGAGAAGGGAGGGGAAACTAGCCAAGCATTAACCTTCCAGTAAATCTATTCGGGTGACATTGGGCCCTGACGTAAGGAGGCAAATACTGAAACTCTGGGAGACAATCAATTCCAGAAAAAGAAATGCCCATCCCTCACAATCTGGACCCCTATCTCTCCAAGTAACAATGCGTTTCAACCTTTCACAGCTGCCCTCCTGAGTTAAAAGTTTTAACCTACATAACTCGCCCCTAATTGCCAAACGGCACACTCACAAGTTCCAAGGATGTACCTAATTGTACCCTATAAAACCAAAATCCTCTTTGTAACCGATGGCCATTTTTGCATCCAGAAAATGAGTCCACGATAAACAGCTTCCCTGAATCTATTGAGGGCTGCACCCATCATTTTGTGCTTACATGTGAGACACAGCCTACTTCGAAAGGACAAAAGTCTTTAGGTGATTTTCTTATGTAGATTTAAGAGAATGTACAAGTAAATTAGAATTTTTATCTCTTTTTCTTTATGTTGTAATTCCCTTTTAAACTTTCTCTCAACTTTCCAGTAACCTTATTTGCTTCTCTCTGCACAGAGAGTTTTTTCAAAGACTAGAAACAACAGGGTGGGGAAAAGAACAAGAATGAGGGAGCTCTTTCATGGATTTCTAGGTGCTGAAGTGGACACTCTCATTCACCAGGTTGACTACCTTGGAGAAACATCAGATAACAACTGGTATGGCTTGGACCTGGAATATCCCCTAAGTCCCATGTGCTGAAGACTTGCTCCCAGCTGTTGGGAAGTGGTAGAATCTTTAAGAATTGGGGCCCAATGGGAGACCTCTAGGCATATTGGAGGTGTGCCCCTGAAGGGGATTGTGTGACACCAGTCTCTTCTCTCTGCTTTCTGGCCATCATGATGATGCCAGTGATGAGAATGAGTCGGGGACAGGTCCCATTTCCCCAGGTGTGAAGACTGAATGCCGGAGAAATGCTGAGGCAAGCATAGAAAGCAAGTTTTATTAAAAGGATAGAACAGAGATAGACTTCTTTGCAGAGAAGGGGCCCCAGAGCTGGGTGTCTGAGAAAGTAGAGGTGTCCTGCCTCTTTCATACATTTTAGAATTCCTTTGTTTTCTCCTCCCCTGCATCCTGTCTATGTGACTGGTGATCAAATGGGGAGCCAAAATGTAGGAAAGGAAGCCCTCCAGGGTTGCCTTTACATGTATGCCCAAATGGGCAGGAAAGGAGCTACCCATGAGATACTTCATTAACAACTTCTTGGGAGGAACCATTTCCTATAGGCAAGTAACCTTGGCAACAGGTATAGGAGGAGGAGAAAGGGCTCTGGGGTATCAGCATTTGATTTCCTTTCCTTTCGAATCAGTCCCCATCTTCCCAATCTGACGCAATTATTTATTATTTACACTGACTGTCCCTTCAATGAGGAGTGGCTTCCTCCATCACTCACTCCCATCTCTCATCCGTATGATGTTCTTTCTTGCTATAGACCCCACAGCAGCAGGACTTACTAAACATGGACTGAAACCGCTAAAACCATGGGCCTAAAAACATTTCCTCCTTATAAGCTAAACTAGGACTATGCTCTTCAAATCCAAGATCAGCCATATATATATTCTAAATATAATTATATATAATATATATAATAAGTATGTATAATCAAAATGCAATATTATATATAATCTAAATATATATAATAATATATATTTAATCTAAACATGTTTTTATTCAGATTTGATACTTTCTAAAGCAGAATAAAAAAGTAAAACCAGTCATTTTTGAAATTATTTAAAGAATGATATATACAAAGGGTAACAAATAAAAAAGTAAAATAAAAAAACATTTTGAATTTCAGTATTTGCAGTGTTCAGCCTAACGAGCCCTTTTCTAATTGAATTGGAAATCAGTATTGTAAGGCAAATGCTGAACTGATCTGCACTACGCTAACAATTGATTTTTTTTTACCCCTTTCATTGTGTGATTAATTTATTTGTTCTCAGAAAAAAAGTAATTTAACCCAATGATGCTAAACAGCTTGTGTGTGCACACACAGGTAGCAAAAGCATTATAAACCTTGATTGAGTTAGCCTCTATGATATACCAAGTGCTTCTAGCCCTAATTTTACTGAAGCAAAAAGCACATCATAGCAATATCATAGAACATATGAAATTGAACCTCAGAATACCTCTCTAATTCATTAGTTTTATGGATTCTGTACACATTTTAGGGAGAAATCTGGTTTTTTAAATTATTAGATTATTAAATGGGAGAGGTTGTATTCAAACATATTTCCATGAAGCACTTTTAGTTAGATGTAGAAAAAACAGGTATTATTCTAGAAATAAAAGATACCTTAGCATCTTTGGGCTAAAGTACTTTTAGCCCAGGTTTTATTCTAGAAATAAAGTGTCTTCTGCTATAGTTTGTGTTTTTAAAATGAAACTTTCACCCAATGTGAGTGATATATTAGAAAGCCAGTGGATAATAACATTAATTTTGTGTGTACTCATGCACAGTGCTGTCTAACAGTTAAACACAGAAAACTTCACCCACCTGAATAAAGATGGGTGTAAACACACACACACACACACACACACACACACACACATGCACGCACACACACACATTCAAACTAATAACCTTCTGTCCACCACATCATGATTATCACAAGCTACAAGTCTTTGAATACCCATATAAACTAGTAAATTCAGGTCTTTTCAAGATCAGATGCTGAATTTATTACAGTATCTTCTTATATTTTGGAAACTTTTAGTACAGGGAAAACCCTGCTACCATTTTTTTCAGGTTCCTATCTTTTTACGTTTTTATGTCACTGACAAATTTTTGAGCATTGTGCTCTTAGTCAACTTCATGCTGCCATACCCAAATACTCAAGATGATAATTTATAAAGAGTAGAAATTTATTACCCACACTTATGGGGACTTGGAAGTACAAGATCAAGGTGTCAGCATCTGGTGAGGCCTTCTTGCTTTATCTTCACATGATGGAAGGACAAGAGGTAGCCTGATGCTGTGCAAAGCGTCTTTCTTAAAAGCCTACACCCCATTCACAAAGAAGAGTCCTCAGGGTCTAACCCACTCTTAAAAAACCCAACTCTTCATATTTGCTATACTTGAATTTTGGAGGGAAACTTTCAAATCATTGCATGTTCCTGACCTGATTTTCCCCATAAGCCTTGTCATTTTTATCACATCATTTGTGTAATACATTTATGCATATATACTTTATGAATGTGTTATCTTCTAGCAGAAAAGATGGAACTTTGAATAGATACTAATTCTTCTTTCTGGGGAGTAAGTCCTTTTGCATTGTTTTCTATGACTCTTAGCCCAACTCTCTAGAAGTAGTCTCTTATGCTCCTTAGCCAAAACTGAAGCAGGTACATGTGATATGAGCCCTTTGTGGGGACATCCCAATTTATTGACCTATTTTCTGCTGAAGAGGAAATACTACATTAGCAACAAACATCCCACAATACTAAAGTAATGGCATAACAGTATCAATCTATGATATAGACCCACTGTGGATAGGGAGTTACCTTCTCTTAGAACAAGAAGAGAAAGGGTATCAAGCAGACACAAATGTTAACAACTATATTAAATAAAGCCTGAGTGTGCGTTCTGACCCAGAATTAGAACTAAATCTCATTTTATCCTTCTGACTATCCCGGAATGTTGACAAAAAAGTGATCTCATTCATGGATGGGGTCCCTTCCCCTAAACCTACTCCAGCTCAGTTAGATCTGTGTTGGGCTTGTGTACTAGCACATTTGGACTCATTGGCCTCTGCTCAAGGAAACTGTGGAATTATAGAAATTTGTTTCTCTTCTAAACCATTTTGTCTTATAAGGATGGACAATGTGTTTTTCTGTACTCCACATATAACAACTTGATCTCATTTAACTCTATATTTTCTCCTATTCTCTTCATAATTTAAAATCTCAACCAGTTATTATAAATTTCTCAGTAAGTTAAAAATATCTGAAATTGCAAATTTCCAAGTAAGTAAACACATAACATATTAAGGAAAATGGTAAGGTCTCATTGGCTTGTAGAACCTGCCTTACCAGAGGACAAATCATAAAGTTCTACAACTGAGAATTTAGCAAGAAAAAAAAATGAGATCTTCATCGTTCACCACATTTAAAGGCCAGGAGTTCCAATTATACTGAGAAATGAAACCACTCTGGGGAAAGAGAACTCACATCTTATGTAAGCATATCACATGGAATAAACTTAGTTATCAGATGGGTATATGAACATTATATTAGAATGGAATATATTTAATGATTGTTTAATGGTGTCGGGCCATGGTTTCTAGATAGTTATATCCCTAGAGGACTAGACAGCTCTGAAACCAGACTAATGCCCTTGGGTCAGAGAATCTATTGTGGGATATTCTTAGAAGAGTAACAGTGCGGAATCAGGTTCAGAGAAAATAGGTACCTTTCCTGAGATGACCCAAATAATACTCAAGTTTTCAAACCTTGTTTTCATGATCTTTCTAATATGCCATGCTGTTTGATGCTTTTTCTAATACACCATTTTGTTTTCCTGACCCTACCTTGTAGGGGTGGAAACCTTGGATCTTGCTTCACAGAGGAAGACTCTGAAAGGCAAGGTTGGCAAACCTAAAAGAACATCATCATGTAAGTGTTTTGGGTTAAATTGTGTGCATCTCCACAAAGGTATGTTTAAAGTCCTGATCTTCTGCACCTGTGGATGTGAGCTTATTTATAAAGAGGAGCTTTACAGAAAGTAATTCAGCTAAGAAGAGGTACTAATCCAATATGATGGATGTCTTTATAAGAAGAGAAGATAGAGACATGGAGAGCAGACAACCTTGTGATGGTGGAAACAGATTGGAGTGATAAAATCTATAAGCCAAGAAATGTCAAAAATTTCTGGCCAAAAAAAAATAAAGAAAAAACAGTCTAGGAAGAGGCAAGGAAGGATTATCCTACATATTTCAGAGGGAGCAGGGCCCTACCAACAACTTGACTTCATAATTCTAGCTTCCAGAACTATAAGATAGTAAATTTTCTTTAGTTTTAGCCTTCTGAGTTGTGATGTTTTGTTATGGAATCTCTGGGATTCTAACACAGCAGGTATTTTTATATTCAAACAGACACTGTACCCTGGCACAAGAAGACTGTGGCAGACACTGCTGTCCACCTAGCCAAAATCCATCACTCTTTTTCCCTGTTGGAAAGCCCTGATTTGTTCAGATGTTGAACACTAACTTGCCCAATGTGTGCCTGGCCCCACACAGAGGATCAAATATGGATTAACAGATTTCTCAGGACCATCTCATCTTCTTTACCTGCAATTTTGTTTTTGAACACTCTTTTTATTTGCTGTTAGAATACCTAATATCCATGTAGCTTCTTCTACCAGCTCCCATGGTTATTCATGTTTTCCAATCAGGCTCTAGTTATGAAGGGAAAAATCAAGAAGAGTCAGGGAGACTCAACCTAGATACCTGGCAGCACCAGTTGACTAATCCACCAATCCTGTGGCTTCTTATGTGCAACAAGGTAAATGTCCTTGTTTACTTGGATTTTCTGTTAATTATTCTTGAAAGCATCCTAATGGATACAAATGTGAAGGCAACAGAATGCCATAGATTGTCCATGTCCTCATTCCACCATCCACAGGCAGACAGGACCTGGGACCCTCTCTCCATCAGGTTCAGCATCACACAGGTTGGCTCTGTTTCTGCTAGAGGATACCAACTGGATCAAACAAATCAACAGATTATTTCTGCATTACAGATTATTCATTTTATACTAAATGCATTTGGCAAAGACTTTTACATTATTTAGTTAAGGAAGCAACATACATTTAAATAATACATTTTGCAGAATAACAAATGGAAACACAAAATTTAAGGTTTTCACATATTTCAGTTCTAGAAGTACATTTTGTAACTTAAAATGACTTCTTCCAATCACTCTTTCTGTGCCCTTCAAAGCCCTTTACATTTCCTCTTGTGGTTCAAGATCTAAATATTATAAGATGACAGAATCTAGGATTTGGGAAGGATCAAAAATTCATTTGACCCCATTACCCACCTGGTACTGAAATTCTCCCTACAATACCCTCACTGAAAAAAATTTTTTTTCTTAAATCATTCTTCCATTCATAGGGAGGTCACTGCCATCTGGGGAAGCCTACTCTGTCTACAAATAGTTTTGATGTATAAAAATTTAAAAACTATCTCCTTGTATATATTATTTATGTAGATTTCATTATACTCACTGAAGTCATAAAGAAGTTAAAGTTCTTCTTCCACATAACAGCTCTTATGATGTGAAGTCACCTCATATCAGTTCCTTTCTTCCAATCTCCTCAATCCTTATTTCTAGGAAACACACACATATTCACAACACCCAGATCCTCCACTCCTTCCCTGTCCTCTCCATATCGATGATAACTATACAACTTAGATTCCAACTTGGATATTGCTGGGATAATTGGTCACTGCTTTGGGCCAATCAGATATACAGTATCTAGTCTTATTTTTCATAGAATAAATATGGGATACAGTTAGAGATTTCTTTGCCTTATGGTTACATTTTTCTGAACTCAACTCAGTCTATAGAAAATTACATTAAAATACCTCATATCCTCATATGGCTGCACTCACATACATGTGGATACACATGCGAACATACACACACAGACACACACACAAAGACACATACACAATCCAAGAACCTGTTGACCACTTGTTGATCAGAGTTGTCTCCTTTTTTCTTACAGTCATTAGAAATATTATTTCAATCAATATTATATTTCTTACAGTCATTAGTAATAAAGCATTGCAAAGTCTATAGAAACCCTTAGCTGCTTATATGTTCTGCAGCTAAACCCAAAGCTTTGCTTAAAGACTTAATAGTATGCTCACGTACCTCATCCCTATCACATTTCACTTTGATAGCTTTAACCCATCATTTTAACTATTGAATATTTTTTAGATCCTGAACAAACCAGCCACATGTTTATCATGCCATACTGCTTCCTTCTTTTCTTAAACTTCACTTGCCTCTATAGGTGGACATGATTCTCTTTAATTTTCACTCAACTGGCCCCTTTCCTTCAATTGGAGATACTTAGTCTTTGTAAATTTAAGTTTACACTTGACATTTACCTAGGACTTCTTTTAAATTCCAGGAAGACTTGGATGATGCCCATGAATTTCAAGGTAGATAACAAAGGGAACACATGCTCAGGTTGATGTCTGACCACTTTGGAATCTACTGAGCTATTCTCATGACCATTAGGACCTTGATCTTATTATTTGTAATTCTTGAACTTTTGTTGTTGTTATTGTTCTTGTTCTTGTACTTTCCAAAAGTCCCTTTCAGGTCTGTGCCATGCTACACTCTTTGGACACAAACACTCATACTGCTGATCTCTTGCTCATGTGGAACTCATGAGCTCTGTGAGTAATGTTCTGATACCTGGAAGCCATAGCTACCCTAAATATTGGCATCCACTGCTAGGAGCCACAAGCAAATATACGATGTATGGCACCTTTGGTTGTAAAGTGACGCCAGCTAGACACTGAGATGATTATGTTAAGATTTACATTCATATGGAAATTGGACTCCCGCTGTTCACCTTGGCCTGCTACCGGATTCATGTTACGGGACTCATGGAGAGTTCCCATTGGTTGGGGAAGGATAGTAGGAGGGAATTCCGGGGGAGGTCCCGGGAGGCGGTTCCGGTGGAGGCCCGCGAGGACCGGGTTTGGCTTGCCAGCGCCTACAGAGTATTGGCGGCTTTTTCAAAATAAAGTTTTGTTCCTGCTTGAGTGGCTCGTGATTCTGTGCCCAGCCAAGACTGCGGCAATCCACTTTATTCAGGAAACAGCTTAGAATAACTCAATTTCCCTACTGCCAAATTCCTATCCATTCATTATGGTGAAACCTGAGCTCAGGGTATAGAAACTAGTTATGGTCAAACTACTGTCATATAAAACCTTCCCATTAGTTCTATCCAGTTCTCCTTCCTCTCCACCCAAAAAAACTTTTGTCTTAGATATAGGCATTTGTGTCCTTTCATCGTGTATTTTAACCAATGTACTATTGTTACCAGAATCCTCATTGCTTTATATGATTTAAATTTTGATGCCTAAGAGACAAGAAACAGTTTGTTTTCTCTGCTCTACAGTTCCTGCTGACAGCAATGACTATAACATGCACTAGCTGGCCAAATGGAGAAAGTGTCCATAGGAAAGAAAGTTTAGTAGATGAAAAGTAGATAATAAATATTTCAGAATATTATAATGATGCCTACATTTTATAACTAATAAATAATACTGCTGACAACAGAACTTAAAATTTGGGAGTGTACTGCCAGCAAGCAGAAAATATCCTTAAAGTTAAAGCAATTCCTGAATTTTCAGTTAAAGTTTTGATGTTTGAAATTGGCATTGGTTAGTTGAAGTTTCAAGCATGAAGAATTACTCAGCTTTTCTGATATTATAAATGTTTCAATAAATTTGCATTATCCAGTTGACCCTATTTTCAAAGTTAAAAATCTCTGTCTTAATACATTTGATCAAATGGCCTAATTCTACTGATGGAGTTATAGAAGTTTAACACCTCTTCTATGTTCTCTTGCTATGTGATCATTATTTTGCTCTGAAAAAAGTTCACTAGTCTTTGATAACTCTCTTACTTTTTCTACTATTTAATCATAAAATTAATAATTTAAAATTATGCAAAGTATGCTTAATAATATAAAATAAATAATGTTATGGCAATATAAAATTAATAATAAAAATTCCCAGAATAGCCAGGTGCAGTGGTGCCTGCCTATAATCCCAGAGACTCAGAAGGCTGAGGCAGAAGGACCACAAGTTCAAGGATTTACCAAGGCCCTAGGAAACTCAGTAAGTCCCATTTCAAAATAAAAAATAAAAAGGGCTGGGGATGTGGCTCAGTGGTAAAGTGCCCCTGGGTTCAACACACAGTAGGAAAAAAAATCCTGTAATAGTAAAAGTTCCACTGATCACTTTTTCCCAGGCTTATTGTGATATAATTGACAAATAAAAGTCACATTATTAAAGATGTACAATTTAATGTTTATACACACAAATATAATGAAATAGTCACACTCAAGCTAATTAGCAACCCCATCATCTCACATATTTACCATTTTCTTTTCTTTGTATATGTGTTTATAATAATAACATTTAAAATCTACCTTCTTAAAATTTTAAGTGTACACAATCCAGCATCACTATCTAAAGACCGTGTTGTAATACTCCACTGGTTTCCTTTTCTACATCCCTCATTAGAAGTCATCCTTTGAGCCATATACATGCCCTTGTATATAGTCTCTTCACCAACCCTTGGCTGAATTTTCCTATTAGTCAGTACTCGTAAAAGTATAATGTTCAGAATACCTACATCAGAATAACTGGTGCTATTGGTAAAATGCAGATTTCTGGGTAGCACTTGAAACTTGCTAAATCATCCTATGGAGATGTGGTTTTAGATATCTACAAGAACAGACTGCATCCAAAGTGACTTTCATGCACAAGACAGTTTAAGAACTTAGACATGTTTATTCTACCTTTCTTCCCATTGAAAAGAATTATTTTCAGTATACAAGGCAGAGTTAATGTACTACCTAAAAATATTTTAGTGTTAAAGGCAAGGAAAACTATAAACTTGATGTTCAATCCCCCCATTTCAACAAATGAGGAAATAAGCTAAAAATATAGATTAATTTGCCTGAAGTATAAAGAAAAAATGAACAAGAATTAGAACACACTTATCTGATATAGTTCCAGTATATCTGCTTAATCTGCACAATCAATATGCATGGTTCATATAGTGTGATTTTTATTCCCTCATCCTGAAAATTGAAAATCTTTCTGTAGCTCTCATATTTTTACTAAGAGCCTAACCTTAGGGCTAAGCATCCTCCTAACAACATGCTAATATTTATGCTTAGTTACCTTTCCATAGTTTGTTCTTTATAAGGCTCCTTTGAAGGCTACCTCATTCATTCAACAAATACATATTGTGAGTCCACTGTTGGTCAAACACAGTTTTGGTTAGCTGGGATATAGCTCTAAATGAAAACACAAAATTTCTTGCATCATGTTTGAATATAATGGCCTTCCTTACAGGCATGATCCCATTAAATTCTTTATATGAATTATTCATGTTTAAATAGATTTATGTTGTGTCTTAATAATTCACTTTTAATGTATGCAATTACTTTTTACTAAACTCATTGGATTCTCCTCCCCAGAGTCTAAGGAACATACCTTGGTGCATGTTATTTTGAGTAACACCATATCTTACTATTTCCAAAGAAATTGTCATTAGTTAGTTGAAGTTTAAAGCATGAAGAATTATTGACCTTTTCTAAATGCTTTAATAAATTTGTATTATTCTGTTGACCCTTGAATAATGTTAGAGTTAGGATCACCCATCCACCTACCTTAGAAGAAAACCTGTGTAACATTTTGACTCTTCAGAAACTTCATTACTAATAGACTGCTGTTGACAAATAATATTTATCAACAGCATTAGCAATCAATAAACATATTTTGTACACTATGTTTTATGTACAGTGAAAATATGCCAAAAATATGGAATTAAATTACTGCACTGTTCACTTAGATCAGCACACAGCATTTTAAATATCTCTATGTACTTCACAACACTCAAGGTCATGACAATACCAAGGGTAGGTGGTTGGGAAACTATTATAGTAATCAAAGTATATTATAATTAATTGTATGCAGTATGATTTATTACTGCATCTTTACATTTATTTGCATTTCTTTCTACTGCAAATTGTGCCATGTCCGGTTTGTATGTGTAAGTGTTGATATATTTTAAAGTTTAAAATAGATTTGTATATGTTTTATGGTAACAAATGATTAAATAAATATTATCTACATATATTTCATGCATTCATGATATACCTAACCTTTTCATTAATTGTTTCAAAATTTCTATGCTATACAGTTCATCTGTGAGTTTTTACAATAAATTGTTGCAAATCTTTTCAAAAAAACCTCACATAAGTGGAACAGAACACTTCAAATTCCTGTTGTTCAAGGGACAAGTGTATATTGAATGCAAACCCTTAATGCTGACAATTAAGATACTTTGCTCAGTTCTCAGCAGAGAAGAGGTGGGAAAAAGAGAAATAAAGGTTAATAATGCAAAGTTTCAGATAAACAAGAAGAATAAGATTTAGTGATCTATTGCATATAACGGTGATTAAAATAAATATGCAAGGTGTATAACAACTATAAATGTGCACACATATAAAATAAACCCTAAAATATATAAAGCATGACCAAATTAGAATGAGAAATGTACAATTTAAATATATAATGGTAAATTTAAGATACATAAATAGCTAGACAAATATCAGAAAGGATATTTGAACAGCATTATCAACCAGCTTGATCCAATAGGAACAAAATACTTGTTTTATAAATGTACATAGAAGACTCTCCAGTACAGACCATGTATTAGGATGTAAAACAAGCCTCAATATATTTATTCTTATTAATTTATCTACTATACGTTTGTATTGAAAGTTTTTCATATTTTAAATATGTTTTCATGCTTACATAAAAGGATGAAAAAAGATCTAAAATCCATAATCTAAGATCCTACTCCAGGAACTTGAGAGAGTGAATCACTTCAAACTATCAGGAAGGAAATAATAAAAGTCATATGAGAAGCTAACAAGATAAAAAAAATTATAACTAAAAAATAAAATAGAATAAAACAAAGAGCTGGTTATGTAAACATAGCTAAAATTTTTGACAAACTTTTCTTTTAACTGATTGAGAAGAGAAGGATGAACCACAAATTGCTAAAACCCAGGATAAAAGTCATATAGACCTTAAACCAATTAAAATGATTATGGGAGAATATTAAGGACAAATAAAAGGATAAACAAATAAAAATCTTCATCAAAGATACAAAAATTTGACCTTTATAGAGTAAAATAATAATAACTAGTAATTGAGAATCTTCTCACAGAAAAAGTCTATAGCTAAGTGAATTCCATCAAATATTTAAGAACAAAGCTGATCCTATATAAATTCTTTTAGAATACAGGAGTAAACACTTTCCAAGTATTATTTAAAGATCAGTATTACCTTGTCACCAAATTCAGACAAGGATATTATAAGTTTAAAAATAATGACTATGAGCCAATATTTTTCATAAACCCAGATATGAAATGTCTTTTTATGAGGGGGGTACTAGGGTTTGAGCCCAGAGGCATTTCACCACAGAGATATATGCACAGTCCTTTTTATTTTTTATTTTGAGACAGGATCTTGCTAAGTTTTTGCAGGTCTTGCTTAATTGCTGAAACTGTCCTGAATTTGAAATCATCCTGCCTCAGCCTCTGAGTCACTGGGATTACAGTTGTGCACCATTGTTCCCAACCAGATTAAAAAAGAAAGAAGAAAGAAAGAAAGAAAGAAAGAAAGAAAGAAAGAAAGAAAGAAAGAAAGAAAGAAAGAAAGAAAGAGAGAGAAAGAAAAAAAACACTCACATAATATTAGTAAAGAAATCCAAAAATATACATAGAGGGTACAATGTGGGGTTTATCTCAGGAATATCAGGTTTTTTGATTTCCCAACATTATTTATGTAATATTCCATATTCACAGAATATGAAATAAATTTATATCATTATATTAATATATAAATTCATAAAAAAGGTATTCGAAAAAAATATGCAGCACAGATTCAAGGAAAAACTCTCAAAAGCTATGAAATGGAAATCTTTGGAACTTGATAAAGGGTATTTATGAAAAACCTTTACTTAAGATCATACCTAATGGTGAGGAACAAATGATTTTTCTTGAAGATCATGCACAAAACAAGGATGTACACTTTTATCACAGCTGAGTAACTGGATCTTGTGGCCAGTGTAATAAAGCAAGAAAATGAAATCAAAGTATATAGATTAGAAACAAAGAAGCAGCATTGTTTTTGTTCACAAACAAAATGATTTTGCATATGAAACACAAACACTACTAAAACTTATAAGCAAACTTAGCAAGGTGACAGAATATAAAGTCAGTATGTAAAACTATATTTCCATATATAAGCAATGAAAACTATGGAAATAAAATTGAAACAGATATATTTGCAATAGGATCAAAGATAAAATTCTTAGAGATAAATTTGACAAAATAAAATCAGAACCCACACACTTAAAAGTACAAAGAATTGCTAAGAGAAATTAAAGATCTAGAGAGATAAAAAGACATTCCATAATCCTGAATAGAAAAATTAAAATATTAACATGACTATTAACCCCAAACTTTATCTATACATTTGAAGCAATACCTATCAAATTCCCAGAATACTTTTTGGGGAGAGAACTTGAAGGAATTTGCACACTGATCCTAATGTGTATGTGGAAATAAAGAGAACTCAGAATAGAAAAATATGTTAAACAAGAATAACAAAATTGGAAGACTAATGCTTTGGTGTTGATATAAGAATAGATATAAGGTCAAAAGAACAAGAAAGTCCAGAAATAAACGCTCATATTAATGGCCAAGTGGTTCTGAACAAAATTATCATGACAAATCACTGGGGGATGTTGAGCACAACATCTCTAGCAATTAGAGAAATGCAAATTTAAACTACACTGAGATTTCATCTCATTCCAGTTGCAAAGGCAATTAATGATACAAGTAACAATAAATGTTGGAAAAGATGTGGGGACAAAGGTACACTTTTATATTATTGGTGGGACTACAAGTTGCTGCAACCACTCCTAAAAACAGCATGGAGATTCCTCAAAAAATTAGGAATGGAACCACCATTTGACTCAGTTATTCCACTCCTTGGTATATATTCAAAGGATTTAAAATCAGCATACTACAGTGGTGCAGCCATATCAATGTTTATAGCAACACAATTTACAATAGCTAAGCTATGGAGCCAAGTGCCCTTCAACAAATGGATAAAGACATTGTGGTGTATATACACAGTGTATATATTCAGCCATAAAGAAGAGTGACTTTATGACTTTTGCCAGTAAATGGATGAATCTGGAGACTATCATACTAAGTAAAATAAGACAATCATCAAAACCAAAGGTCAAATGTTTTTGCTGATATGTGGAAGCTAAAGCAGGGGAGGGAGAAAAGTTCAGTAGATTAGACAAAGGAGAATGAAAGGAAGGGAGGGAATATTGGGGGGGGGGAGTTGAATAAATCTAACATCATTTTCATAGGTATCTGTATATATATATATATATATATATATATATATATATATGAAAATCCCTAAGTGAATTCTACCATTGTATATACTCACAAGAATGGAGTCCTAATTAGAATAAGATATATTCCATGCTTGTATAATTTTATCAAAATGGATAGTACTGTCATGTATGACTGAAAAGAACCAATAAAAAATAAAATAAAATATCTGTATTTAAGAGCTAGTGTAATCCTAGCACAATGGCCCAGGCCTGTAAAATAAATAAATCACGGGGGGAAGCAGGATAGCCTTTCTAATAAAATTGTGTTTAATCAGTGGATAAGCACATGCCCATCTCACCTCCCAAATCACCTTAGAACACGTGGTAGACAAACCCGCGGGTGACCCCCCAATATCTGCCGCTTCATATCTATGCCTTCGTTTAATACTCTCCTTTTGAAGGGTGGAAGCACCTATGGCTAACCAATAGAAAATGTCAAAGGTTCCGGATGTCACTACTTTACTTAGGTAATATTATACAACATAGTCATGGTAATCATGTCTGTAACTACAAGATATTACATAAAATCTGTCCTAGCAGCAAATCTTTACCACAAGCACATCAGATAGAACACTGATCTTTAGAATATATAAAGCACTCAAAAATCTTAACACCAAAAAAATAATATAAAATAAAATAATCCAATTAATAAATGGGCCAAGGAGCTGAACAGACACTTCTCGGAAGAGAATATACAATCAATCAACAATGTTCAACATCTCAAGCAATCAGAGAAATGCAAATTAAAACTACTCTAATATTTCATCTCACTCCAGTCAGAATGGCAGCTATTAAGAATACAAACAACAATAAGTGTTGGCAAGGATGAGGGGAAAAAGGCACACTCATACATTGCTGGTGGGACTGCAAATTGGTGCAGCCAATATGGAAAGCAGTATGGAGATTCCTTGGAAAACCGGGAATGGAACCACAATTTGACCCAGCTATCCCATTCCTTGGTTTATACCCAAAGTACTTAAAAACAGCATACTACAGGGACACAGCCATAGTTTATAGCAGCACAATTCACAATAGCTAAATTATGAAACCAACCTAGATGCCCTTCAGTAGATGAATGAATAGGGAAACTTTGGTATATATATACAATGGAACATTACTCAGCATTAAAAGACAACAAAATCATGGCATTTGCAGGTAAACAGATGAAGTTGGAGAATATAATGCTAAGTGAAGCAAGCCAATATCAAAAAATCAAATCCAAATGTTATCTTTGATATGAGGATGTTGACTTGTAATGGTGATTAGAAGAAATGGAGGAACTTTAGATAGGGCAAAGGGGAGGGAGGGGAAAGGAGGGGGCAAGGGGGTAGGAATGATGGTGGAATGAGTTAGACATCATTACAAGTAAGTACATGTATAAGATTTGAATGGTGTGAAAATACTTTGTGTGTAATCAATGTCTTGAAAAATTGTGCTCTATATGTGTAATATGAAATAAATTACATTCTGCCATAATGTATAACAAATAAGAATAAATTTTAAAAAATATATAAAAATATTGTCTCAGCAAACTGGAGTAAGAGCTTCCTCTTGCTGGCTTGAAGAAACCCACAAAGCAAGAAATATGTGTGGGCTCTAGGCCCCAAGGCCATAAAAATACAAGCCACAGAATCACAGAATATAACTGTAAATTACTTTTCTGATAATGAACTCCCTTCAGAAAATATAAAACTCTTATGACTTAATAATAAGAAGAAAAATAACCTGAGACAGGAGGATTGCAAATTCAAGGCTAGCCTGGGAAATTTAGCAAAACTCTGCCTCAAAATAAAAATTAAAGGAAAAGGCCTGTGGATGTAGCTCAGTGAGTATTTACCTAGCATGCACAATGCCCTGGATTCAATTACCAATGACTACAAAGTAAAATACAAATAAAGGAATAAGAAGAAAATCCATTTATAAGCGGGCAAAATACTTAAATAGACATTTCACTGAAGATATGGCTAATAAAGCACATGAAAAGAAATTCAACATCAATAACTATTAGTGAAGTGAAATCAGAATATGAGATACAACTATACAATCAAATGGTAATTAAAAAACATGAAAATGTAAAGTTTTCGTGAAAACTGAAAAATCTGGAATACTCATTAATTGTTGATAAATTGTAGTAAAATGCTACAGTTACTATAGAAAACAGTGTTTGTTTGGTTTTTGGTACTGGGGATTGAATCCTAGGACGCTTAACCACTGAGCCACATCCCCAGCCCTTTTTGGTATTTCATTTTTAGAGACAGGGTCTTGCTGAGTTGCTTAAGGCCTCACTGAGTTGCTGAGGCTGGCTTTGAACTTGAAATCCTCCTAACTCAGCCTCCCAAATTGCTGGGATTACAGGTGTGCACCACCACATTTGGCCAGCCTTGTTGTTTTTAAAAAATATATAAACATACACTGCCATACATAGTATTGAAAATTCAAAACTGGAGCCCCACAATTTCTTGTCCCAAATCTCCAGCACTTTGAATATAATAAATACTGTTCCTATGATTATTAGGTTATATCAGAAGGGATTCACAGATGTTATTAAAGTTAATAATCTCCCTTTTGTGGGATGAGATTATGTATTTGGGCCCAATGCAATTGCCTGAGACTTTAAAAGCAGAGTTTTCTCTAGCTGATAGGAAAGTGGAAAACTCCCAGATATCTGAAAGAAAAGAGTTTGTCATTCCACTGTTGGCTTGAAGATAGAAGGGACATCTGACAAAGATTGTTGGTGAGCTCTAGAACTTGAGAGCAGCTCAAAGGAGAAAATAGGGACTCCCATGCAATAACTACAAGGAACTGAATTCTGTAATATGGATAAGCTTGGATCATCATTATTTTTAATTGACAGACGTAGGAAACAATCCAAATGCCTATCAACTGGGGGAATGTATAAGCAAATTGTAGTACCTACATACACTGAGACACTATTAGTAATGACAGAAACAGGTTGTGATCAACAACATTCATTATGGTTGTACCTCTAAGTATTATGATAAGTGACAGGCAGATGTAAAAGATTATATAATGTGTGATTTTTACATGGGATTTTGAGAATGATCATATTATAAAGAAAAAAAGCATATTCATGGTTTTCTGATTTGGGGACGAGAGAAATGACATTACATTCAGGCATACGGGTATTTTTTTTGGAAACTTTGAAAGTATTCTATAATTGAATTGTTGAGATTGTTGCAAGGCTGAATGGATTTACTGAAAACCATTAACTATACACTTACAGTGGAATAAATGTACAGAATTGAAATTCAACTTCAATATAATGGCAAACAATGCAAAATAAGATGAAGCCGAAGAAGAAAATATGATGCCACTACACATTCTTCTGCAAAACAATACTAAATATTTCTGAGGACATGCAGTAAATGAAACCTTCATACACTTCAGTAGGAATATAAACTATTTCCAAAAACTGCTTGGCAATGTGTATGAAACCAAAAACAAACACACTCTGTGAGTCAGTAATTACACCACTATGTAGGTAGTGTAATTTTGTAAGTGCAAATTTGTACCAAAAACATTTTAAAAGAAACTAAAAATTTTTGCATAGCCACTTTGTTCATAAATAAAAACTAGAGAAAAGTCCTCAACAGTAAACACTGTTATGTGTTCATAAAAAGGAAAACTGCCCACTATTGTAAAAGAACACGTCTGTATGACACAAGAACTTAAATAAATCTAACACATCTGATGTTGAGCAAAAGAAACAATACATTAAGGCTAAGGCAGGAGGATGGCAAGTTCAAAGCCAGCCTCAGCAAAATCGAGGTGCTAAGCAACTCAGTGAGACCCTGTCTCTAAATAAAATACAGAATAGACCTGGGGATGTGGCTCAGTGGTTGAGTGCCCCTGAGATCAATCCCTGGCACACCCCACCCCCCAAAAAAGATAATATATAGTATGATTCATTTAATGTGAAATTTTAAAACAGATAAATGCAATCTGTACAGTAATTAGAATAATGTATCTTTCCAGGGAGGCATTGTCCTACACAGGGCAGAGGGAAGACTTCCAAAATGCTTGTTATTTCTATATTTTATCTGGGAGAGAATTATACAGTTATACACATTTGACAAAATTTAATAATTGTATACCCCAAATTTATCACTTTACTGTATGAAAGTGATATATCCACAAAGCATCAACAAAATTATATCTTTTTTAAGATTATAGTAGACAGAATAACAATTAAAAATAAAACAAAATGATAAACATTAAGAAAAATGAAGTGAATGATACAACATTGAATTCCATGGAAATTATAGCCAATGAATAATTTTAAAAGGAGTCATGCATGCATATAATAAGTAAATATGAAGTTTATAGATATAACAATATTTAGAGTGAGAAACTGAAGAATTTTCAGGCACCTAATATTTAAGTATTTCTATTATGCCATCTTTAAGGATAAAATAACAGCCATATTTACCCTCCCACACACTTCAGAAATGTAAGCAGTGTGTACTACTGAATCAGAAAAAATAAATTCTTATAATCTAACTGGAAAGCAGTTCAGCTTTCTAATGTGTATGCTTATAATTATACAATAAATTAATGTAAAACTTTTATTTAAATACTCATTCTGTGTCTCAATTCTTTGAAAATTACATATCTTAAGTTATAATCTAGACGCCTAAAATGTAAATGCTTTATGCATTTTCTTGATATAACCAAACTGAGTCATTGAGAAAAAAAAATACATGAAATTTATTTCAACCTGGCTTGAGTTTACAGTAATCAAATTCCCATCAAAGGAACTGAAAATACTCAATATTCAGCTCCTTGCCATAATTGTCCAATTATTGCTTTTCATATTATCCTTCCTATGTAGAAGGCATATTACATATTTAAAGTCTTAGGAAAATAAAAAACTGGTTTGTAGGATAGGATAGGAATGATAAATAAAGCTCATTAAGCACTTAGTATGCACTCTAAGCATTCTATGACCACTCTTTCATTTAATCTTCACATGAAAGCTATGAGGTAAGTGCTTTTATTCTATTTAAAAGATGAAAAAACTGAGCCATAGAAAGTTAGGTTGCCTGAAATCACCAGCAAGAAAGTGGTAGTCAAGAGTAGAATTGATCATTCTTATTTAAAAAGACATTCTAAGCCATCAGGTAGCTTAGATGTATGAATATACCAAAAGAAACACATGTAGTTTAAAATATAAAATAAATGCAATATATCAGTCAGTGAGGTGACTTCATATTGATGATTCTGTTAAAATCTCCCAAATAAGGCTACCAGTGTCCACGTGATGTCATAAACACACCTGCTCAGTAGTGACAGATGCACTGATTTATCTGTTCTGTGCTCCATCTCACAGTGGTTTCTCCAGGAACTAGCTGCCTGAACAGAAAAGGGAATGTTAGCTCAGCTCTGAGAGTCAACACTCAATCCACCTGCAAGTTAAACAAAGGTTTTGTAGGCCTTAACAGGAAGCACTCACATACATCACACAAACCTCAGACACCTGATGACATGGGAATCGTCCTGTCCAGTGCCATTCATTGGATCAAATCAATGCTTTCTGGGAAAATAACTATATAATGGGTTATAGGGCAGAACCTCAGCATAACACAATGAAGTGAGCATGGACTTCGGAATTGAAAGATCCTGCATTTACTCTCTGGCCCTAATAAATTCTGTGTGACCTTCTGTAAATTGCCTCTCAAGGCCCAAGGTCTTCGTTTGACAAAGCACAAACTATATATACTTTATATAGAATTTCTGGGCCCATTAATGAGGTAGCCACCATGATGCTTATTAACAAAGAGCCTGGCACAGCAGATTGCTCCAGGAGTAAACTCTAAGAGAACCACTGCTCAATCAATCTAAGAACAGACTTTTCTCAAATAAGTTAGAATGCAATTATTTACATTTTGACATTTTAAAATTTACTTTCCTTTGAAAAATTAATACATACAAAATAATAGGGAATATGATGGAAAATAAGATACCCAGTATCCCTCCTCCGTTGACTAAAAATTCTTTTCCTCGGGGACACCAAAATCACAAACTTCCAGAGATAGTCTATGAATATAAATATATATCATAAATTGCTAAACTAGTTGATTTTTTTGGTCAAGTCGCTCTCTCTCTCTCTCTCTCTCTCTCTCTCTCTCTCTCTCTCTCACACACACACACACACACACACACACACACAATTTTTTTTTAATTTTTTATTGATTATTTAAAGCATTACATAGCTCATGATATATCATCTTTCATACATTAGACTCAAATTGTGTTTTGAACTCCCATTTTCACCCCAAATATAGATTGCAGAATCACATCTGTTACATATTCACATTTTTACATAATGCCATATTAGTGTCTGTTGTATTCTGCTACCTTTCCTATCCCCTACTATCCCCCCTCCCCTCCCCTCCCCTCCCCTCCCATCTTCCCTCTCTACCTCCCCTGCTGTTGTTCAATTCTCTCCCTTTTTTTCCCTCCCCCTTGCACACACACACAATTTTAAACAAAAATTATGTTGTTTATTGTTGTACATCTTACTTTTTCTACTTTGTATGTTGGAGATCACTGAACATCACTGAATATCAATGCTTTGGGAATTTTGACAGAGTCCAATAAAAAGCTTGTCTATTTCTCCCCAGGCTTTCTTTTTTTTTATTTTTTTTATTGGTTGTTCACAACATCACAAAGCTCTTGACATATCATATTTCATACATTAGATTGACATGGGTTATGAACTCCCAATTTTACCCCAAATGCAGATTGCAGAATCACGTCGGTTACACATCCACAATTTTACATAATGCCCTATTAGTAATTGTTGTATTCTGCTACCTTTCCTATCCCCTACTATCCCCCCTCCCCTCCCCTCCCATCTTCTCTCTCTACCCCATCTACTGTAATTCATTTCTCTCCTTGTTTATTTTCCCATTCCCCTCACCTCCCCAGGCTTTCAAACCAACATAAGTGTGACACGTGTTGCCAGAGAGAGAACCTAAAATCTACCACTGATACTGACAAACAGGTGAGAGGAGTTATCTTAATACGAGAATCAAAAAGGCCTTGTGTTTCCTTCTTCCCCAGCAGACACTCACTTGGCAAATTACTTCTGCTGAGGGCATCAAAAGGGCAAATAGAGACCAAACTGATAGATAGTTCCACCTAATTAAGAAGTATGAATCAGTTCTCATCTCTCACCAGTCAGGTTGTTGACATAAACTAAATGCAGAGGAGTAAAGAATCAGTAAAGCTCACAACTGTTTGGAGGCAGGATATCTCACTATTTATGGAAACTCTAAATGAAGCAAAGAATACCATCCCTACCTTTAACAGATGTGAGAAGTTAATTTTCAATTATTACATAGTACTCAACTGGATAAATATATATCATAAATTACTAAACTAGGGGTTTTTTTTTGGTAAATTCTAATTTCTTTCTTCTGTTAACAGTGCTATAATGATTATCTGTGACCATAGTTGCTATACACATGTAAAAATATGTTATTGTTTGGATGTCAGGTGTCCCCTGAAAGCTCATGTACAAGAGATAATGCAAGAACACTCAGAAGTGAAATGATTGAGTTATGAGAGGCTTAACTCAATCAGGAAATTAATCCTGATGAGGATTCACTGAATGGTAACTGAAGGCAGGTAGGGTGTAGCTAGAGGACTGGGACATTGGAGGTGTGTCTTTGAGATATATATTTTGTATCTGGAGCGTGGAGTTTCTCTCTGCTTCTAGGTCGTATGTGAGCCACTTCCCTCTGCCACACTCTTCACCGTGCTGTTCTGCCTTCTGCCTCACGTCCAGCCCTGAAGAATGGAGCCAGACTTCTATGGACTGAGACTTCTGAATCCATGAGCCCCCCAATAAACATTCCCTCCTCTAAAATTGTTCTTGTCAGGTCTTTTGGTCACAGCAGCCAAAAGAATCTGACTAAGACAATATGCTTAGGATATTTTTCTAGATATGGAAATAGTATTTGGCTGTTAAATTTTGATAAGTACTATCAAATTGTCCAGGGCAAGCAATGTATTAAAATGTATAAAAGGTACTCATTTCATCTTTATTAAGTCACCAAAATATGGTGTTAGTTTCTTGCAAAGCACAAGGCAGAACTGGAAACTACAGATCTCTACTACAAATCACTATTTCATCTTCTTAATGGAAACATGCCCTCAGAACTAGGAAAGTGACATTCTGAGGTCAGAGTCCTCAGGAACATCATGAGGCTTCCAACACATAACTTCCCGGGCTGATCAACCTTCAGGCAACTCATTTAGTCAAAATGAAAAAAAAAAAAATTTTGCATAAATGCACCATCTTCTTTATAGACCCAAACAGCAAGGTACCAAATCTGGCAAACAAGACAAAAGGGGACCTGAAAGACTGGCAACAACAGAGGCTCATGTGTAAAAAACACTAATTTTTCCACACTGAAAATTGCAAAAATTCTCTTTTTGAGAAAATTTCCCGGGTCTTTCGTTTCTTTTCAAAATGTGACACATCTTTTCAACCAAAAGTTTTGTAAAAGCAAAATATTTGTGTCTCACATGTGTGTTTGTCAAACATTTAATGCATACTATATTTAACCTTTAAAATATTTTCTATAAAACTGCAAAAAGCTTTTATTTGAAAATAGAGTGAAATTATAAAATATTTTTTGATTGTATGCACTGAAAGTTCATACTTATCTAATCCTAGGACATTTCTTGAAAAATTAATTGCCAAACACCACAACCAATAATTTTTACTTTTCTTTAATACTATAGCCAAGGGCATGGTGGCACATACCTGTAATTTCAGCAGCCTTGGAGGAGCTGATGTAGGAGGATTGCAAATTCAAAGCCAGCCTCAGCAATTTAGCGTGGCCCTAAGCAACTTAGCAAGACCCTGTCTTAAAACAAAAAGAAATTTTTAAAAAGGGAAAGGTATATGTTGCTCAGTGGTTAAGTACCTCTGGGTTCAATCCCTAGTAACCCCCCCAAGCATAAACATACACACACACACACAAAAACAAAAAAACATAAAGATCCCACCTTTATGAGCAAGTAAACTGGACACATTATAAAAATAAATATAATACTGTGAATACAGAGGCAATTATAATATGAAAAAATGTGTTTGATTATCTAAATGGGAAAATGGGACTCTCATTTAAAGATTCATTTTGGAATATCGCCTTATATTCAGGAATCTGGAATTAAATTTTCTCTAATTTCTATTTCTTTCATTCCCAAGGTTAGGCAACAGAATTTACAGCACTCTTGCTCCTATATTTCACTTCTATTGAATAAAAGATCCAGTAAGATCCACTTTTATTCAGTAGATCTGTTAAGATAACTTACCGTCCTGTTTTTTCAAACATTCGTGTAATACATATTTCTTGTTCTCCAGTTATGTACCAGAAGGATGCTACATTTTAGGAACAAAATATGGAACTTAATTAGGCATAGCCCTTTCCCTCAGAGAGACCTGCTTCAGAAATCTTAAGTTAAACATATAAATGGAATCTTTAGTCCTATGAAGGAAAAATATGGAGGGATGAGAGGAGATATAACATCATGTTTAGTTAGAAAGTTTCATTGGAAAGAAACATTGTGATCTGAAGGATGAGTGCAAGTTAATTTGAGGAAGACTGTACCAGGCTAAGGGAACAGACAGACCCAGAAAAACAGAAGGGGTGAGGGAAAATCAATGTGGAATCACACTAGAGTGGCCCCCGAATGCCAGAATTTTCACAGGCTTATGCATCATATTATCGGGCTTGTTCTTCTTCCTAGGAACAAAGGAAAATTACACTAGGGTTTCAAACAGGGGGATGACATGGTTGTGTTTGCATATTAAAACCCAAAATTCCAGGTACAGAATTCTGGTGAGAATTTGAGTGAAGCAAGGGAGGCTTTGGGGGAAGAAGGGGTTTGCAGTGGCTCAGGAGAATAATATTTGTGGTTCAAATGGGAGAATAGTAATGGAGATGGAGAGACTGGAATGTATCTGAGAAACACTTTGAGGTAAGATTGGTAGGACTTGATGAGTGAGTGATTGTATAAGTGGGATAGTGAGAATACCAAGAGGTTTAAAGAGCTTTGATATTGGGTTGTCAAAGTGCAGTGATTCTCGGGCATATTTCTTGCTGATGTGTATGGTTTTTAAATTGTGATCTTCATTGAAGAATAGGTCTAGAATCCCTTTGCAGTTAGTATGTTAGGGGGTCCTGTGTCCATCAAGTAATTTTCCAAGAGTCTTGAGCAAGGTCATATGCAATAGGCAGTTGGAATCCCATAAGAAGCTACCAAGAGTTAAATATCTACAAACCATTACCAAAGGCTGCAGTGATAAGACTCCTGAGAGGAAAACACCCCAGCAGTGTTGGAAAAGAAGCAGATAAAAACTAAACAAGTGCTGTAGAAGACTAATTTTCTCAAAATAATACACACCTGGGTCAAAATGGGTCACATTTGTAATTTGATCCATGATTAAGACTTCCATGAAGTTATTCCTGTGGTGTCATGAAACTTACGTTATTGAAGCAGTATTTTGAAAACAAAGTTGATATTTATCAGTTATCTTGTGACCCTGCATGACTTAAGCTCCTGAGGATATTAAAATACTGCACATAACACCTTTAGAGCATACCTTTAGAAGCCATCAATCTTTCAATAATCTAAGATCTTTAATTCATGCATAAAGACTTGAGAAAACTTGTATAACCAAGTTAAATAAATACAATAGAAATATAATTTTTATTCCATTGGAAATCTATTTTATTCTGAGATAGAAGTATAAAGATATTTTCTCTCATCCTCTTCTATGGTGCATAAAAAGGATTACTCTTAAGGAAAAAAAAGAACTTCTTTCAAAAAATCATGCAATTAAAAGAAAAAGTAAAGTTTCAGTATATTTTCCAAGGCCAATTCTAATGAAAAACTTACTATCATATTTCAATAGCAATTAAAACTACAAGAATGGTATTTTCAGGTAATTAAAACTAGCTAACACAACAGAGAAGCCTCAAAATCATTGGCTTAACAAAATAAAGGCTTAATTCCTGCTCTTGCAAAGTCTAATGCAAGCCAGGCAACCCTCTTTGATTTAAATACTAGGCCATGTGGGACATTTGAGGTCTCCAAAGCAGTGGAAGAGAGAGAAGCTGCCCATTAACTCTTAAGCGCCTTAGCTCGGAAGAGAGAGGTATCATTGCACATACATTCCATTGTCCAGAATTCATCATAAAAACCCAACAGAGCTGTGAGGGAAACTGAGGAAAATCTACAGATGGCTGGCAAGTCCTAACTGACTTAAGTAATCTTCCACATGGTAATTCTCCCAAATGTATTTCTGTTTGGAGTAGTTTATTACTTTCAATTCCAGCCTACAGAAGTACTTCATACTAGATAGCAAAATAAAAATATTTTTAGTTTTCTGTTTAGATTTCCCACTCAGTTCTCTATAAACATAACTTCTTGTATGGCCTTGAACACAGTTACAACAATATGGTATTATTACTATACTATGATAACTTATGAGTCTTCACCTCCAAGATCTTTGTCTGAAGTGGCAGCCCAGCCATCTCAGTAGCATTCACTATGTGACTACAGGAAGCTGATTACCAGGTGTCTGACAAACGTATTTGCCTCAGGATTCAGGTAATGATGAATGCTTCCTAAAACATATTTAGAAATAGGCCTTCCTTTTCTCTTTAAAATAAAAAAAAAAAGGTAGGCCTGGCCTGATGGCACATGCCTGTAATCCCAGTAGCTCGGGAGACTGAGGCAGGAGGATCGCTCCTCAAAATCAGCCTCAGAAAAAGTGAGGTGCTAAGCAACTCGGTGAGATCCTGTCTCTAAACGAAATACAAAGTAGGGCTGGGAATGTGGTTCAGTGGTCGAGTGCCCCTGAGTCCAACCTCTGGTACCTGCCCCCAATGTAATTTGTGCTCAAATATTAATCATGTGCCCTACAACTTCTAATAAAGATCAAGTAAGCTCCTATGAGACTGATTCTTCTCAGATAACAATAAATGCTGGAATAATCATCTAAACAACTGCAAGAGGGTGTGAAAGCAAAGAAAAGGAGGAAGGGAAGGAAGATGTGAAAGAAAAGGAAAAGGAGGAAGAGGACAAAGAATATTGAGGAGTAGAAAATTCTGGAAAAAGAATCATCACTTAGAAGGAGGAAGCAGCCCTGGGTCCTTTCCACTTTGTAGGTCTTTCTGCTCTGAAGGACCTTCACAGTCTGGCATAGTAAGAGAGGCTAAAAATGTGATAGAAAACCCACCTTATTTCTAGGTTAAAGAACTAGAAAATGGGGTTTGGGTCAACCACTGGAAAATGAGAAATAGTTCCTGTAGAAGATGGGAAGAGATATAGGCCAAAATTTCATACATTCCATACAACTAAGCCTAAATCCCTGGCTCCCACCTACACCGTTCCTGTATATGAACAATGCCAAGAAAAGACTAGCATTCACCTGAGATGTTTCTTGCTGCCCAAGAGAGAGTTTGCCATTTGAAACAAACTAGTTTAATTACTGAAGCACGCCAAAGTCTATACTCTTTGGGAAGAATATAACAGAATATGAAATCTTCACAATATAACCCTAGGTCAAGTTAATCAACGAACAAACAAGCAGGAAAACATGACCTATTCTCAAGGTGGAAAAAAACTCAATGATCCAAGATGATTCAGATGTTGGAATTAGAACTGGAAATTAAAGGCAATTATTTTTAACTAGGCTCAAGAATGTAAAGAAATGATGTTACAGAGAACTAAAAGTAAGAAATCTTAACGGAAAAAAAATTAAAAACCATAAAGAATCTAATCAGATTTCTAGAATCATGAAAATAAAGTATCAAAAATAAAATACTGGGCTGGGGTTGGGGCTCAGTGGTAGAGCGCTTGCCTAGCATGTGTGAGGCATTGGGTTCGATTTCCAGCATGACATGTAAATAAATAAAATAAAGGTCCATTGACAACAAAAAAATATTTTAACAAATAAATAAATAAAAATAAAGTACCCAAAGAATTTACTTAATAGTAAAGTGGAGATAAAAGAAGAAAGCCTCTGTAAATATGAAAAACGTTTTGAAAACCAAATAGTTGAAAAACCTTCAGTGACTGGTGAGATGATGTCAGTTTCTGAGGTACAACTGGACTCTCCAAAGGAAAGAAGATAAAGTATAGAGCAGAAAATGTTTTTGGAGAAATGATAACAAAATATTTCTCAAATTTGTGAATAATACAAATTTATATATTAAAAAATTTCCAATAACATCAGAATAAATTATATCTAGTTACAAGTTAATCAAACTTCTGAAAAGAAGTGATATAAAGAAAATCTTGAGAACCATTAGAGAAAAATGACACATTAAGTATAGAAGAAAACTTAAATGATCAAATGATTGTAGAATACTCATGGAAAACAATGAGGCCAAAAGAGAATGAGGTATTTGTTATGGTTTGAATGTGGGGTGTCCCCCAAAAGCTCATGTGTGAGACAATGCAAAGGTGTCAGAGGGAAAGGATTGGGTTGTGAGAACCTTAACCCCATCAGTGAATTAATCCCTGATGGTATTAATTGAGTGGTAATTAGGCAGATGGGGTGTGGCTGGAGGAGGTGGGGCACTGGGGGCGTGGCTTTGGGGTACATATTTGTATCTGACAAGTGGCATCTCTGTCTCTGATTTCTTGTGAGCTGTTTCTTTCTGCCATGCCTGGAGCCCCAGGAAATGGAGGTGGCTGTATATGGACTGCAAACTCTAAACTGTGCGCCCTCAAAAAAACTTTGCTTTCCCTAAAATTGTTCTGGTCAGGTCCTTTAGTCCCAGCAACAAAAAAGCTGACTAAAATAATATTTTTAAAGGAAAGTTGTCAACCCAGAATTCTATATACTTGTGAAAATACCCTTTGAAAACAAAGAAGGAAACAAAGCATTTTCAGATTTAAAAGGAAAAACAAAACGTTTACTTTTTTCTACCAAAACAGTTGTTCTGTGTAAAGACATAGATATAGTGGAAATAAAGAGGACAGAGATATCACACAAATAGTAAATAAGCCTAAGGAGATAATGGTATGTGTATTAATATTGGACATAGTGAAAAATATCAAGGAAAGTCTTATTAGAGACAAAGATAAATAATTCATAAAAAATAAAAGGTTAATGATTTCAAATAATTTCTTTTTTATAATTGTTGTATATGTCTAACAGAAATTCAAAGTGCATGAAGCAAACATGACAGGAAAGAAATAGTCATATCTATATTAATAATTGTATATATTAATGGTTTCTCTCAGAAATTGGTAGAACTATCCTCGTCCCCCAAAATAGAAGATCTGAACAATACTACCCGTGACTATGACCTAATTGTTATTTGTAGAACTCTCTGCCTATGAACAATACAATGCTCAGTGTTTACAAGTGCACATGGTAACTTCACCTGGAGAAACCATATGTTGGGCTAAACGTCAGCCTCTATAGACTTAAAAAGTACAAAAATCATGGAGGATGTTCACTGATCTGTTTTTTTTTTTAATTTGAAATTGATAATATAATATTATAGTAAACCTTACATATTAAGAATTTTAAGCTTGCACATAATCAATGTACCTAGATGAAATATAAAAGACATTTTTAAATTTTAAACTAAATAAAAATAAATCAACATTTTCTTGGTATATTTAAAATAGTGCTCAGAAAGAAATCTATAGCTTTAAATGATCAGATAAGGAATGGAGTATTTTAATAAGAAAGTAAAAATGGAGAAATAATGAAAAGTAGAAATTAATGAAATGGAAAAAGAGACGCAACTGGGGCTGTAGCTCAGTGGTAAAGCGCTTGCTTAGCTTGTGTGAGGCTCTGGGTTCAATTCTCAGCACTACATATAAATAAGCAAACAAAATAAACGTTCATTGACAATTTAAAAATATTTAAAAATCAAAAAAAGAAAGAAAAAATAAACAACAGAGACCCAAATTGGTTCTTTGAAAAATTAATAAATTTGATCAGCTTACACGTAAAATGATAAGATATACAAATTTCTTGGAAAACTACCAGTCACCCAAAATTTACCAATATTTGAAAATCTGGATCAGAAAACCTGAATAAATATATAGTGGTAAAAGGCAATTTCTTATCCAAAATCTTCCTATAAAGAAAATTTCAGGCCCATGTGGTTTTACTGTTAAAGAAATCACAATTTTCTTACTCCTTCAGAAATATAAAGGTAGGGAGGAATTCTCAACTCATTGTATGAGGTCAGCAAAACCTTAGTACCAGAATTGGGAAAATAACATATCCACATTGAGGGGGGAAAATACATATCAATAACCCTTATAAAGAAGAAGTTAAAATCCTTAACAAAATATTAGCAAGTTAAGGGCTGGGATTGTAGCTCAGTGGTAGAGCACCCTCCTAGCATGGGCTAGACTGGGTTTGATTCTCAGCACCACATAAAAATAAAGGCATTGTGATGTGTCCATCTACACCTAAAAAAATAAATACTAAAAAAATTAGCAAGTTAAATACAGCAATACATAAAAAATTAACAATAATTCACATCTGTAGACTTTATAGTTTATTCATTTATTCAGCAAATATTTACATAAGGTGGGAATTGAAACCACAATCTTGCTATAAAGAGGAGCAGCCGTAGTTTCATTCAGTAACAGATTTGAGGCACTATTTTTTCATGGCCTATTTGACCTGTTTGGACAAAAAAGAAATGTCAACAGTATTTAAATGTATGATGTAATTTGACAAACGCTTCACTTTCATTTTCTCCTTTTGCTCTAAGACAGACAATCAGAGTCATAATGGACAGCAAAGTTTATTTTTCCAACTTGAAACTGTTATTGATAATGCCTGGATAGATATAGCAATTGTGCCTCCTCCCCTTATTATGAATAATATTTCCCACTGTGCTTTATGATTAAGAGATACCATATATGAATTGTTACAAATAATGAGGTGCCACAATATCTAACACATACTCTTAAGTGGGTGGGCAAGACAAGTCTGTATTTCTGCCAGAAGGGCATGTTACTGGAACCTGGCTAGCAAGCACACCTGGGTGGGCACCCACGGTCTGGGTGGCATACTGATTTATATATCTAATGTAGCGCTGCCCTTCACATTGATTGGAGAACTCAGATGTGCAATCTATATGATTTGCTAATTTTAAAATTAGGGCCAGCAAAAGGGAAGTGCTACAATTGGAACCAGTTTAAGGATGCATTCTGTATTCTGAAAATGGACCACCAGACTTTCTATTTCTGACAGAATGACACAATATGCTAAATTATTTTTCTTTTTTATTTTCTTATTCCTATTTTTTGGTTTTTTTTGTTGTTGTTGTAGGGATGCACATTTTATTGTTTATTTCCAGTAGACCACGTTCATTGAAACCTGAAAGAGTCATTTCCCATATCCCACTCTGCTTCCCAGATTTTCAGAATTCATTCATGACTCACGGAATCCAGACTAATATCTGGTCTAAAACCATTTTACTTTGATACAAGGACTTTGGCTAAATCAAATGATGGTTCAAATGAACCATCTGATGGTCAAAGAAAGACATCCAGGAAAAGAATCTAAGTTTAGGACTCTGAAGCTCAAATTTTCCAGATGTCACTTCCAGGGTCAGATATACATCTTCACCTATATGTTTTAGAATCCATTACCCATACAGTTGGTGCTACAGTTTGGATCTTAAATGTCCCCTAAAACCTATGTGCCCAAGGCTTGTTCCCCAGAGTCACACTGTTGGGAGGTTATGGAAGCTTTAACAGGTGAGGTCTAGTGGGAATTCTTCAGGCCATTGTGAGGGTGCTCTCCAAAGGGACTGTAGGACTCTGGCCCCCTCCTCTTTTTTGCTTTTGCCCCCTGACCATGAGGGGAGCCACTTTGCTCTCCCACATGCTGCCACCATGATGTGCTGCCTTCTCACAAGCCCCAAAGCAACAGGAACTTCATGGAACCTTCAAAACTGCCCAAATCATCCTTTTCTTTTCACAAGTTGATTCTCTCCAGTATTTATAGTGTTAGAATATAACTAACACAATAGGTATAACAGTTGCCAAGGAATGTAAAATCATTTCCCGTTTTTTTTTGCCCTGATGCTTGACTAAAGAAGAAAGTTAAATTCTCTTCAATGTTCTTGTAAGATCCAGTAGCGGAACTTCTGACCCTTCATCTACAGTGTCTGGTTTTTTTTTTTTTTTTTTTTTTTTTTTTATCTGACCAGGACTTTACCCTTCACTTATATGTCCCATCTCGGGTCATATAAATGTTTCTTCCTGCTTACTTGAAGAGTTTTCTACATTCTCCTTTCTTGGATTCCTTATGTGGGAGGTAAATACATGGGTATTTGGTAAGTAGAGATTGTCCCCAAGATGGAGGCATTTTACTTTCAGTGTGCCACTATCTCTGTTAGCAATTACCCAGGCCATGTATAATGATATTTCTGACAATGTGATTTAATGTGATTCATTTTATCTTAGGTTTATTAAATTGAGAGAGAAAAAAAAATGTTTTTAATAATGGAAAAGTGGTATTTTAGGGCCTATTTGACAGAGATATCTATTCCAAAATATGGTTAAGAGTTAGGGACACCCATTGGTAGAGATAAGATTTGTGTTCCTCCTGAAATCAGTTCTATTTTCATCTAGCCGTAGCAACTAACACCTTCTCCTACTTACCCAGCCTCTCAGTTTTATTAAACTAATGGATTTTCACTCACCAAATTCAAGATGGAATTTTTAAGGAGAGAGATACAAAGCAGAAGAGTCCCAAGACTCTTTGTTTAACCAAAATAATGTACTGTAAACACAAAGCACAAGAAATTCCCTGAAGCATATGTTCTTGATATCAGGTTTAAGAAGGGCATGAATTATTCAGATTAAAACTAAAAAAATTCTATCACAAATGAACTTCTAAATATATATATTCTAAACACTCTTCTATGCCTGGAGAGTGAGCAGAAAAACATATTGTTCGTAAAATATATATTTACTTAATATTCACTTCACGAGCATCAGCTAATTTGAATTGAGGAGTCACCGGGTACATAGCAGTGTTAAGCATTTGACAAGGCTAATTCATCAATGAAACTCACTCTCCTTCTCTCAAAGGACTTAGATTCCAAGGTGAACAACACTGAATTAATTAGGATGCATAAAATTTTTCTTTTTTACTTCTCATTTAGAAAATGGAACAAAGGCCATAAATTCATCTTTTGGGGGGTATTGGGGAGGATACTGGAGATTGAACTCAGAGGGGCTTAACCACTGAGCCACATCCCCAGTTCTTTTTATGTTTTGAGACCTGGTCTTGCTAAATTGCTTAGGGCCCACTAAGTAGCTGAGGCTGGCTTTGAAATTGTTATCCTCCTGCCTCAGCCTCCTGAGCTGCTGGGATTACAGGAATGGACCACCACACCTGGTTCTTCCATATATTCTAAGGTTTACATTTGGGTGGATGGAACACAATTTGGCCATTGCCATATTTTACAACTTTTGGACTATTTGATCTTACATACACATTTGCTCATGATTCACCTATGTTTGTTACTCTTAGTAACTGCCTTTTGGAGCATTCCCAAGCATCTCAATATCAGGAACAGTGTTGGTCATAACCTGTCTTTGCCTCTCCTCCCTAGGCAAGCACTGCATTTGACCTCCTCTTCTTCCACAGTCCAACCATGGGAAATACCTTATATCCCACCTCCCCTGCAGCTTCCCGGAGAATCATTAATTTGGAAAGGAAGGAAGGAAGGAAGGAGTTGGTTTAGTTTGCATTTCAAAAACCTTACTGAATAACTTCTTATGTATGCTTAAAGAACCTAGAATTTTAATTAGAGAAATGACATGATCAATTTTATAGTTTTCTAGGGGAATAGAGAGCATCACATTTTCTTTCCTAATTTTCTCCTAGATACTATACTAGGAGCTATGGCTATGAAAGTGACTAAGAAATGATCCTTTATAGCATAGTGATGATAGTACAGTAACAGATGCAGACCTCTTAGAAAATAATTGAAGTATAATGTGATAACTGTTCTAGATAAGATTACATCAGTTAGCTTGTCCTGCATAACCACCACAGAATTTAGCAGTTCAAATCATAACCATTTATTAACTCAAATTCTGTGGGCTGCTTGGTTGCTTCTTGTGGTTTGAATGAACTTAGATACCCTCTTCAGAAGCCTATAGAATATTGATTTAAGAGGGTGGCTAGTGACTTAGATCCTCATTGAGACATCTAGTGGTTGGCTGGGGGATATAGGGTAATAGGATAACAGGTGTTTGTTCTTCCAACAGGCTAGCCATAACTTCTTTACACAGAGGAAGCATGGATCCAAGATCAGGAAAAACACAAGCCCTAAGTCACAATCACTTTTAATCTTCCACTTAGGTTAAGTTTGCAAATGTACCATTTGCTGAAGTAAGTCACATGGGAGGGCAAGTCACAGGCAGTGTGACCTAAGTTAGAGTGGAAGGGCTCTGACAAGAGATGAGGATACTCTTGGTGGGAAGGATATTTAGCAGAAATTTTGCCTAGTTCCATCTGATACCCACCCCCTAATTCCTATCCTTCCCACTTTTACAAATATATGCATCTTCTCCAGAGACTACGGAAAGCATCATATATTATAGTATCAAAAGTAAAATCTACAACCTAGTAATCTAACTCAGGTGCAGATGGGCATTGTGGATACAGCTCCTCTTGATCGGAACATATAAATTAAAACGATGTTATCTAACTCCCAATTCACCTGAAATATAATTTTGATACAGAAAGAGAAAGTGTGTATGAGAGAGAGAGGCTGCAACAAATACTCCTACTCCAAAAGAGAAAGAACAAAATAAGTATAATGTTCAAACCCTTTCAACATGTTTCCATGAACTTTGTTCATTTATCATTGCCAATAAGTTATAAGGGCAAACTAGAGTTAGTACAGGAAGTCACTGTGAAAAAGTATAGATATATAAAAATAAACTGTTCTAGTCATCTTTTCCATAATTTATCAGAAACTTCAAGAACACAACAAATAGGAAAGGAGAAACTGACTACCTATTAGAAAATGAACAAATCTAAGTCATATAAGTTTTCATAGCATATGCTCAGAGATTTAAATCCAAAGAAATATAGAGGAGTCTGGAGTTGGCTTGGTTTTATGAACACTCAACTTAATGAGCCACACACTGCAACTTATGTGCACTATATATATCATGGACGCACATAGAGATCAGAAAGCAAACAGGTACCTACCCCGGCACTCTTCAGTCTTACACATCAACTCGCAGAATATTATTTTGATCATGTTTTAATTTTCTTTGAAATAAAAAGGAGTATGAGTTAAGATGACAAAATTTCATTTCATTGAGCTCAAGTGATGGAATTGAGCTGAATCATGGGAAATGTGTTTGCTATCTTGCAGCATTTCTTAGAAAGATTAGCATAGGTAAATACCAGTAATAAACTATAATTAATTGTTCAGTACAGGAATTAGGGGTCATTTAATTCTTGAACCACACATTTTTATCAACTAAATTTAAATCTGAGACCCTTGACTGTATTTAGCCTCTAGCTTACATGACAAAATTTTTTTAAAAGATAGGTGTCCAGGGATATACATGGATATGCTCTGCCCCATTCAGGGAAATAAAGCACACACCAATTATTGTAAGTTTGTTTACAGCATAAGTTAAGAGGTATTTGTACAGCAGGAAGAGTTAATAAAATTATCCCAACAATATAGCTGAAATGAATTAAACCTAGCTCCATGGTAATCAGTTCAGAATGTCTCATGATAGCCCAGTATAATCTAGTGACTTTAGTGTCATTGCTGCTTTATATCTGTTAGAAATTAGATTACTTGCTGGGATCCAAGATGGTGGGCTAGAAGGAGGCAGCATTCTGTGTCACTCCATGACCTGTGATTCAAGTAGTGGGAATATGGCTTCATGAGGAGTGATAGAGGATCCCCCATAGCTGCTCCCACACAGGAATTATGGCCACCATGCCTGCGCAGGGCTCCAGACCTCAGTGGCAGAGCAGGACCCCTGACTACTCACCCACACAGGGCTCCTGGGTGTGCGAGTGGGACCACCAGCATCAGCACCCGTAGTACTCCTGACCATCCACCTGCTTAGGAATTCCAGACGCCAATCCCATGCAGGACACCTGGCCACTAGGCATGCACAGGAACTCCAGCTCCCACTCCTGTGTGGACCCCCATCTACCAATGTGAGGATCCTCTGGTCACCTCCATCTTAGGACTCTTCAGCCACTGGCATAGTCCCCTGCTGCGGAAGCCTGCATGCACCTAGAGATATCGCACAGGCTCTGAAGACACCCGACAGCCACAACACTGCATGCCACAGAGCTGCATCTCTGCACACGTGGCCCAACACCATCACCCGCCCCCCTCACCCAGTCAGACTCCCCGTCCCTGAAAGCAGCCACCTCCATCTTAAGTCACCTTCATCACCATCTTTAGTTGGAGCAACTCCCAGTTTGGAATACCAGCTGGGCAGGTACCTAAAATCCCCAACTCCCCACTTTCCCTGGAAGGTGCTAACCATTCACATTGACCTCCCAATACAAAACAGCTCTCCAAGACAGGTGCACACAACCACAAGACCTCCGGAGAGAAAGGTCCCGATTAGGAAGTAGAAAGGGAGAGGGTGAGTGATGAGCTACAGTTTAGAGACTAATTTAGAGACCAGGAACTCTGAGGTCTACAGGTGATATAAGGAGATAAGACCAGGCACCCATATCACATGAGTGGGCCCCAAAGGAGATCACTGGGGTGCAGTCACCCATCAGGGACTGGCGGGTGCCATACCCCACTTCCAGGTCCCCTGCAACCAAGACCAACCCTCTCACCCTGGTAACCTTCACCATCCTGAAGATGGAGATACCAGCAAACAACAGACAACCCCACCTATGGGACAAGAAGGGACATCAGAGATACTGATCTCCAACCAAACAATCCTTGTTTCTTCATTCTAGGTTTTTGTTTTGTTTGGGTTTTTTTCTTTTTCTTTTTTCTCTCTCCCTTTCTATTCTCTTGACCTCATATCCCCAACATAAGTGAGACCAAGTACTTTGCATGAATTAGGATACTGAGGACTGGGATGTCTGAATAGTATATTACAATTGTGATGTATAATCTCTTTTCTCCTATTTTACATTTTATATTTTTATTAATATTCATATGTTTGTTTTATGTACTCTGTCTTCCCACATACCTGTCTACCCCAAATCACTTCCTCTCTCTTCTCCTGCTACTATCTTTTTTATATTCCTGTTTCACATTTCTTAAGATCTAATAACTCTATATCCTCACCTCCTACCCCCTCAATATCTCATCCTACACCTCACCCCCAGTTCTTTGTCCACAATCAGAAACTTTAAATTCTATTGCAAACCTACTATTTATAATGAAGATAATAATTGAACTCACCATTTCTGTATACTGTGACCAAACTATAAATGTCTTAATAGCAACTATTTGGTATAAGGTTGTATATTGTTTTATTGAGCTCTGTTAACATTGCTCTTCTCCTCAAAGGAGAGGTATTGGAACCCTGCAGGGACACTATAAGCCTATAGGGTAAAACCCATAATGCCTCAGATCCACAGTGCTAAAGGGAAGACACATGAATAATATGAAAAAACAAGGGAAAAATGTGTCCCAAACAAACCAAGATGCTACATTATTAGAGTCCATGGCCAACACAGCAGAAGAAATAACAGAGAAGGAGTTAAGGATTTACATAATTAAAATGTTCTGTGAATTAAAGGATGATATAAGAGAGCAAATATAGGCAGCAAAAGATCATTTCCATAAAGAGCTACATAAGCAAATATGGGAAGAAAAAGACTACTTCACTAAGGAGATAGAGGTTCTGAAAAAAAAACAGAAATTCTTGAAATGAAAGAAATAATAAATTAAAAGCTCAATTGAAACTATCACCAACAAATTAGACCACTTGGAATACAGGACCTCAGATGACGGAGATAAAATATATAATCTTGAAAAAAATGTAGACCACACAGTGAAGATGGTAAGAAACCATGAGCAGACATTCAAGAAATATGGGATTGCATAAAAAGATGAAATTTGAGAGTTATTCAGATAGAGGAAGGCATAGAGTTTCAAACTAAAGGAATAAGCAATCTATTCAATGCAGTAATATCAGAAAATTTTCCAAACATGAAGAATGAATTGGAAGACTAAATACAAGAGGCTTATAGGATGCCAAATGTATAAAATCACAACAGATCCACACCAAGGTACATTATAATGAAAATGCCTAGCGTACAGAATAAGGAGAGAATTTTAAAAGACATGAGAGAAAGGAATAAGATTACATATAGGGGGAAACCAATTAGTATCTCTGCAGATTTTTCAACCCAGACCCTGAAAGTTAGAAGATCCTGGAACAATATACATCAGGCTCTGAAAAAAAAACATATTCTTGAAACTCTAGCCAGAGCAATTAGAGAAATGAAAGTAATTAAAGGGATATGGATAGGAAAAGAAGAACTCAAACTATCACTATTTGCTGATATAATTCTGTACCTAGAAGATCAAAAAAATTCCACCAAAAAATTTCTAGAACTAATAAATGAATTCAGAAAAGCAGCAGAATATAAAACCAACACCTATAAATCAAAGGCATTTCTGTATATCAGTGACAAATCCTCTAAAAGGGAAACAAGGAAAATTACCCTATTTACAATAGCCTCAAAAAAATTAAAATATTGGGAATCAATGTAAGAGGTAAAAGACCTCTACAATGAAAACTACAAAACGCTAAAGAAAGAAATTAAAGAAGACCTTAGAAGATGGAAAGACCTACCTTGTTCTTGGATAGGCAGAATTAGTATTGTCAAAATGACCACACTACCAAAAGCTCTATACAGATTTAATGTGATTCCAATCAAAATCCCAATGACATTCCTCATAGAAATAGAAAAAGCAGTCATGAAATTCATCTGGAATAAGAGACTCAGAATAGCCAAAGCAATCCTTAGCAAGAAGAATGAAGCAGGTGGCATCACAATACCAGATGTTCAACTATACTAGAGTGAGAGCAACAAAAACAGCATGGTTTGGCACCAAAATAGACTTGTAGACCAATGGTACAGAATAGAGGACAAGTAAACAAACCCACATAATTACAGTTATCTTATACTAGACAAAGTCACCAAAAACATATATTGGAGAAAAGATAGCCTCTTCAACAATTGGGGCTGGGAAAACTGGAAATCCAGGTGCAACAAAATGAAATTAAACCCCTATCCCTCACCATGCACAAAATTCAACTCAAAGTGCACCAAGGACCTAGGAATTAAAGCAGAAATGCTGCACCTAATAGAAGAAAAAGTAGGCCAAATCTCCATCATGGCAGATTAGGCTCTGACTTCCTTAATAAGTGTAAGAATTAAAATCAAGAATCAGTACATGGGATGGATTCAAACTCAAAACTTCTCAGCAAAAGAAACAATCAGTGAGGTGAATAGACAGCCTACAGAATGGGAGCAAATTTTTACCACATGCACATCAGATAGAGCACTAATCTCCAGGATATATAAAGTACTCAAAAAATCTTTAAAAATAATCCAATCAATAAATGGGCCAAGGACCTGAACAAACACTTATTAGAAGATGATATACAATCAATCAACAAATATATGAAAAAATGTTCAACATCTCTAGCAATTAGAGAAATACAAATAAAAACTATTGTAAGATTTCATCTCACTCATAGCAGCTATTAAGAATACAAACAACAATAAGTATTGGTAAGGACGTAGGGGAAAAGGCACACTCATATATTGCTGGTGGGACTGCAAATTGGTGCAGCCAGTATGGAAAGCAGAATGGAGATTCCTTGAAAAACTGGGAATGGAACCACCATTTGACCCAGCTATCCCACTCATTGGTCTATACCCAAAGGATTTAACAACAGCATACTACAGGAGCATAGTCACATCAATGTTTATAGCAGCACAATTCACAATAGCTAAACTGTGGAACCAACCTAGATGCCCTTCAATAGATAATGGATAAAGAAAATGTGGCATTTATACACAAGGGAATATTACTCAGCAATAAAAGAGAATAAAACTATGGCATTTGCAGGTAAATGGATGGCGCTGGAGAATATAACGCTAAGTGAAGTGAGCCAATCCCCAAAAAACAAATGCTAAATGTTTTCTCTGATATAAGGATGCTAATTCATAATGGGGATTGAGGGGAAACATGGGAGGAATAGACAAACTCTAGATAAGGCAAAGGGGAGGGAGGAGAAGGGAGGAGGTACAAGGGTAGGAAAGACAGTGGGATGAGATGGACATTGTTACCCTAAATACATAAAGACATGAATGGTGTGACTCTACATTGTATTCAACCAGAGATATGAAAAATTGTGCTTTATATGTATAATATGAATTGAAACGCATTCTGCTGTCATATATAACAAATTAGAATAAATTAAAAATTAAAAAAAGAAATTAGAGGGCTGGGATTGTGGCTCAATGGTAGAGCGCTTACGTAGCATGGGTGGGGCCCAGGTTCCATCCTCAGCACCACATAAAAATAAGGGCATTGTGTTGTGTCCATATACACCTAAAAAATAAATATTAAAAAAAAGAAATTAGATTACTTTTCCTATATGGATTCAAGAGATCATGCTGTAGAGGAAAAAATGGCAAAAGAAACATTTAGTCGGGAGGGAGAGTGTATGTCCTAGAATATATGAATGGGCTAATTATTTGGTTTGGTTATAAAAATAAATGATATTAATGAAATAAAATTAAAAGGCTGAGGTAGAAAACTCAATCTTAGAATATATAACTAGAATCAATATTTTTTTAAGAATCAATAGGCCTTAGATTTTTCATTACTTTTATTACTTTTCCACATATTAGAGAGGGAAACTAATATTATCAATTAATTTCTTGAGATGACTTCATTGTAATACATATTTAAAAATATACAATCAGTACCAGTCATATTTCAGCCTATCATAACACTGCTCTTTTCTCCTCAACTATTTATCTTAACACATTATGTCCCATCTATGGGTGGCCTGTATATGTACAGGTTTAATACACACACACACACACACACACACACACACGACAATGCGACCTAATGGGTTAAGATGTAGGCAGTAGTATGATATATCTGAAAAGAATTCAAAGATGTGTCTTGTAATCTGTATATTTGTTCTGGGTTCTCCCTGCCAAGTTTAATTATTGGCAGATTAATCTATCCTTCTAACTAAAGGACATTGTTATAACAATGTATTTTATATTTTCTCCTAATTGTTAACATTTTGTTTATTGAAATATGACAAGATTCTACTAGAAATACATTTGAAAATTTCTTATATGAGGAACAGCACAGTAGGGAAAAAAGAAGAAAAAAATAATTTGTAATAAGACTAACTTCTTTTCCAAAATAAACAAGCACAAAAAATAAACACAAAAATTTGCTCTTTGAAATTCGCATTGTACATATTAAATCATCCATAATTCATAATCTTCACTGAAGATAGTCTATTACTTCATGTGCTATGAAATGAATTAAATGTAAATCTTAATTAACAAGGCTAATAAGAGGCTGCAATCAACATAGTTAATGTTGAGATTTATTTTTTGTTTTTCACTTTAGAAAGTGAAAGCAATAGTTATATTCTTTAGTTTAGACCCTTAATATGAAGCATAATATATTTTATTGAGATGAAAAATATATAACACTAAATCTACCCTCAGTGTTTAAACAACAGTGTTTAAAAATAATTATCATTTAAGAACCTGATAGAATAAACTATTTTTATATCAAAAGGAGACAAATGAGAGAAAAGTATAAATTTATTTGATGCTTGCACAAATCAAGTTTTATGCCCTCAACACAATATGTTTACAAAAAAATAATATAATAAAATTAGTAATTCAGCCATTATTTATTGTGTGGATGCAAAAATGACAAGGATGAATAACATGGTCCAAGCCTTCAAGAATTTCATGCTATACTTGGGAGACTAATCTTGGAAATAAATTCCACCAAAAAGTGCTACATGTTAAAATAGAGGTAATCACAGCACATAAATAGAACACATAAAGAAGGAACACCTGAGCGCATTAGAAGCACCTAGGAGTTAAACACAAATGCAAAGCTGGAACCCCATCACACTCTTTTGGCAGAAGATTTTTTAGAAATGTCTTTAAAAGCTAATATTAAAGTTTTCAAACATATATCCAGAACTGAGAATTCATGAATAAAGAGATAACTTTGATATTGAACACAGCAGGGGAGAGTTTCGGCGTAACAGCACAGGCAACACTCTGGAAATCTAAATACACATGGCTTAATTTGGAACCCAGGTAGTTAAGATAGGATACAGAGCAGATTCTGGACAGCAAGAGATATTTCCAAGGGACAATATAACTTAGGTGGTTTTGTGAGCCAGTACTTCTCCATCTGTAAAGAGAAGGGCTACTGAAAATGTTAAATGTGATATAGATCTAAAATAATTATCATAGTGCCTGCAAAGGAGAAAGAAAGCAGTATGTCATCAGCATTTTCATTTGCAGGTAGAGGAGGTGCAGCTTAGCGGCATCTGAGATGAGTAAATGGGTGAGGAGGAGCAGGGAGTGAGGGCAAGGAGAAACCGAGGAGGAAGTTTTTCCATGCATTCTAAGATGAGAATTTGTTCTAAGAGATCCGTGGATTCTAAGGATGACAAGTGCCAAGATGAAGAAACTATCAGGGAGCAGGATAGGAAGGAGGAAATGATGATGCGGCAGACGATGTTTGTAAAACTGTCAGGAAGGAGTGATAGAAGTTTACAAATTTCTTGAGAGCAAGCTGAGGCTTAGATGCCTATGGTGCAACTAGCTAGAGATATCTAGGCACTTGGCTATCTGAAACCAGACCAAGAAATATTAATTATAGGAAAAGACTCATATGACTATCAAAGCTCTAAATCTGACTTTGAGCATCACCATTGTCATCGGCATCATTATCATCATCATCAATATCAATATTATCTACTGATGTGTCCTGCAATTAATTGAGCCATTTATGTACATTATCTAGTATAGTCATCCAACAACCCAAGAACATGGAATCTTGAAAATAAAGGAACTAAAGTTTATAGATTTTAGAAAATTATTCAAGTATTTATATTATTAACAATAATAACTCTATATATCAATATCTCATAAAATAATTAAGAATGAAATGTGTATAACTTTTCAATTGATTGCAACTGATGGTAAATTTGAGTGTCACCCATTATTCTAGGACTTCCCAGGTGTCCTGACATCTGACTATCTTTGTTTTGGAAAGATTCCTAGGGTTATTCTCTGAACCCAGGAACCAATTTGTGAACCCAGCAGGTCTCAGAAACAAGCTCTCTCTAAAGCCAGCTAAAAATTAGAGCCAGTTCTTCCCAAGCTGCCCGTATCCTGCTGCTTACCAAATCATGCGCTTCCCTGTCCCTTCTGAAGATGCCTCATGTTGAGAGGATTGCTTAGCTTTAGAAATTTTGATATGAGGGTAATATTTCTTTGCGAAAATTGCCAATATATTTTTATGGAACAGAAGTCCTCTTGAGGCTAAAGTTAATATTAGGAAAGGTCTTCGTTTCACTGCTACCTCGTAGCAATAAAAATATAAGAAAATTCTCAACTAAATTGGTATCTGAAAATGGAAAGGATGAATAAAACCTCCTCCTTCCCCCCAAAAAAGGAAAGACTAAAAAGAGAGATGAGAAGCAATAAGAGTGTTCCAAGAAAAAAGGAAGAAGGAGGGAAGGAGATGGGGAGAGAGAAGTGAAAGAAAATAAAAATGGGGAAAGGGGAGGGAGAGATGAAGGATAGATCCATGGCAGACAGACTGATGAAGACATACATATAAACTATACAAATTTAAATTAAGCCCTAAAATATATTTCATTCATTTATTTTGTTCTTCCTTTCCTCCTCTCTTTTTTGTGTTGCCATAGTGGAGACTAAACTCCGGACCCTGCACTTGCCACACAAGTGCTCCACCACTGAGCTAGCCCTCAGCTCTTTTTACTTTATTTTGAGATAGCATCTTGCTAATTTTCCATGTCAGACCTGGAACATGCGATCCTCCTTCCTCCTGAGTAGCTGGGATTATAGGTGTGCACCACCACACCTGGCCTTTTTCACTCATTCTTGATCAAAATGATATTCGACCTAAAGGTCATCAGTTACTAGTTAATGAGGAAAAATCACTGAGATATGGCGAAACACTATTGGTTCTAGTGCTGAGAGGATAAAGTTTTATATTAACCATATACTTTTTAGAGTTAAGAAAGATGACTGCAGGATGTTTACATATGGATAACCATGACATAAATTAGGTTTACACTTACTTGCTATTTTGTTATCATAAAGTTGAGTTTCTGTTAACTAAAATATGACAAAGAGATTTCCCACAATAATAAAAAATGCCATTACAGAAAGATTTCATAAAATTATAATTTGTGATCCTAAGATTTATAAATGATTGTTTCAGAAAAAGCATTTGTTAGCATTTCTTTTTTGTAGAAAATTGTTTTGCACCTTTTTTTTTGAAACCAGGCTTATAATAGATTTATTTTTCTCTCAAACTTGTAATACCGAACACACTGATTCTGATCTCACATATCTAATATATCCTATTAGTTAAAAACACAAGAGAAACTACCTATAACTAGAGGACTGGAGGATTTGCTAAGGAGAAGAAAAAAATTGTAGTACTTCTCAAAGGTCTATAAATTATTTCTATGAGTCTACACCGTATGCTCCAAGAGCTTGGTTTGCAGTAAAACCGATAAAGTCCAATTCCAAATCTGCACATGGTATTTGAATAAGGTACTGATTTTTCAGAGCTTCAGTTTTATCCTTTTTTAAAGGATAAAGCAATTAATATTAGCATAGTAACTAGCATATGTAAATATAGCACATGTACTGAATAAAATGAATAAATAAATGAAAAAACATGCTTAACATTATACTCAGCTTATAAAGTTCCCCCAAGATCTTTATATTCTTCCACTCTAAGCATTAATTTATCTCCTGTTTAAAGCTATAATAAAGATATTTCTTATTCACAACTTTTGAACTATTTAGGAACACAGGCAAATGGCCACATTTCAAAGTCCATATCTGTCACCCGTTTCAAGCTCAACTCAAACACCTTGTCCAGGGGTCTCTCAAACATAGTGCTCCACTGTCTTCCTTCACAGTTGGTTTCCCTTGTGACACATGCTTCGCTGCTACTGAGTTTGTCATTGTTTTCAAGCTGTTAGGAGTGTCTCCACTTTCTCTTCTGAACCAGATCCCTTCTTTAAAGACAGAAATGTCTTTCACAACACCTACCAAAGTGCTACATCTAGACACACAGCAGATAGGACCAGAAGAGATGCATGCTACCAAACCAAGGAGACACACACAACTTTGTCATAAACATCTTTGTACAGAGCATGTGGGACAAAAATGGCTTTGACTGCAGTTGACTAATGATGTCGGCATTCTTCTCTATGACATGGCCTAAGAAATAACTTCGCTGCCTATTTGATCTACAACATAAAATCATTATAGTTTTAGAACTATTGAAAACACTGATTAAACCAAATCAATAAAGACTAAAAAAAAAAATACAAAAACCAGGTCTCTCATTGTAAGGAAATGAATCAGGCCAGTAGTCCACAATAATAACTACTATTGTTAGATATTTGATATGTGACCAATGTGATACCATGTGCTTGCAAAAGTATGTCATAGAATATTCCTCATTATAAGCCAAGAAAGTACATGACAGCTGGAGAGAGAGAGTTAGATCAAACACACATCCAAATCCACCCCACTAGCAAGAGGCAGACTTGGGACACAAAGGTTTTTCTAACTCTATAATGTAATTAACTTTTCCAGTTGTGATCTGCAGCTTCTCCAGGGTCACAAGCCTTCATTTGCTTAGAGAAAGAAAGTTTATAGGTACCTAGTGACAGAGAGAATATACTAAACTGAAAAGAATACAAAAGCATCTGTCAACTTTCTGATTCATCTCTAAAAACAATGACTTCCAGTTCAAGTTAAAGGAAGCTCAAGGTGAAAACTGCATGTTGCTTTCTAGTAGGCCTTGAAGATTCAGTGGCTAAGAATGAACTGCTTCTAGTAACTTTCTCAATTCCTGATTGACTTCCACTTCCTCTTTCATGACTCTAGCATAATAAAATCATACACATTTCCCACAGGCTCAGTAGTCACTCTGACTGATGTCCATCAATCCACTGGATTTATCAATGACACATCAGGCTTTGGAATTTTGTATCACATGAAAAAAGGAAGGCAAAACAGACAGACTTGATAGTATATCATAAATTCAGCTGCAGCTAAACATCCCCTCTAAAAAAATATGCTTCCCCAAACTTCTTCCAGATCTAATCAGCTTCAGTGTGTCAACTGCACTTCCTGCAGCCACTCACTCCACACGCCTAGTTTAGAACAATCACATTTCAGTGCCACCAGGATGCAGCTGGTTTATGGTTCCAGGGTGGATTTTTCAGTGTCTAGAGATTCATTCTGTCTGTACATTAGTGAAGAATGAGGGGCTGAGTCTTATAATGTCCTATTTTTTAAAGAGAACCTCAGCCAAGAAAAATATTATTTCAAGTCAATAACTACGCTTAATAAAAATGTGATTCTTTTCTAAAATTTGTGAAATAATAGTGTCTTATACAGACACCCTACTTGCAAATATTAAGCCAAAAAGATGCTGTAACAACTCCAATTCCTTTTATGTCCAAAGTCTGCCTCCTTGAAATGGCTGGTGACAGATCTGTTCTCTCTTCACACACTGCTTCAAAAGCTGTATCTCAGCTGAGGATAAAAGCCTCTCCTTGAGGTCAGCACTATTCTTCAGGAAAGTGCATATGCACAGGACCCCAGTTCCTTACGAAATTGTTCATCCATGGCACATGATTTAAATACCAGTTGTGAGTCTGTAATTTCACAAGTTCTGCAGACTCTCTCTCTCTCTGACCTTCCAGTTGGACCACACAGTCTCAGTGCATCTCCCCAAAGTCTGAGACACTTGACCACTGTATTCCCACAGGTCTCCTGTGACTCAGTCCTAGTGCACATAATATCATTTCTCACACCAAGCCCCTGTCTATTCTCTTGTGTTATGAACTTCCAAACATTTCATGATTTTATTAAGACTTATAAAATTCAGGGTTAGAGTCATTGTTAGGGGGAAGATCTTAGAAGAAGGTACTATTATAGAATATCTAACAATTTCCCAGCCTAACAGGTTCCTATTCATTTTCTTCTCTCACCCATATGTGCCTAGATTACTTTCTGTCTGAAACCTTCACACTTCCTTAAATAGCTCACTGATACATGTTATAGAACACCCCTCCCACCCTGCTCATTCTTTCCTTCTTCTTCTTCTTCATTGTATTTTCAAGGTCTCCCCAACTCAACTTCAGCCAGAGGTCTAAAAAATAACCTCAGCATTTCAGTTGCCCTCTTTTATTGCCTTCCATCATCGTGAACAAAAAAATGTAGAAGCAATAAGCAAGTGGGGCAAGGAAACAAGCAAACCATTTGCCCTATGATTTTGTAAATGAAACAAATTCTGTAGTTACATGTCATAAAAAAATGAAATGAACTTTTCCTTTGCTCAGTTTTCTTACTGTTTAAAACCCACAAACCTATCTCCATGTAAAACTATGACTAGATCAAAACAAAATTGCTAACATTCATTTTCCCTAATTAATGGCTTCATGTGTAAAGAAAATATTGTATTTACGTAATTAGTAAAATAAATAATTAGGATTTAATTGAATTGTTGGGCTGTTTTCAACTCTGGAAGTTTAAATCACTTAAGTATCTATAATTTAACATTTGGCATGCAAATAATTAGGGTAACATAAAAAGCTTGCTCTTTATTAGCACTGTTTTTTAATTTTTATTTTTTATTTTTCAAATGAGCCAAAGGTATCCATGGGAACATATTGTATACTGCAGAACAGGAAAAAAAAATAGTTATGGATCTGTCACTGCAATATTAATATTGTAATTTTTGCCCCTGGAGAGTCATCTCAATGATGACACAGTTCGTGGTTAATACGGCCTCTTTCTTGGGAGAAAGCTCAAGGGTTTTTTCACAGTATCTCTATTCAAGTTCTTCAGCAGGTGGTTTTAATGATTCACATTTCCCAATGGTATTTCCATCACCCCTGAGGAAACTGGAATAAAATTAAGGAAACTTTCATCTCTGGGCAGTAAAGAGACTTCCATGATAAACTTGCCACTTTCACCCCAGGTCTTTTATGTATGAGCCTCTATCATGCTAAGGTTGAGACATTTATTTTTTTAAAACTCAGGTGTAATAATATGCAAAGAACTTAAGTGGGTCCTGTTTCTTGCTCACCTAAAGTATCTTTGTGTGTTTGAGTGTGTAGGGGTGATTATACACCTCTGTTACACATATTTCTTACTTTCATGAAAAGTCAAAAATTTAACCTGATTGATTGGAGTCAACAAACAAAATCTATGTATTGTTCACGTATCTTAAGTGTAGAGAAGAGGTCACCTCCAAGAAAAATAGCCTATCTTCCTTACTTCCAGGTCCCATGTGTGGGTCTTGCTAGAGTTAATGCTTTCATGACCAGCAAGTGCAACAAACTCATCCTTTGAAAAAACAGTTTTTGGAATTAGTAAAGGAAACTAAGATTATTAATAGAAAAGTATGAAGATTAAAAAGTATGGAAAGAAGATGATTAATAAAAAGTATGAATATAAAAATTATATCATGATATAATTATAGTGAATTGTAAAACTTGATAAATGCATGCACTTACCAGTGGGTCCTGTATTATATTCTTTTTCTAAATTGGAAAAATATATATACATTCTTAAAAAAAAATAGAAAGTACTAGGAAGCAGAAAAATTTAGCTTTAATCCCAGTACCAAAAGGTCATTTTATCACTGTAGACACTTTAGCATATTTCCTTTTAAGTTTTCTTTTTTCAAAATACATATTTACCTAGTCAAAATTCTATTTATTACACTAAAATTTTAGCATAATTTTTTTTATTAGTTGTTCAAGACAATACAACGATCTTGACATATCATACATTTGATTCAAATAGGGTATGAATTCTCATTTTTCCACGTGTACAGATTGCAGGATCACATTGGTTATACATCCATGTGTATACATATAGCAATCCTAGTGTCAGTTTTATTTTGTGTTATTCTTCAAAATATTGGCTGAAAGCAGCTGTAATGTTCTGTACCAGCCCTGTTTAAATGAGGATGAACTCAAATTAGTTTCACCGGTGACCTTGGCATCCAGTAGCAACAGCAGCAGCACCTGCTTTCAAATCTTATTCCTCAATGCTGGCTGCAAATAAGAGTCAACCATGGAGTTGTAAAAATTCCAGTCCCACCCCAGAATAATTCATGCATCCAGTGGTTTTTGTAGTCTTCCCAAACAATTCTAATGCAGTCAGCTTTGATAATCTATGCTGTAAACTTTGAAGGTTTTGATATTTTTTTTTTTTAGTTTAAAACACTCTGTATAGTTAGGGTTCTATAGAGGAACAGAATCAACAGGAAAAATAATTATAAAATAGTGACTTATTAAGTTGGCTTATAGGACCAGAAGCTGAGTAGTCCACAATGGCCTTCTTCAGGCTGGAGAGCTGGAACAACCAGTAACTGGGCAGTCCAAGAGGCTGAAGCCCCAGAACAAGATGGATTCAGGGTGCTACCCTAGCCAGACACCAAAGGCTTCTGGAGAATCTGCTTTGGAAGAGTGAAGAAGGGAGAGTCCAATATCCTCAGACAATGGCAGCAGCAATTAAGAATCCATTCAAGAAGAATCTAGCTTGCATCTGCTGCTGCTTCCTTGTTCTTCCAATTTTTATTCCATCCAAGCCATCATCCTATGGGTCAGTGTGTCCACGCTTAGGGAGGGTCTCCATTTACCCCACATGCCAATCATTCCTAGACACATGCTCACTGACACACCCATAATTATCTGGCATCTCTTAATCCGATCAAATTGATAATTCAAATTAGTCATTACACATTCTAAAATAATTTTGAAAAACAGTGTTGCCTTACTGATCTGAAATTTGAATGAGATTCTTTCATTTGAGACATGGATAGAACTAGAGATCATCCTGTTAAGTGAAATAAGCCAGACATGGGAACACAAGTGTCATGTGACATACCATTCATCCATGGAATCGCAAAGAGTTGACCTCACAGAAGGTAAAAGTAGAAAGGTGGTTACCGGAGGCAGGGCGAGCAGGCAGAAGAGGAATGGAAAAAGGTTGATCTTTGGGTACAAAGTCACAGACAGGAGCAGAGATTATGGTGTGCTACTGCATGGGACAGTGGCTACAGATAATGATAATGCACCTTCCATTTTAAAAAGCTAAAGAAAGAATTTTAAACTTTTAACCACAAAGGTATGATATAAATATTTGTAATGTGATTTTAAACATTACACAATATGTGCATGTATATATACATCATGTTACCCATTTCACATGTATAACTTTTATATTTTTATGCATCAGTTAAAAGGAAAATTTAATTTTTAAAATAAGAAAAACAAAGAGAAAAATTTTAAAAAGAAAATTGACATCAAAAATTTTGTTTTAAGTTTAAATACTGATAGAAGACATTTCTGGCATACTATAAATATTGATATTTTTAATAAGTTTATTGTGTTACTCAAATGTATCTAGAAGACTCTAGAAACACAGCAGTTTGATATTTAAAACACTTTTAAATAATCCATGAACAAGTATTTTTTTAACATCCAGAAATTTTATACCATTCCTTTTAATCTTCCACATTGTATTTCTATTTCATTTATCCTGGACAATTTTATCTAAAGATAACACATTATTATAGTTCCAAGTATTTCCTGGATCACCATAACAACAAAAAATGAATATAAGTTGAAATTCAATTTTTCTGATTGCCATATGGATTAATAGATTTATTCTGGACCGAGAAAATCCAAAAAAGCAGGTACTCAGACTGGAGGAAGCATAGTTTTATATTTAGAAGGCTACAGGAGAACATTTAAATGATATTTACACAACCTCATATTTCATTTGGCCAAAAACCAATTGTCATCCATCAGGGGACTCCTGGCTCGGGAAAAATAAAATTAAACAAAGTAACTAACCACTATGATAAACGAGTGGTATTTGCAAAAGTAATTGTGCCTGTAAGCACCAATGGAGGGCAGACCTTGAAGGAACTCACAGACTTTATTGTTTCTGTCAGAGAAAGAACTAGAATTAGAGGAAACACACTGGCAAAGATGAGGATACAGAGTGTATTGGTCATAACTTTTGACATTCAATAATGACCACCTTCTGACCAAAGATTTCAAGTGGAGCTGAGCAAAGTACTTCATTGTTTTAAACACAGAGCAGATTGTTAACAATTTGAAAATAACACTGGCACCTAATTTTAAGAGTACTGCTGAGAAAAAATCTCCAAAATGCATGTCCAACTTGGCAATAACATAATCCTAACCAAACTGAAAGGGCAGGCCGCTACTAAATGGTATACAGTGCTCCAAGTAATGGGCTTTGACCAAATTCTGGACATTGTTTACGTATTCTTAGGGTGAAGTGAGGTTTTCCTATAGCTCTAAATGTTCTGATGTTAGTAATAATGATTGTTTGATTTTGTTTTCTAGATCTGGAATGAGGTAGGGTAATGGGATTCAATTATCTCTCCAATGACAAGGGCTTACATTTCACTAGTGTTGTGATTCTATAACATAGAAAATCATCCAGTTGCTTAGACACTCCTTTGTCTTTTTCCTTCAAAGTCTTCAGGAAGAGTGGAGAGAACCATTGGAATTCTAAAACTATTAGGTGGAAAGCTCTCAGAAGTTCTTGAAATTTCAATGTCTGCAATATTACCATTTAGTACCCAAAAGTTTTCACCTTTTGACTTAATGACATATATTCCCACGTGATTTGAAATTTTGTTTCCAACCTCTGAGTCTACCATTAACAAAGTTATGACATTAACTCTTACAAGGGGCTCATATGATATCTCAAACTTTGTGATCAACAGGCTCAAGCTTTATTTTTAGAAAAATATGTAAGCAGTCACTGAGTAGATCTGAAGCCAGAAAATTGGATCCTCAGGGAAACACATCAGAGAATTCTTCCCCCGAACCATGATGGAAAGAATATTATCATGCACTGTTAAGAACTCAAAGGCAGTGTCTCTCCAAGATATTCATCCTTAGATTCATACTTCTAAGTTATAAGGATATAGACCAATTGCCTCCAGACCAAAGGATGTTCATTCCACTGGTAACAGTTTAACAGAGAATTATGAGGAAACATGCAGAAATAGACAATTGAAGAGGACAAACAATATCCTCCTAAGATCTTATGATCAAACTGCAAACATAGAGTACTTACCCCAAAGACAATAGCACAGACAAATTTTCTGATTTCCTAGTTTTTCATTTTCTTTGTTCACATCTAATCTTGCTTATTACAATACTTTGGCATACTCTATAAACAGAGTAAAGGTATTCTGCATATTCTCCATTATCTTCATTCTGTTATCATTAATCCCAGCCCCTGGAATCATCTTCTGACTCTAACGAAAAATGAGCTCTTTTGTTCATTTTCCCCTTAGCTACTTTTCTGAATTTAATTCACAGCTAGATCTGTCATCTTTCAATTGACAATGCTGACAAAAAAAATATAGTAGTGATTTCCTTTCAAAACTTCACAAGGTAGATTTTGTATTATAGATTCCTTCTAGTTCTTAGATTCTATTACACTATGAATTTCAAACTTCCTTCCTGTAAAAAAGTGAACTTTGCCTGCACATCAACAAATTGCTTCTTCTCAGGTCACCAAACCCTATCAACAAAAGCTAGCACACTAGTAATGAAAGCTAATATTGGAACTATCGTTGCAGTCATCATTAGCTTCTTCTCTTCAGAGGCACTCTAACCAAGAAAAATCTTTCTACATTAAAGGAACAACTACTGGCCACAACTATTGAGGTAAACACTAAATATGTAGATATATGTAGGATCTATGTCCTTTATTGCTTTGTGTGTCTGTGTGTGTGTGTACTAGAGATCAGACCCAGGGACACATGCATGCTAAGAATGTGCTCTGCCACTGAGCTACACACCCCAGGCAAGCCCCATATCTGTGTACTTTTAAGATACTCTTTATGAGGATGACTTCTGCTCTAGAAATTTCACAAACTGGGTTAAATTCAGTACTCCGTATTGTTATGAACACTCACATAGCTTTAATTTCCTCTAAGTTAACCAAGGGAAAACATATACTCTAGCTAACACTTCTGATTACTGCAAACATAGACTACTTACCCCCAAGACAACAGCACAAGATGAATTTAGTCTGTGACTAAGGAGATGGACTTCCCATGGATTTTTAGAAGCACTCAATTTTCTGCTAAAATAGGCAAGAGAATATGCACTCATGCGTGCGTGCACACACACACACACACACACACACACACACAACTTGGTGCCATTTATCACACTTGAAGCTTTAAAACATGGTAATCTACATGCATTATTTTAATAGCTCACTCATACCTTGTTTGTCTCTAAAACAGTTTTCAAAATTGAACCAGAAACAATGTGATTGTGAGAATTTCAGAGAAGCGAGGGAAGATAGGAAGTAACCTCTTTAACCTAGCTACAGAAAAGAATTGCGATCTTCTGGACTAGAAAAAAACATGGTGTTTTTATTAGCATTTGTTTTGTCCTCCTAAATTTTCAAAACCCCTTTCTCTGTGAACAACCCAGAGGAAATAGTGTAAGAATTTCAAAATGAAGAGATAGCAGAGGTGATGGGTGCGCTGTCCCGACTCACAGTGGCTGCCTGTGTCACTGCAGGGCTAAGACCTGTCATCTCTGGAGGAATTCTCTGGGGGATGCTGCTGCCTCTACTTCTGAGGTTACAGTCCCAAGAAGATACTGAGAGAGGGGTTGTAAAATTCCAGCCCTCTTACCTTAAGGCAAGGTAAAATTTTGGTGCAATTTACAGGTCAATTCTTCAAAGAAGGTCAGACCAAGACCAGACTCCCTCTGGAAGTGCATTCTACCTGGATTTCTGCCTTTTCCCTCACCTTTCTCCCTATCTCCCGGGATCGGTCTCTTAACAAATTACTTGTTCAGAATTCCTCTTATTGGGCTTCACTTCTAGTGAACCTGACCCATTGATTCCCAGGTATAAGGCAATGCGCAATTTGGTCCCTGTCCTTTCTGATTAAAATCACATACTCACATCTAAGCCAAATTGTCTCAATATGGCTCTTCTGCCACCGTTCTTGTAAGAGCATCCATCCATCCACATCCGTTCACTATGTGTGTAATGTGTATAATACCTGCTCTGAGCTAGATTTCTGGTAACCTCAGGGGATGCATTATGGACCAATACAGCGGCATTTCTGCCTTCCTAGAGATTTCTATTTAGTGACATCCCAGTGAGAAGTACTGTGTTATGGTTTGGATATGAGGTGTCCCCCCAAAAGCTCACTTGTGAGACAAAGCAAGAAGGTTTGGAGGAGAAATTATTGGGTTATAGCCTTAACCTAAACAGTGAATTAATCCGGGATGGGAGCACTGAGGGGTAACTAGAGGCAGGTGAGATATGGCTGGGGGCAGTGCTTCCCTGGGGCATGGCTTTGGGGTATGTATTTTGTATCTGGAGAGTGGAGTCTCCCTCTGCTTTCTGATCATCATGTGAGCTGCTTCCCTCTGCCACACTCTTCTGCCATGGTGTTCTGCCTCACTGGAGCCCTGAGGAATGGAGCCTGCTGTCTATGGACTGAGACCTCTAAAACTGTGAGCCCCCAAGTAAACTTTTCCTCCTCTGAAGTTGTTCTGGTCAGGTTTTTAAGTCACAGCAGCAAAAAAGCTGACTAACACACACTGATTTGCCTTTCACTTTTATTTATGGTATCTCCCTTACCCGTAATGCAGTATCTATCTCATTTTATGTTGGGCAGAGAACTGAAATAAAATCCTGGAGGTTTTATGGAAAGAGGATGAATCAACTTTAGATGATATTCAAACCTCTATGCCATCTCAACTTCACTCCTCTTTCTCTACCACTCAACAACTTCATATTTTTCAAATCTGTGCCACGTGCATGAGAAACTATTTTAATAGCTCTGAGAAGCAGTTAAAACACTGAATAGCTATTATTTCTTCCAGAAATCATCAGAAGTTCTGATCTGTATTGGGGAATTACTAAGTTTTTTCTGATATGTCCAAACAACCAAGTATTTTAGTATCCAAACTTAAAAGAGTATCCATATTCGGTTTTCTCTAATAAGCTCTTTTTATTTTTAAAATATTACCCTTTCAGAAAGAAAATTGTAAAAAAATCTTTTGACCTATCATATTTAATAGTTATTTGATTATTATAAATAAAATCTTTTTAATAAATCACCTTTTGTGAAGTCCTTCGTGGTATCTGTTGCTGTGAAGGCATTATCAAGGGTGGGAGGTGTAGCTCAGTGGTAGAGTACATGCCTTGCATGCACTGGGCCCTGGATTTGGTTCCCAGCACAGTAGAAACAAAACAATGATAAACTCAGTTTTGAATCCAGAGAAAAAGCTGAACTAAGGGTATAATGTTTATGTGTTGGTTTGTGTTTATGCTCAAAGAGAGTAGTACAGGGTAGTGAGAACTTATACTCTGAATTCCAAATGCATGGTTTTGAATTCAAGAAATACTACTTCCTGTGGATTAGTGGAATTTTCTACACCTAAATTTCTTCTTTACACAATGAGAATGAGAATAACAATAGCATCTGCCTCTTAGGGATGCTTTGGTCTCTAAGGTGCTTATAGGATTAAATGACTTCAATCATAAAGTGCCTTGAAGAGTCCTGTGTATGTAGTCAATCTCTGATATATGCTGGCTGATGTTATGATCAATATTATTATCATTATGATAACTGTTTCTAATCACCTTTTCATAAGAAGAAAATGAGGCCATGATCTAAACATTTTGTAGATAGTTCACTCTGGGTTATTTAAATAACTGCAAAAATAGAATATGACTCCAAACAATTCAAGATGATGCATTTTATTCTCACTGATATAATAACTATGAAAGAAAGCTAATGCAGAACAATTGATAGATTCAGGCACAAACTATTGCTTGCAAGAGGAGATTCAGCAAGTGGTGAGTTTTCTAGGACGCTTGCTGGGTGTATATGAATCCTTCCCACTCAATTCCAGTGTATTTGTTGGGCAAGGATTGCTACTCTACAATAGGCATTATGAAAGGCAACTGAATTTGCATGTTTACTTAAAGGACCCTGCCCTAAAGGACAGTCTCCTAGAATGAAGAAAGACCCACTGTGACAAGCTGACTGGGTTATACCACTAGGACAAAGACAGAAGAGAAGTTATCTGGAGAGAGCTGCTCCTTATCAGGGACTATAGCACAGCCTCAGAGGCTCCACATGAGTTTGCCAATGGATTTGTATCATTGCCTGGTGAGAGAAGGACTCGTGTCATTCATAAAAGTACATTTGATATGAAAAAAATCTTCAAACTCTCTAGCTAAATAAGACGTTATCTTCTTCCAGATGCATCATGAAAATTGAGGATAAAGAAGCTAAGACAATAGTTAAGCTAAGATGCTAAGCTGGGGGAAAAGAGAGATTTGAATCAGATGATAGATTGAAACTTCAATGTCCATCAGATTTGTAATATCTGAATTATGAGATCTGCATGAATAATGATAAGTGACCAAAAAGCTATGGTTCTTACAAGATTATCTTTCAAAGATGAAAAAAGCAATGGACCTAGGGTATTGATGAGAACACAGCAAAGATATTTCCTCTTTATATTAACACTCAATGTAGCTAACTCCATAAACTAGTTGTATGTGGAAAACACCTGGAATATGGTATGAGTTCAAAATATGAGACTTCCCTTCTTTCCCATGTTCTTCTTCTTATAACCTATAGACCCTTCACAAGGCTCAGTTCCTGGGAGTCTATAATGTTCACCCTGTGAAGTACTACGAGTCACTATGAGATCTAAAAGAGACTGGGTTTAATTTTTTTTTCATTCACAATCTTGGGACCCTTTATTTTCCTATGTTCATTTTTTTTAGTTAGCAGATAACATTGTATGTTTCTATCAGGTACCACATGATGTGTTGAGTACACAAATATTGTGGAACTAGTTAGCAAATGCATGGTTATTATTTTTGTGGTGATACCACATAACTTGCATCCTCTGACTCACATCCACTTCCTTCTTCCCTAACCATCCCAGTCTTTGTTAACTACCATTATATAACCTCTTTCCATGAGATCAATTTTTTGACATTTGTAAAATCATGCAGTATTTTTCTTTCTCTACCTGGCTTATTTCACTTAACATAATGCCTTTCAGGTTCATATACATGGCTCCCATTAGTAGGATTTCATGCTTTTTTTAATAGCTGAAAAGTATTCTTTTGTGCCTATATACAACATTTTTCTTTACCAATTGATGAACTCTTAGGTTGTTTCATTTATTGACTATTATGAATAGTGCTATAATAAACATGGAAGTGCAGATGTCTCTTTGACATACTGATTTCATTTCCTTTAGATGTATACAGAGTAATGGGATTGCTGTATCGTATTGGCAGTCTTATTTTTAATTTTTTAAGGATACTCCATACCCTTTTTCATACTGATTGTACTAGTTTTCCCAGCATCATTTATTGGAAAGAGTTCCCCTTTCCCCAATGTACACTCTTGGTACCTTTGTCAAAAATCAGTTAGCTGTAAGTGCATGGATTTATTTCTGGACTCTGTTCCATGCCATTCTGACTGGTTTTATTCTAGGATTATGCTCTTTGGGTTGCTGTATCTTTGCAGTATATTTTGAAGTCTGCAATGTGATGTCCCCAGCTTTATTCTTTTCACTCAAATTGCTTTGGGCATTTGGGGTCTTTTGTAATTGCATACAAATTTTAGATTTTTTTTCTATTTCTGTGAGGAATGCCACTGTTATTTTGATAAACCTGCATTGAATCTTCAGTTTGCATTTAATAGTATGGACATTTTTAACAATATTAATTCTTCTAACTCATGAATTTGAGCCATCTTTCCATTTATTTGTATCTTCCATAATTTTTTCATTACTGGTTTATAGTTTTCATTATAGAGATCTTTCAGCTCCTTGATTAAATTATTTCTAAGGTTTTTTTTTCTATTCTGTGTTTTTATTGGGAAATCCCAAATATAGGGAAATAATATCAAGAAAGAACAGAAAAAAAGAGATAACTGAATCTAAGTTGACCATATACTGACCACTCATGATTAGGTCAAACATGTTTTAACATTGCTCAGATATTACAAGTTTTTGATGAAGTATAGAAAAAAAAACTATCTTTAGTGGTTATCTCAAATTGAGAGTTTGAGTCCTAAAGATTTGCTATTACATGTGATTGTTAATCTCAGAAATATGTGTATATGATAAACAGTTTAAATATCACAATAAACTCTTGCTAATTGTTCCCAATAAAGAGAGAGCAAAAAAATAATATACAAAATCTTATTAATCTACAAATCAAGTGGAGTTTATTTAAAAAGTATTCCTTAAGGGAAGTGCTGTTGTGAATACATTAGATGCTCCAGGAATTTATCAGTAACTTATGTAAATAGGTGAAAAGAGTTTAAATGTGTTTAGTAAATGTATTCTCTCAAAAATTATTTGTTTTTAGCAGATTGTTGTTGTAATGTGATATTCACATCTAATTTAGCCTCCAAATTAGAAATCTATAGAATTGACTGTAAAATCAAAAATATGTATGGTTTTTTTTCTGTTATTATTTATATCAACATTGGGAGATGCTGAACAAACTGAAAAGGAGGTGATGGATGCAGAGGGAGATACCTCTGGAGAATGGAGATACCCATAGCACAGTTGGGTGGTCTTCAGAGACTGGGCACTGGCCTATAGCTCTTACACCATGGCTGCGGTGGATTATGGCAGGCAATCATCAAGGTGGGGTCCAGCAGGACACAGTGCATGCCTTGCCAAGCGAGAAGAATGCAGGCACAGGATAGGGGTTATCGTGGGACCCACTGGCAGCAAACTTGTAGCAGGAAGCAGGGTACCCAGATTTGGCTATAGCTTTAAGGCAAGAAGTCTAGTCTTTGGGGGTAATTTGTGTAAATAGAAAATGACAAAGTAGTGGTTATGGTTTTGATATTAGGTGTCCACCAAAAGCTCATGTGTGAGATAATGCAAGAAACTTTAAAGGTAAAATGATCAGGTTTTGAGAGTCTTAACCTAATCAGTGTATTAATCCCCTGATAGGGATTGACTGAGTGGTGACTGTAGGCTGGTAGGATGTGGCTGGAGGAGGTGAGTCATTGGGGCTCATGCCAGGGCGCGTATATATATATATATATATTCTGTGAGCTGAGCTTAGTCTCTCTCTGCTTCCTAGTGCAATGTTCCCAGCTGCTTTCCTCCACCACACACTTCTGAGGTGATGTTCTGCCTCACCTCAAGCCCTGAGGAATGGAGCTGGTCATTTGTAGCAGCAGAACTCTGAACCTGTGAGCCCCATAATAAACTTTTCATCTTCCAACACTATTCATCGGGTCAAAATAGCAGCAAAAAAGATGACTAACACGACAGGTTCCCTAAAACAGATCCTATTCCAGAAAATGTTATCGGAACTAACACACAAAGTAAGGGTCAGACTTTCCAAGGGTCATCAGTCCCCAATCACAGAACTAGATCAATTCTTTCTGCCCAAGATCAGAAGAAATGATCCTAGCAATTGGCGCCACCCTGAATCTGAATTCAAGTGAATTATTTTATTAGAAAGACAGAGAGGCAGAGAGCAGGAACTTAGTGGGATTTTGTGTGTGTGTGTGTGTGTGTGTGTGTGTGTGTATACACTTTCAGATTTGTTAGATCCTTGAAAGAACAATTTATCATTTTGACTCTGTTTTTCCATTTCCAAGATGAGTTAACATTTGTGTACATTTGTTAAGGGTAAGTTGAGATGATTTAGTGTGATTATAGATCTAGAATGCTTTGCATTTATTTTCTATGTTGGAAAGTCTCAAATTCAAAACTTGGTTTAGACAAGGCTTAATGGAAAGAGTTTAAGGGCTACTGTTGAATGTCCTATACTTTGAAAATGTCGCATTAAGTTTCAATGAATGAAAGAATCTTATTATCACCAGTCCCCTAAATTGTATATTTATACACACATAAATACATAGAGACACACTCATGTGATTGCACTCTTGGTCTTTCTCTATTTGTATATAAATGTGTATATCTGTTTAGATTGCATATACATAAATAAATGGCACAAGCTTATTCTTTATGCAATAATGAGAAAAGAAACTAGTTTCCAGAGTTAAATAAACAGAAAGAAATGTTTACTTTGTCGAAAGCTAAATGCAATCATTTCTTAGGCTTTTACAGGAAAGAGGCTAGAATTCAAGACCAATTTTTCTACACAGTTTATTAAGGTAGAAGATAAAATATTTCCTCCAATCCAAAAGAAAACTTGAAAGTACAAAAGGATAAACTCTGACAAAGCTGTCTGTGATCCTTAGTGGACCAGAATAAGTATTTCCATCCTCTTGGAAAAAATAAATGTAATTTCCACAGCATGGAAAATGGAAACAGTCTCAATGCATTGAAATTTCTCTTCCCTTTTGACATGCCTTCTCATGAGACTTAGACATCTGCTCAGTTCTCCTCTAGTGCACCTGCTTGTTCCATCATGCTCTGTAGCCATCTGATGGAACTCTAGTTATTATAAACCATTGGGTGCTCAATTGACCTTTGACTTTTCTTTCATTCATTCTCTCTGGTCATTTCTAGTCACCTTTACCAGTTTCCTTTCTTCACATCTACTTCTTTATTTTTTCCCATCTACCTCCAGAATCAAAATTACATATGATTGAAATACGTCATGAGGATTTAACTTCAGATATCAAATGGAATCTCTCACTTCTTCTCCTTCACTCTGTTCTTTCACCTCCTGCTCATCCTTTCCCTCTCACTCTGGGCATATAGAAAAGTGCTCTTGGTCCATCCCTTTATTTCAGAAGTGTGCATATCCTTTCCTCCAGTCAGTTTTCCAATTCTTCCAGGTAGTTCAGTCTTCTTCAACAATTTATGGAGTTCAATTTGCATTGTCTTGACATTTTTCCTAGAGTTAACTTATACACAGTGAAGCGATTTCTTAGATGAATAGAAATCCTTCAATGTAATAATTAGACTGTTGGTTACAGTTATTGATCACAGTTGAATTGTATTTTTGTAGTTTGTTTTGCATACAGAGTATAGATTATAGTACATCCATCTTAGCAGCAGGCCTGACTTCACAAAAAAAAATCACAGAAGAGGAACAATCTCTCATTAACAGTTTTATTTTTTTATTGATTATTTAAAGCATTACATAGCTCATGATATATCATCTTTCATACATTTGACTCTAATTGTGTTTTGAACTCCCATTTTCACCCCAAATACAGATTGCAGAATCACATCTGTTACATATTCACATTTTTACATAATGCCATATTAGTGACTGTTGTATTCTGCTACCTTTCCTATCTCCTACTATCCCCCCTCCCCTCCCCTCCCCTCCCATCTTCCCTCTCTACCTCCCCTGCTGTTGTTCAATTCTCTCCCTTTTTTTCCCTCCCCCTTGCCCCTCATAACCTCTTATAATTTTATGTATCATTGAAGGTCTCCTACTATTTCCATGTGCTTTCCCTTCTCTCTCCCTTTCTCTCCCCCCATTCGTCTTTGTTTACTGTAGTCTTTTCCTCATGCTCTTCCTTCCTGTTCTGTTCTTAGTTGTTCTCTTTATATCAAAGCAGACATTTGGCATTTGTTTTTTAGGGCTTGGCTAGCTTCGCTTAGCATAATCTGCTCTAATGCCATCCATTTCCCTGCAAATTCTATGATTTTGTCATTTCTTAGTGCTGCATAATACTCCATTGTGTATATATGCCACATTTTTTTTTATCCATTCATCTATTGAGGGGCATCTAGATTGGTTCCACATTCTAGCTATTGTGAATTGTGCCGCTATAATCATTGATGCAGCCGTATCCCTATAGAGTGCTTTTTTAAGGTCCTCAGGGAATAGTCCGAGAAGTGCGATGGAGGTATAGCGATACCAGAGGTCAAACTGTACTACAAAGCAATAGTAACAAAAACAGCATGGTACTGGTACCAAAACAGGCAGGTGGACCAATGGTACAGAATAGAAGACACAGAGACTAATCCACAAAGTTACAACTATCTTATATTCCATAAAGGGGCTAAAAGCATGCAATGGAGGAAGGATAGCATCTTCAACAAATGGTGCTGGGAAAATTGGAAATCCATATGCAACAAAATGAAATTGAATCCCTTTCTCTCGCCATCCACAAAAATTAACTCAAAATGGATCAGGGAGCTAGATATCAAATCAGAGACACGGCGTCTGATAGAAGAAAAAGTTGGCTATGATCTACATATTGTGGGGTCTGGCTCCAAATTCCTTAATAGGACACCCATAGCCCAAGTGTTAACAACAAGAATAAACAAATGGGACTTACTTAAACTAAAAAGTTTTTTCTCAGCAAGAGAAACAATAAAAGAGGTAAATAGAGAGCCTACATCCTGGGAACAAATTTTTACCCCCCACACCTCCGATAGAGGCCTAATATCCAGAATGTACAAAGAACTCAAAAAATTAAACAACAAGATAACAAATAACCCAATTAACAAATGGGCCAAGGACCTGAACAGACACTTCTCAGAGGAGGACATACAATCAATCATTAACAGTTTTATAAGAATTCGAAATCTGTGCACATGAAAGGAGCATGAAGCTTTATGTTCTGAAGCATGTGCAGATAAAAATTTAGATTTGTGGGGAGACTCAGGTTAATGCCCTTGATGGTCACCAGTGAGTTAAAATTTATATATTACACATGTAAGGGAGTGTTTTTATATTAAAATTTGTTGATAATGTTTTAATTAAGTTCTATGACTTTCAGAAGTGCTGAAATTTTTTTTCAGGAATAATAACAATAGATAAAACACAGCTTCAAGCCCATTCTTCTATTTTTGTATTTTTTTCATCGTTCCCTATCAAAAACTATTTTTTGTATATGGTACTTTCTTTTTGATACATGACAATTGCCTCTTATTTTCTGTTCATGTATAATCACCAAATCATCTTATTCCTAATTTCAAATTTCATTCAGACCTTTCTTTTCTTACTGCATTGCAATTACCCTTGTCTAGACTATTGCTTCCCATCTGGATTACCATCACAGCTTCTTCACAGGCTTCCTTTTTATCCCCCACACTGAACCTGATGTAAATACTGCTAGCCTCACATAGTTTTTGTGAAAAACCATTCACAAAAATTCAATAGACTTCTATGACCAGAAAATAAGTGGATACATAGAATGAGATAAATACTTATTACAGAAAGCAAATACTTGACTTCTAAGACTAATTGTTGCTTAAATCTTTACTCTTTCCATCTCCAACAGTAGGCACACATACATGCCCACATATCTATGTACACACATACACACACCCCATTAACTGAGACTCTTCAGTTGGTTTCTCAGAGTACGACTTAATAATCTGTGATTATCCCAAATTGATCATGTCTCATTCATTTTGAAAATCTGTTCTAGGGTCTTCCTTCACATCTTCCCTAACTTCTTAGAGCCATTAGTTTCTCATGATTTCCCATGTTCTTGTGGCCTGCATCACTTGCTTTGGCAAACAATCATATATTGTTGATTTGTTCTCAGTGTTCCATACACATGTCTCCTCCACACCAGACACTATGTTCTTAGGGAAAAGGATTTTGTATATGCTTCATCACTGTATGCACATGACTGTGTGAACATGCACACATGCACACACCACACACACAGTGACTAAATATATTGGGCACATGGTAGTAACCTCTCAAGATCACTTGAACAGTTTCAGTCTTTGGTCTTTAAGACCCTACTCTTTTTTCCCCCTTTTTCTCAAGAACTTCTTTTGTCATTGCCTTTATGACTTTCTCAAGAAATATTTCCAAATCTGCATAATTCAGTTTGGTTGAATCAAAGTCTTGGGATGGAGAAGGACTTTCCATACCAGTAATGCTCAGAATCCTTTATGGAGTTGAAAGGATACAGCCTTCTTAATATTTTGGGGCAATTAAAGAACATTTTAAAAATTACACATGACCTTCACACACACACACACACACACACACACACACACACACACACACACAGATATATGTGCATTAGGCAGTTATGCTATGTCCCCTATTCACACAGAAAACCTGTGCCCAGAAAGGTTACTAAGGTGCCCTTGACATGTCTCCAAGATTGGTTTAAATGAAGGAAAAAATAAGAAATGAGTTAAAACGAAAAGGAAATATTGTTTACATTTAAATATGACAGCTCATTTTGGCAACAACAAAAAAAGATCTAATGGAATTAAAAAGCAAATAATTAGATTTAGATTTTTTTCTTACTTCCTACCTTGGATCAGCCTTGTAGAAACTATAGAAGATAGACAGAATCAAGGATCTGAAAAACTAATACAAAACCTTAGAGCCCCAGAGAGACTGAATACCCAGTCACATCTGTAAGAGAATGTCAGAGGTGATGTACTAAGTTTTATTCATCCCTCCACATTGCTTTGGATAACCACTGCATGATTGATCACTAACGAAATTCCCTCAAGCCTAGACTGCCTGGTCTTAGGGCAATAGATGAATAATGAAAGAACTCAAAGGTAGTAAGAAAGAACTCTTTGATCTATAGGATCAAAGAGCTGATGCAAACAACTGTCTGTGGACCACTCTACTTAAGCAGTCATTCTTTACCCCTCTCTGTTCTAAAGAACAGGGTTGACACCAAACCAAGGAAATGACCTTTTCTAAGCAGCCTAATGCTGCTTCTCCCTAGGAAGATCTCATGGGGAATCCTTCAGTACCTAACCGTTTACACAAAGGCTCTATATACCAGGAGCTGTGTGCACTAGTCTCCCCTCCTCTCTTTTCTTAAACTCACAGAGATGACATAATTCAACTCAGAGCAGAAAGATACTTGAAAAAGACATAAACTTACAAGCCAACATGACTAGATGCTTAGAGCAATCATTTTAACAATAAGTAAAATCAACAATGCACATCACATGTCACAGTTACTAAAATAAAGAATTTTGAACAAGTTTCATAGATGCTTTTGAAGATAAAAAGATAAATATTAGTAATGTGAAGTAGGAAGGAATCATAAATAGGTCATGAAAATGTTCTGAAAAAATAGTTTAAGATTAAATAATAGGGTGAATACAGTTGAGAAATGATTTAGAGGTTTTATAGATTACACAGAAGAACTTTTCTCAAGAGTAGCATGAAGGGGAACTGAAAAAATAAAATGTAAAAGAAAACCTAAGAGATATAAATGAGAGAAGCAGAACTACCAGCATATGTAAAATAGAATTATTATAAAAATATGAAATAAGACTGATAATTAAATATAAGTACATCAGAAAATTCTAAAAGCTTCTGACAAAAAAAAATCAGAATCAGATCCACATCTAATTTTTAACAGTGACTTTGGTGACAGGAAGACAATGAAGTTAATATTTTTGAAGTATCTAAAGAAATAATCTTTAAACCTATAATTTTAAAATCAGACAGACTGTCATTGAAATGTGAAACATACACACATTGAGACTACTTTTCCCACTTTCTTTGAGGCTGGGTGTGGTCCTGTGATGATTATATTTCATACAAGGGAAAATGGGCAGAAATATACCAGTCCAGGTCTTCCCCATAAGTATCATGTGTGATTATCCTGTTTCCTATGCGCTGGCTGACACTGACACCCAAAGCAAATTTTGGAGCTATGTTCTCGAGGTAGCACTGTCTATCAGCCCTACACCCCCAATGACATTGTGGGACACTCCACCCTCTGTAGTTCATTCCTCTTGGTGTGACATAAAGAGTATTTTCTGTTGTGCTAAATCATAAAGTTTCACATTTCATTGGTTATCTAATAGCAGTTATCTTTCTATTTTTTAGTTTATCCGAGTCCCAAACTGAAGATAAAGTAGGAAAAAGCTAAGCAAAGATAAAATCAATAAGGAGAAACATAAAGAATTTTATATTGTGATAAAGAAATCTTAGAGAAGGAAGTTATAGCAGTCATAGGCCTATTAATATGCCTTCCAAAATATATAAATCACCAACTGTAGTGCTACAGGAAAAAAAAAAGATAATACAATAATTATATCTGGAGATTTTAGTTTATCCCAGTCCCAAACTGAAGATGAAATATAAAAAAGCTAAGCAGAGATAAAATCAATATGCCTGAACTATTTGCTATTGTTATACTTTATTAGACATCTACACCTAACAAGTGGAAAATGTTCTTTCCTTTCAGGTACGCATGGAATATTTCACAAAGTGCATGAGGCAGGAGGACAGAGAGAAAGCTTCAATAATCCCCTAACTCAGTATCTTACACACTGGAATGCAATGACTAGAAATTAGTGACAAAATAATGTTAAAATTCCTTATTTCCTTTTTTAATTGTAAATTTCATTTGATTTAGGAATTGACATCATAAGCTTCATGAAATGAGTTAAGCCCTTTTGCTCTTTTAATTTTTTTCTAGAAACACTTATACTAGAGATTAACTATTTCTTGGAAGGTGGCAAAACTGTTTCTAAAAGTGTCTTAACCTAGAGTTTAGGGAAAAGACAGTGTCTGGAGGCTGTGTTAATTTCTTTCAAGTTTACTGGCCATTTCAATTTTATATTTATTCTTAAGTTTTAGCATTTTTACTTTTTCTGGAAATGTTCTATTTAATGGAGATCTTAAAATGAATTAGCATCTGGTTTTCCATATGTCTGCATTTGTGATTGTGTGTGTCTTTTTCTTTGGGATATAATGCCAGAGGATCAATTTAATCATACTCTCTCGGGTCAAGGTAAAATAGCCACCATTTTATGTCCATGTTAAGGATAACAATGTTTCTTTAAGTGTTTAATTTTACTCTTTTTTAACTATTTCACCCACTTTAACAACCATTTAAGTGTTTGTTTTGCATATATTTCTTTGAATATGCTTTTGCAAAACCTAGATAATGTTGTCACACACATTTTAATTTAAATAAATGATTTCATATTACTGCATTTTTCTCTGAACTCAATTTTGCTACATGTCATCTAATCTGTTTAATTCTACTCCTGCATGATGACCTATAGTTTTCTGCCACTGTATTTTACATATATACTCTTCTCTGATGGATATTCCAGATGCTTCTACTCCTTATCTTCTCTAAGTGTCACTGCAATACGTATAGTTGTAGGTGTCCTCTGATGGACCAGTATGAAGACTTCTCAAAATCAGGCTGCAGAGTGTGTGTGCAATTAATTTGACCAAGTACTTTAACACTGTTCCTACTATCCCTGCACAGTAATTGCTGTGTCCCCAAAACCCACCAACACTCAGCATTAAAAGCTTTCTAATTTTTTAATTCTACATGTCTAAAGTAATACTTATTGTTATTATAACTACATATCTCTAATCACTTATAATTTTTTAAAGAGAGAGAGAGAGAGAGAATTTTAATATTTATTTATTTATTTATTTATTTATTAGTTTTCGGTGGACACAACATCTTTGTTTGTATGTGGTGCTGAGGATCGGACCCGGGCCGCACGCATGCCAGAGGAGCGCGCTACTGCTTGAGCCACATCCCCAGCCCCACTTATAATTTTTTTAATTAAAATTCAAATATTTTTATTTTTATATTCTTAAATATTATCTTCTCATCAATCACTTATAATTTTGAGCCTGCCAATCAAGCAGTTTTGGATCTGAGTCTTCATTTGTCATATATTATTATTCAGGATAGATTATAAGACAGGAAATGGAAGTAACTGAATCTTTCTTTGAGGAAAATAAGAACATTAACAGGCCAGGCCCAAGAAGAAAAGGGTAGGTATAGATTCCTCACCTGTCTGTCCCATCCTGTATCTGCTAAACTGTCTGCAGGTTTGCCGCAGTCTTGGCTGGGCACAGAATCACGAGCCAGTCAAGCAGGAACAAAACTTTATTTTGAAAAAGCCGCTGCAGGCAAGCCAAACCCGGTCCTCCCACGCGGGCGTCTGCCGGAACCGCGCGCCTCCCGGAGCCAGGGTCCCGGACCTTCCCCGGAATTTCCTCCTACTATCTTTCCCCAACCAATGGGAACTCTCCAGCAGTCCGGTAACTAGAGTCCTGTAGCAAGCCAAGGTGAACAGCAGGAGCCCAATTTGCATATGAATGTAAATCTTAGCATAATAATACCTCAGTGGCTAGTTGGCGTCACTTTACAACCAAAGGTGCCATTTATATTTTGTTTGTGGCTCCTAGCATCTGCCCCCTTCTGTTTAATTAAGCAACAAGCAATGTGGCTATGGACCGTGCCTGGTAGGTTGTCCAATTTAACATATGGTTCTTACCCGTCATGGGAGAACTGACCTTTAGGCGTCAGCTTCCTGTCTTAGGTTGAATCCATTGTAATCAGATCAACCCGTCACTGACTACCGGTCCAGCATTCAGCCATGCTTGTGGATAGGCCTATGCACCAGTGGGGGGGGTGAGGTTCTTGCCTCACCTCTGTTGGCCCCCAAATTTTGCCTTGGTGCCAGTGGGGGGGTGAGGTTCTTTGCCTCACCTCTGTTGGCCCCCAAATTTTAGACCATCACTAGTAGAAGGGAGGAGGATACAGAAATGCCACGACATTAAGCCAATTGATGGCTCCTTGGAAAAATTGCGTTACTGGTGACACCATCAGCAAAGATATGCCAGTATTACCACAATAAACATGGGGTGAGCTGGCAAGGAAATTGTATCACTGGTGACACCATCAGCAAAGATATGCCAGCAGTACCACAATTCGGTGCACCAGATGATATTTCACAATGTATGTAACTGATATATAGTCCAGGCAAGTTCTGGAAGCAGTTCAAATTGGAGGAGTCTATCAATGTGTCCATTTCCTCCCAAAGTAAATCAAGTCCTTGATAGCATTACTTGTTGAGTTATATTCATTGATGCATCAGTTTATACAGTTTACTGTGATTGCTATCATAGAAGCTGTAGTTTGGTTTTATCTTAGTCTTCACCGGCACTGGGATGGAGATGGGAATTCTGGCAATGATGCTAAAGAGACATTATCCTGAACAGAATTATTAAATATAATAAAAAGGAAAGGTGAAAGTAAACAAACAGATCTGTTAAACTCCTTTAAAAACAATCCTTAACAGCTGTTTACCAAATTTAAATTAGCAAACAAACAGATCTGTTAACCATCTTTAAAAACAATCATTAACAGCTGTTCACCTAATTTAAATTAAACCATATAAATCACGTGAATAAAGAAAAAATTTGGATCCATTTTTTCATGAGCGCTCCTCATATAAGAAATATGGACATACATACATACAGACATACAACACAAAACAGAAGTGTGCACACAACATACAACACATAAGACAATAGTAAATAAAGGCCTTGTAACTATACCTAGGTGAAATCTCCATTGCAATGTTTAAAAACTCCACAGTCAAAAAATAAAACACAGTCAAAAAATAAAACTGATCAGAAAAACATTAACCTAGGTTTGTATGAGCTCAAAAAATAAATAAATAAATAAAATAAAATAAAATAGAACTTTATGGTGTGGGAAAAATGCAATAATAAAATAGATATTGAAAAAAAAAACACCTTGGTTAATCACTGCCGCAGATGTAAGAATAGCCAAGCTGGAGCTCTGGATGTCAGCTGTTATGAATTTGAGTCAAATCATCTTCTTTTTTTGTAGAAATTGTTTTAGTTAATCTCTCTGGAATCCAAATCGGTTGTTGTTCATCCTGTGGGAAAACACAGACAGCACCCCGATTCCATACTATGACTGGATCGGGGCCTTTCCATTGTCCTGTTAGAATATCTTTCCAAAGTACCTTAGGCTTATGTACATTTTTGGGGTACAAGTGTCTTTCCGCAGCACTAAGTCCCGATGAATCTAAATTTAAAAAGTTTAGAGTAAAAAGGGTTATTTTAAGTTTATCTTTGGGGGATATATACCCCTTTCCAATTCCCTCCTTTTGTTTTAATAAGTACATTTTAATAGTTTGATGAGCTCTTTCAACTATGCCTTGTCCTTGTGGATTGTATGGAATTCCTGTTATGTGAGTAATACCAAATGATGAGCAAAATTGTTTAAAAGAGGTGGAAGTATAACCAGGACCGTTGTCCGTTTTTAACTGTTTTGGAACACCCACAGTGGCAAAATTTTGTAAGCAATGAGTTATAACATCTTTAGTTTTTTCTCCGGCATGAAGGGAGCCCATCAAAAATCCGGAAGAGGTATCAACTGTAACATGTAAATATTTTAATTTTCCAAATTCTGGCAAGTGTGTGACGTCCATCTGCCAAATATGGTTAGGTATCAGTCCTCTAGGATTGACTCCAAGATTAACTTGTGGTAAAAATGTCACACAATTTTGACATTGTTTTATTATATGTCTGGCTTGTTCTTTAGTTATTTTAAAACGTTTTTGTAAAGTATTAGCATTGACATGGAACCTTTTATGAAAATTTATAGCTTCTTCTATTGTAGAGAAAATATGTATGTCATGTGTAGATTTATCTGCTAGTTCATTGCCCATACTAAGGGCTCCAGGCAATCCTGTATGTGCCCTGATATGACCTATAAAGAATGGATCTTTTCGGTCCCAGATTAGACTTTGTATAGCAGAAAACAAAGAGAAAACAGTAGAAGAAGGTGAAATCCTACCAGCATCTTCAAGGGATATTATAGCATTAACTACATACTGACTATCAGAAAATAAATTAAATACAGAATCTTTAAACATCATAAAAGCTTGTAATACTGCATTAAGCTCTACCTTTTGAGCTGATTGTTTGGGAACTAAAAATGTAAAAGTTTGATCAGGAGTAACTACTGCTGCTGTACCATTGTTTGACCCATCAGTGAATATATTTGGAGCATTTATGATAGGGGTTTTTCTTGTCATTTTTGGAAAAACTACAGGATGCTTAGACCAAAAAGACAACAAAGGATTAGATGGTAAGTGATTATCAAATGAAACACTAGTTTTACACATGATTATTGCCCAAGTATTTAACTCATTAGCTAACTCATCAATTTGATCCATAGTATATGGAGTGATAATTTTATTGGGAGAAATCCCAAATACTCCCTTAGCTGCTTTTATTCCTTTGAGTATTAATTGTCCTACAGCCTCAGGATATCTAGTAAGAATAGTGTTAGGAGAATAAGATAAATGTATCCACAATAATGGACCTTCCTGCCAAAATACTCCTGTAGGAATATTTTTTGTTGGTAGTACAATAAATAATAAAGGCAAACTTATATCAATTCTATCCAAATGCATATTTTCCATATACGTTTCAATGATTTTTAATGTTTTTCTTGCTTCAGGCGTTAACATGCGGGGTGAATTTGGATCTGATGGACCTTTTAGAATATCAAATAAAGGTCCTAACTCTCCTGTTGGTATGCCTAGATAAGGCCTTATCCAATTTATGTCTCCCAATAACTTTTGAAAGTCATTAAGTGATTTGAGTTGATCTACTCGTATTTGAATTTTTGGTGGACGGACCATGGTTGAGGATAATAGAACTCCTAAATAATTAATTGGAAGATTTAATTGTACTTTATCTATTGCTATCTCTAGATTATAATTTTTCAATAAGTTTGTAAGTGTGGCATAACATTCTAGTAATGTGTTTTTATCTTTATGTGCCAATAACACATCATCCATATAGTGAAATATTTGTAGTTCAGGATTTTGGTTTCTAAGTGGCTGGATTGCTTTATTAACATAAATTTGACACATAGTTGGGCTGTTAGCCATCCCTTGAGGGAGTACTTTCCATTCATATCTCTGATCAGGACCTTCATGATTCAGTGCAGGGATAGTAAATGCAAAATGTGGACTATCCTCGGGATGAATTGGAATTGAAAAGAAACAATCTTTAATATCTATAGCTAAAACATGCCAGGTTTTTGGTAAAGCAGACAATTGAGGAATCCCTGATTGAGCAGGTCCCATAATAACCATCTCATTATTAATGGCTCTTAAATCTTGTAATAATCTCCATTTACCAGATTTCTTTTTAATGACAAAAATGGGAGTATTATGGGGAGATACGGAAGGTTGTATATGTCCTTCCGCTAATTGTTGTCTGACCAAGTCATGGGCTACTTGTATCTTTTCTTTAGTCAGGGGCCACTGAGGAACCCATATTGGTCTTTCTGATTTCCAAGTAATTTTGATTGTCTCAGTGGCCCTTTCTGAAAACCCAATTCGTGTCTATTTATTTCTTGATCTATTTGAATAGGTGCTGTTATACCTTGTTCTTGTTCTCTTAATCTTTTTTCTTTCTTAAAGCCTTGTTTAGCCCTAGTAGTGGGCGCATTAGGATTGATGTTATTTGTTAATGTCAATCCTAATTGATCTAGGACATCTCGTCCCCATAAATTTACGGGAAGATGATCCAATACATAGGGCTGTATAGTTCCTTCACATCCTTCAGGATCCCTCCAATCTAATACCATAGCACTTCTATGGGGATTAGTCGCCACTCCTAGGCCTCGAAGCGTTTGAATGGCTTGTTGTAATGGCCAATGTTTTGGCCATTCTTGACGAGAGATGACACTAAGGTCAGCTCCTGTGTCCAGCAGCCCATTAAAGTTATGTCCTTGTATATTTAATTTTAGCATTGGGCGAGAATCTAAATTCAAAGACAGCATAGCCCAATCTACACCTGTGGAGCCTAATCCCTTGGAACCTCTTTCTACATTACGACTGGAAAATTTATCATGCAGGCTGGGTATTATTAATAACTGTGCTATTCTATCTCCTGGTGAAATTACTGATATACCTCTAGGAGAACTAGCTATAATTTTTATTTCACCCTCATAATCGGGATCAATTACCCCAGGACTTATCGTAAGTCCTTTTAGTGTAGAAGAACTGCGTCCCAATAATAAGCCTACTGTTCCCTGGGGAAGAGGTCCTTTTACTCCTGTGGGAATGATTTGAACTCCCATCTCTGGAGTTAGTACTGCTCTGGCAGAGGAGCAGATGTCCAGCCCTGCGCTCCCTCTAGTTTGTCTGATGAGGGATTTAATGGATAATGCGTCCTGGGCACTACCTTGATGGTGCTGTTGGGTTCCTCCATTGCCCCATATATTTGTGGTTTTGGGCCCCGGGGCATTGGGCCCTCTAGTCCGTTTTTTGGCAACGGAGCCTGATACCTTTCTCCATGATATCGTGGGTAAACACTTGGTCTTTGTCCGTTTTTTGATAACGGAATACCCTCTATGGTGGTTTGAGAACGGCATTCATTAGCCCAATGTTTCCCTCTATGGCATCGTGGGCAAATACCCGGTATTCTATTCCTTTGATACCCCACTTTGTTAAACCCTCCTCTTATGGGGCAACTCCTTTTAAAATGTCCTGTTTGATTACAATTATAGCATGTTTTTGGCCTGGCATCTAAAGCCTGTTGTACTGCTGCTAAGACTTGCCCTTGTTCATTAATGTCTCTACATAATTTAATATATGTGTTTAAATCTTCATGTCTCCATGGTCTAATGACCTCTCTGCAGCAACGATTTGCTTGATCATAAGCCAGTTGTTTTATAAATGGCATTACCTGTTCTGTATTACCAAATATCCTAGAGGCTGACTGAATAAGTCTATCTACAAATTCAGCGTAAGGTTCATTAGTTCCTTGTATTACCTTAGATAATTGACCTTGTAAGTCTCCATGCCCCTGTAAAGTTTTCCATGCCCTAACTGCATCTACAGCAATCTGTGCGTATACGCCAGGGTCATATTCAATTTGCTGTCTTTGACCCTCATAAGGTCCCTTCCCCAAAAGCATTTCTATATTTCTTTGAGGATAACCAGCTTCTGTATTTCGTCTAGCTGTCTCCATGCAAAATTCCTCATTGGCAACTTTCCATAATAAATATTGTCCTCCGTTTAGCACAGATCGACACATGTTAGCCCAATCTGCTGGTGTCATGTCCAAGTTGGTAACAGATTCGACCATGCTTATTGTGAAGGGAGCTTGCGGCCCATAGGTCGTTACAGCCTCCTTTAATTGCTTTATTGTTTTGAAATCTAAAGCACGGTGAATTCGTTGCCCTCCTGCCTGCTCAAGTACAGGGCATGCTAATCTTTGGGGTCCTGCCTCAGAATTCCGTCCATCAACTACGGGAGTTGAGGGCCGCTCAGCGGTAGATGGAGCTGTTGGTTGAGTTACGCCCTCTGGTGATAGAACGGAGTTAGTAGCAACCTCCTGTTGTAATTCTCCACCTGATGGCTGCTTTTCCTCTAAGCTTGGTTTCTTTAAATTTTCCTCTGTCTGACTAGCTTGAGAGACCTTCTCTTTTGCTTGACCTAGCATTTTTTCTACCATAGTCTGGACCTCTAACAATTTACTTAGCAGTTTTTCGGTTTGTTTTTTACTGGATTCTAATCTACTATAAAGGTAACGTAACCCAATAAGATAGGATAAAACAAAGCCAAAACAGAATGAAACAAAAACGGAACAGACAATGGTTGTATCAATTTTCTCTTTCTCAGGGCCGAATAACTTCAAACCTTGAGCCAACCATTTTTCCCAGTTCGCCTGAGAAAATTCTAGGGCTAGGGAGCTTGAAATAAAAACAAAATAAATCAAAACAAGAACACATTGTTTTTCTAAATGTTCACCCATTCTGTCGCCTTCCCTCAGGGGCGAGCAGTTTTACTCACCTCTAAGTTTCAGGCGTTCCCCGTACGGGCCACCAAATGCCGCAGTCTTGGCTGGGCACAGAATCACGAGCCAGTCAAGCAGGAACAAAACTTTATTTTGAAAAAGCCGCTGCAGGCAAGCCAAACCCGGTCCTCCCACGCGGGCGTCTGCCGGAACCGCGCGCCTCCCGGAGCCAGGGTCCCGGACCTTCCCCGGAATTTCCTCCTACTATCTTTCCCCAACCAATGGGAACTCTCCAGCAGTCCGGTAACTAGAGTCCTGTAGCAAGCCAAGGTGAACAGCAGGAGCCCAATTTGCATATGAATGTAAATCTTAGCATAATAATACCTCAGTGGCTAGTTGGCGTCACTTTACAACCAAAGGTGCCATTTATATTTTGTTTGTGGCTCCTAGCACAGGTTTGCACCCCAGGGGAAAATATTCTCTGCCATCACTCTCCCTTCCTGTAGGACCGGCATGAGAGCTTCCTTGACAGTAGATGACAGGCAGCTAGACAGTCTAGACTTAGATGGCAACTTTATACAGTTGTCTGGAAGTGACAGCTGTTCATGACTTAGAGACATTGGAATAACCCATGGGTTTGTCCAACAGCATGACTCTTCCAGTGATTTACACCAGAAATTTCATGAGCATCATTCTGCTGACTCATTTCCTTGGCAGTGAGTTGTGTTCTACACATTCTTCCCGGTGAGTGGCTTTCCCTGGCCCAGTGTCTTAGAAGGAGCTCCACAACACCCGCTGCTCTCCTTTACACGTGGGTCTGAGATGCTGAAGAATCTGCTGCTCAGGTGTCATAGGATCCTGTCAGGAAACAGAAACCAACTCAGGATTTCAAATGGAGGGAAAGTGACACAGGAAATTTGCTACACAGGTGTTGAAAAAGCTGAGAAAGCAAAAGGAATAGAGAGATGATCCAGAAGTTAGTAATGTAGAAAATGGCTGATGTCTCTTGGGGCTGTGGAAACAATGGTGTGTCCTCAACTGAGATGTATGAAAGTGGGACAACTGTGCTGGGGCTAGACTCATGTGGGAAAGGCCCCAGGACCAGGGCTGAATCCTCTGAAGGTAGCAGCCTCTTCCAGAAACACCTTCTGGAAACAGAAGGGAAGATGTAAGCCCTTCTTCCCTCCGCCCTCCTGGACTTTCATTTGTAGAAGACTAGACAAGGAAAACTGAGAAATGTAATTTTAACTTAGCTTTGAAATTGCAGAGAAAAACAGAGATGTACAGGTAGGTACAGGGCCAGAAGATAATTGGTAATGATGGGCATAGGGGAAAATAGGCACAGGGTTTTGGAGTTGATATAATTTTAAAAGGATAATACTAGAAAACTTTTAATCAGTTTCATCTGGGAAGGATTTTTTTTTTTTAGCTATGATTCAGTGTTTACCCTAGCCCCAGAAAACACTGTCTGCATTAACAGAACTTGGTCTAACCTCCAACTTACTAAACATAAATTATTCCAAATGTTAAAAAAAAACTTGATTCTGAATGTTTTATTTTATTTATTTATTTATTTATTTTGCTGTTGTTATTTTGTCCTTAAAGGATTCTATATTGAAACCTTTTAGGGGTGAGGGAAAATAGCATAAAGAATGAAAATAGGTGAAAAGATTGGCAGAAATTATTACATATTTTTAGAAGACATAAAGAAAATGAAATGAATAGCAGTTTGAAGTATTCAAAAGAAAATCTGATTTTACGTAACTTAATCCTACAGAATGGACTACATGAAAACAAGACAAAATACTGATGACTGATACCGAAGGTATGATGTTTACGATTCAAGTTTGTGAGATAGTGTCTAGCATTCAGTGAATCAGTCGCAAAATTTTGGTCATATTAATAAGAGTTTTCTTAATATAGCATGTGGTAGATTTGATTACTCTCCAAAAAACTTTAACCATTCCTCACCCCCTCCCTCCACTGGTGAAGTGTATTCTCCTGCCCTCTGAATTTAAGCTTGAATATGGATTTGCTTCAGTCAATGGTAATGGACACAAGGTGACCAAAGACTTGAAAAGCATTTGGTGATTTGGTGTGTTCTCTTGTATTTCTGCCTTAGAAAGATAATAAGACCATGAAAATAACTTCCAGGTTAGCTCACTGGCCTCAAGGAGAGAATGACAAGATATTATGTAGAGCTACCCTATCAGATATGTCCCAACTAAGCCCCCCACCCACAAGTCATCCAGCACATCCAAATTGCCTTTGTGTAAGTCAGTCACATAGCAGAGATTGCCATCTAAGCTGTTTAGGTCACAGATCAGTCATCTGAGCAAAATAAATACTCATCTCTGTAGGATACTGAGAATGCATAGTTATTCATTATACAGAAACATTACAGAGCAGAAACAGTAACAAAACTTTAAAAAATAGTATAGGAAGACATTTGTGCAGAATATAAATATCAGTGACAAATAATAAAATAATTACAAAGGAAATAAGTTATAAAAATAAATAATTAATCACATTAGTTCATTTTGAAAATGTAGGAAACTCCAAATATTACCCAGTTGTTTTTTTTAGATTCCTCAATAAAAGGCATGTGGAAGAGATAATGATTAGAGTTGGACTTCTCATTTCCAAGCTGCATATTAATCCATAAAAAATGATTTGAAGAATTTTGTCCAATAGATAACAGGATCAGGATTGCAAATATTTATATGAATTATTTATAAAAATCTTATCTAAATAAAACATTAGAAAAAAATGAGAGACCAAAAGCATAATGCTGTAAATATGTTGTAATATAATTCATGGAATAAAATTTTGTATAAAAAATCCATAGCATTTATATATCTTGCTGAGTGCCTTTAAACATTTTATAAACACAGTAATAAAATTAACTTCAGAATTGATACTACTTACTACTAACAAAGATTGGAATTTGTTGAAAAGGCATTTGCCCAACCAATTATTCTTTCAAAAAACTCTTCATGATATTTAACTCTTCCTCATTATTCAGCTTCCTGAGATAATCCACTGAGATAATCCACTCACCGTAACTCTCATATGTCATTGCAGTTTGGAGGTAGACCCCAAAACTCATTTCTGGAGGAGTGGTTCCTCAGTGGAGTAAGGTTTAGAGGTGCAGCCTTTAGGAATTGATTGGTTCTGGATTAGAAGGGCTGTAACCTCGTTAATGGATTAATTCATCTGATGAATTAATAATTGAAATGGACAACTGAATGGTAACCATAGGCAGGTGGAATGTGGTTGGAGGAGGGGGGTCAGTAGGAGAATGCACTTGGGGAATCTATCTTGTCCCTGGCTATTCTTCCTCACTCCTTCCCAGCTGCCATATACTGGGCAGCTGTCCTCCTCCATGCCCTTCCATCATTAATTTTCTGCCTTGCAGTTAGCTGTCTATGGACTGGATTTTCTTAAACAATGGGCCAAAATAATTTTTTCCTCCTCTCAGTAGTTATTGTCAGGTATTTTGATCACAGAGACGAACAGCTAACTAACAGCTGGTGTTACTTGCCACATTTTTCTTCTTTGTAAATTCTTTTGATCAAGAATATCTTTTCATTGTAATTCATGAAAGCCCTGGTGAAATACAATATCTCACCTGTCTTCTTAATTCACCTTGCAACCACAATTCCTCCCAAAATAATTAAAGCATGATCTTCCCAGTCAACCTCAAGTTAGAAATGCTAAGTGACAGCCTTCAAATTATGGGTTAAGCAAACCCATTTTCCCTCCCTCCTAGCCAATCAAATACCTTGGCTATATTTTCTGATCTCCCCAACAGCTGTGAGTCTTGTGCCTTTGAACTGTAGCTCATGGCATGTGAGTACAAGTGATAAGTCTATGGAATCTGAGTACAAATGACAAGTCTGGCTTGTAAATTATCTCAAGTATGATCCTCCATGTGCTTTCCTCTGGCCTCGGCTTTAGGAACTTCATGAAGAAGATCACAGAGCCACAAAATGAAAGGTATCTGGATCAGGAACACCAGCTTGGAACTTCATGTGAGGAGAAAATAACTGATTGAATTAATACAGAAGATTTCAAAGTTTATCTGTTACTGCTGTTGGCATTAACTTTACTAACAGATAACTGTAAACAGATATCTTAAAGAAGCAGGGGTTAAAGAAACAGGGGGTAATAAACATGAAACAAAGATAAAGCACAGTTGGAAAAATTTTTAGAAAATGCAACAAATGCAAAGATGTGTAATTTCATCCAATTTTGTTTATATTGTGTGCTCTGATTTCATATTACAAGACACCTAATCATGTTGCCCAAAGACTAATCTTGTCTTTAGGAACTTACCTGCTAATCACTTTTCACTATTTCTAAAAAAAAAAGTTAGAAAAGCAACCACAATAACTAGATAAGTGGTTATTTCTTTTACATCAGCTTCCTCTCTTCCATCTCTCTATTGTAATGCATACTGCCATATAAATTATTTGGTTAACATCTGTGCAGCTAAAAGAATAATTCGAATTGGATATCATGATTTGGGAAACAACCTCAAGCAAACAGAAGAGATAAACAATAATTTTGTTCACTCTTGGCACTGGAAAGATTTTTTTCCTGATTCATGCCAAGAATGAATGTGGAAAATGAAGAGACTGCAGAAGTGTAACTTTTGTACGGTAACCAGCTTTATGTCACAATAACAAGCACCTGAGGTAATCAACTGAAGCCTTTTCTCAGCTTATTTTAGCTCATAGATTTGGAGACTTCAGTTCAGGATTGACTGGTTCTACTGTTTGGGGGCAGTGAGGAGGAAGGCAACATGGAAGGGGCACATGGAAGAGCAACACATCCCACCTCATTGCCAAGGAACAAAGAGAGAGAGGAAAGGACCAGGGTCCCACCATTCCCTTTCAGGGCAGTTCCCCAGTGATAGAAAGATTTCCTACTAGGCCCCAATCCTAAAGGTTCCACCATCTTCCCACAGTACCATGCTAGGGACCAAGCCTTTAACATATGGGTCTTTGGCGGGGGAGATCAAGATCCATACATAGCACATTGGAATCAATATTCCTTACTTTATATGCTCCTATCTGATGACAGAGGTACTCTATCAGTGCAAAATCAACATTTCTACCATAATTTATATATGGATACAAAGGGGAAAATTGGAGAAAACAAAATTACAAAGCACTTCAGTCAACAGAACACCACTCTTCATTTATTGAACAAAGCATTTATAAATGATAATCACACTGGAATCCTCAAAGAAGATGGCAGTATATCCATTTGAAATATATATATTTTTCTAAAGGTTAAGAGTAAAATCAAGAATTTCTTTGCCCAATTTCCTTTCATATGAAAAGAGAACATAAAATGATTATGTACCCTCAGAATCTGCCTGAAGAAAACACTTGTATTCCTTTGGCCTTGTTTCTGAATTTTTATTATAATTTGTTTTTCAAGTATCTTTATTTTTTTTCTTCTAAATAGTATTTTTTGATGCACTCTTCTATTTTAAAACTTATTTTTCTTAGATTCTTTAAACTGAAATTCTATTGTTTGGAAGCCATTCACTTTAAAATGCTTTGTTGATTAAAAAATAGAAAGGATGGAAAAACAGGGAGCATTAGACACAGATTCACCCCGAAGTCAATACATTTGTCTTTATTTGTATCGAGATTTTGATGTCTCAGAACAGATGCATTTTAAATATGAAAATCTTTGTACAATAAGAAACTCATATTATTACTCCTAGAAGTTTTTTTTAAATGATAATGGAATATTGAGTTTGACAGACCCTAACATCAGAAAGAAAGGAACCCCACTCTATGTGGAATTAATGATCCAAACTTTGCTTCCTATATGTTCAAGGAAAAGTCTGGTTTGTAATCACAATACTTTAAAAAATTGCAAGACTGTATTATTTCCATTTTAAGTATGAGAAAACATATGCAGAATGCTAGATTTTTAATCTAGGTCTCTCTAGCTCCAAATACATATTCATTACCATTAAACAGCCTCATATAAACATAATCAGCTAATTGATGCAATCATATTTGGTACTTGTGCAAGGTACCACAGTGTGATGGCTGATTTGGGGTGTCAATTTGGGCACTGAGCCAATCGTTTTTCAGCTGAAAATGAAAGCAAGATGGTTTCACCTGTGATTGAAATTAATTTTTAAAAAACACACACATACCTGTCATCTGGATGGAAAATTAATTAATGCTGGTTAAAGACAAGTTATATAGTCTTTTCTCTGGGCATAGCCACTGCTATCTCCAATGCTACCTAGGAGGTCACTGCTACTGACACCCAGAGGTCTCTTCTCCAATCAGCTGCTGCCTGCATGGCTACCACCATCACCACTGCCTCTGATGATGCAGTCTCTGCTGGTACCCCAAGGTCGCCTGGAGGTCTTCTTTCAGGCACTGCTGCCACAGAAGACACCACTGCCCTGGATGCAACTGACACTGACACCACTGCTGACCCCCAGAGATGACCTGGTGGTGCTGTGCTCACAGCTGCAGTTGCAACCACAGCTGCTGCTGACCTGCTGCCTGTTGCAACAATCACCTCCACTGCTACTGCTACCACTGTGGGGGAGACTCCAGGTTTGGTTGCATGTGGCTGCACCCATTTTGGGACACCAGCCAGGGCCTGGGGCCTGGGTGCCAGCAGGTTTACCACCATAAGATCCTCTGTCTGGGGACTCCCACTGGGACTGGCAGGTTCATTGTAGGGGTGCCTGCAGGTTTGACGGTGGTGCCTGGTGTCTTCCTGCTGGGAGTGCTGTTGGCCTTTGTCTTGCTGCTGCATCTCAGGGTTGCTCCTTTGAATGAGTGTATCCCTGGTGTTCTTTCTGCAAATAGGAGCAGCATTGAGATCTTGGGACTATAGCATGGCCAAGCCTGAGGTATCTGAAACCCAGATTGGTGGGATAGTGACTGGGTCTTAGAGGGCTAATCTGGGCCTTGTCATCTCAAGAGATGTCAGAGACAGGGCTGAGAAACTTTTGAATGCTGATGGAGAGAGTCCAACTTTCCAGCAAGATTTATTTTATTTTATTTCTCAATTCACTAATATCTCTACCATATTTGAAACAGGGTGTTCTTTATGCATCAGTGTGTGGAGGACAATGATATATAAATGGTGTTTTGCATTTTTGCTTTGTATTTTTATGTCTTTAAATTTTTTCCTTATTCATATTCTTCTTCTTTTGTCTGTTTTCTTGTATTTTCTTTCCAACTTTTCTCCAACCAACAGCCAGTTTCTGTTAGCTCCTCTTTCTGTGAATTTTTGCTTCTAGCTTCTCTCTTCCTCCCTTGTGAATATTGTGTACTACACTGCCTCTGTCCTCTTGACCACCTTTTGAGATTGTAAGCCATTTTACTGAATTTTCTGTTTATACTATAGATGGTTATTGAACTTGTCATTTTGGCTTAATGCAAGAAAGCAGTAGACACCTTAGTGGGAGCTATTAGGTTTAAGGCTACATATTGATTACACTTGGTGCTGTTGATATTGGTCTCACCACTAAGGCGAGGTGCTGGAAACCTTCAAGGACAATATAGATCTACAGGGTAGAATTTATGCTGCCTTATATCCATACTTCTAGATAGGAAAACACATGAACAACATTTAAAAAAAATTAGGGAATAAAGTGCCGCAAACAAACCAAGATGCTTCAACAACAGAAGCTACTAATAACACAGTAGAAGAAATGTCCAAGAATGAGTTCAGAATGTACATAGTTCAATTGATCTGTGAAGTAAAAAATAATGTAAGGAGTGAAATCACAGAAAAAGTACAGAAAGTGAAAGATTGCTTCAATAAAGAGTTAGAGATTGTGAAAACAAAAAACAAGCAGAAATCCTCAAAAGGAAGGAATCAGTAAACCAAATTATAAATTCAATAAAAAAGCATCACCAACAGACCAGACCACTTGAAAGATAGAACCTCAAACAAAGAAGACAAAAATCTCTTGAAAGTAGAGTTGACCATGCAGAGAATATGGTAAGAAACCATGAACAGAATATCCAATAATTATGCAATAACATGAAAAGACCAAATTTAAGAGTTATGCAGAATAGATAAAGAAGCAGAGATACAAACCAAAAGAATCCACAATCTTTTCAATGATATAATAGCAGAAAATTTCCCAAACCACAGGATCTCAAATGTATGAAAGAAATTACAGTAGACTCACACCAAGACACATTATAATGAGAATAATTAACAGAAAATAAAGATCTTAAAGGCTGTAAGAGAAAAGGAAAAAAAACAAATTACATAAAGGGGGAAACCAATTCAGATTTCAACTGATTTCTTAACCCATGCTCTCAAAGCTAGGAGGTATAATAATATTCAAGCTCTGAAAGAAAATGGATGCCAACCCAGAATTTTTGTCCAGCAAAATTAAGTTTCAGATTTGAAGATGAAATTAAATTTTCCATGATGAACAAAAATTAAAAGAATTTACAATAGAAAGTCTACACTATAGAACATTCTCAATAAAATAGTCAATGAGGATGAAGTGGGAAAAAAAGTGAAAATCAGCAAATAGAGGATCTACATCAAAGGAATATTCAACCAAAGGAGAAATTAAGTCAAATTAAAAACCAGAAATAAATCAAAATGACAGGGATATAAATCATATCTCAATAATAACCTTGAATGTTAATGGCCTAAACTCATCAATCAAAAGACATAGATTGGCAGATTGGATTAAAAATCAAGAACCAACAATATACTGTCTTCAAGAGGCTCACCTCATGGGCAAAGATATCCACAGGCTGAAGGTGAAAGGATGGGAAAAAACTTATCACTCATATGGATTATGTAAACAAGCAGGGGTTTCCATTCTCATTTCAGGTAAAGTAGACTTCAAACCAAAGTTAATCACAAGAGACAAAGAAGGACATTTCATACTTATTAAGGGAAGTATATATCAGCAGGACATAACAATTATAAATATTTATGCCCCAAATAATTAAGCACCAACATAATCAAACAAATCCTTCTAATTTCAAGATGAAGACTACAACACAATAATACTGGGTGACCTTAACACACCTCTCTCACTATGAGACAGATCTTTCAAACAAAAACTAAACAAGGAAATATAGAACTAAATAATACAATCAATAATTAAGACTGAACAGACATATATAAAGTATTTTATCCATCAACAAGCAGAACTTTGCTCCTTCTCTAAAATAGACCATATCTTATGCCACAAAGCAACTCTGAGTAAATACCAAACAAAAAACAAAAACAGAGATAATACCTTGCATTCTATCAGATCATAATAGAATGAAATTAGAAACCAAAAGACCTAAAAGTTCCACCGGAAAACTTCTAAAACTAGTCAATGAATTCAGCGAAGTAGCACGATATAAAATCAACACCCATAAATCAAAGGTATTTCTGTAGATCAGTGACAAATCTTCTGAAAGGGAAATGAGGAAAATGACCCCATTTACAACAGCCTCAAAAAAATAAATAAATAAAATACTTGGGGATTAACTTAACAAAAGAAGTAAAAAACCTGTACAGTGAAAACTACAGAACGCTAAAGACAGAAATTAAGGAAGACCGTAGAAGATGGAAAGATCTCCCTTGTTCTTGGATAGGCAGGATTAATATTGTGAAAATGATCATAATGCCAAAAATACTATACAGATTTACTGCAATTCCAGTCAAAATCCCAATGCCATTCCTCATAGAAATAGAAAAAGCAGTCATGAAATTCATCTGGAAAAATAAGACACCAGAATACCAAAGCAATCCTTAGCAAGAAGAGTGAAGCAGGTGGCATCACTATGCCAGATGTTCAACTATATTACAGAGAGCAACAAAAACAGCATGGTTTGGCACCAAAATAGACTTGTAGACCAATGGTACAGAATAGAAGGCACAAAAACAAACCCACATAATTACAGTTAACCTTATACTAGATAAAGATGCCAAAAACATACATTGAAGAAAAGATAGCCTCTTCAACAAATTGTGCTGGAAAAACTGGAAATCCCTATGCAAAAAGATGAAAGTAAATCCCTCTCACCATACACAAAATTCAACTCAAAGTAGACCATGGACCTAGGAATTAAACCAGAGACACTGCACCTAATAGAAAAAAAAAGTAGGCCCAAATCTCCATCATGTTGGATTAGGCCCAGACTTCCTTAATAAGACTTCTTATTATAGTACAAGAATTAAAATTAAGAATCAATAAATGGGATGGATTCAAACTCAAAAGCTTCTTCTCAGCAGAAGAAACTATCAGTAAGGTGTATAGAGAGCCTACAGAAAGGAAGCAAATTTTTACATACGCACATCATATAAAGCATGAATCTCTAGGATATATAAAGAACTCAAAAATCTTAACACAAAACAAAACAAATAATCCAATCAATAAATGGGCCAAGGAACTGAACAGACACTTCTCAGAAGATGATATACAGTTAATCAACAAATATATGAAAAAATGTTCAACATCTCTAGCAATTAGAGAAATGCAAATCAAAACTAAGATTTCATATCACTCTAGTCAAAATGGCAGCTATTAAGAATACAAACAACAATAAGTGTTGATGGGGATGTGGGGAGAAGAGCACACTCTTACATTGCTGGTGGGACTGCAAATCTGTGCAACCAATCTGGAAAGTCGTATGGAGATTCCTTGGAAAACTGGGAATGAACCACCATTTGACCCAGCTATCCCGCTCCTTGGTTTATACCAAAGGACTTAAAATCAGTATACTACCATAATGCAGTCATGTCAATGTTTATAGCAGCTCAATTCACAATAGCTAAACTATGGAACCAACCTAGGTGTCCTTCAAAAGATGAATGAATGAAGAAAATGTGGTATATATATTCAATGGAATATTGCTCAACTTTAAAGAAGAATGAAATTATGGCATTTTCCAATGAATGGATGGAGTTGGACAATATCATGCTAGCAAAATAGCCAATTCCAAAAAACCAAAGGCCCAAATGTTTTCTCTAATATGCAGATGACCACTCACAATAAGGCAGGGGGCACTAGAGAAGAATAGCATTAGATTAGGTAGAGGGAAAAGAAGGGAGGAGTGGTGAGGGGATGTGGGGATAGGAAGGATAGTAGTACAAAACAGGCTCTATTACTTTATGTATATATGTGATTGCATGACCAATATGATTCTACAACATGTACACTCAGAAAAATATGAAATTATATCCAATCTATTTATGATATATCAAAGTGTATAAATGTATTCTACTGTCATGTATCACTAATTAGAACAAATTAAAAAAATTTTTTAAACAATCGTTATTAAGGGCTGGGGATGTGGCTCAAGCGGTAGCGCGCTCGCCTGGCATGCGTGCGGCCCGGGTTCGATCCTCAGCACCACATACCAACAAAAGATGTTGTGTCCGCCGAGAACTAAAAAAAAATAAATAAATATTAAAAATTCTCTCTCTCTCTCTCTCTCTCTCTCTCTCTCTCTCTCTCTCTCTCTCTCCCCCTCTCTCACTCTCTCTTTAAAAAAAAAAAAAGCAATCGTTATTAAATTATCAGGTAATATCTATAACTTTGCGGACTTTAATTAGAACTTACCAGAATTAGCATGAGACCAAACAACTAAACCAAACAAAAATAAATGTATAAAAAAAGAGAAAAAAAGAAACTCATCCACAAGAGATTATTAGACACACATTCACTAAAGCAAATGTGCTTAAAGAACCTCAATAAATTAGAGGAAAGACAGGAAATTGACTAGAGAATTGGTGACTATGAAAAAAACATAATAACAAAATTATTGTAATTGAAATGTTATTAACAACATGTTAGTTATAATTGAAGAGGAAATTAATAAATTAGAATATAAGTGACTAAAATGTAGACTAGAGAATAGAGAATTACACAGATGGAAATGTCAGAAAAGAGTTTGAGGGAGAAAGGGGATGATAGGATCTAACTTGTTACTGAAGTTCCAGAAGCAGAGAAACAAGAATTCACAACACCAATAACTTAAGAGCTGATAACTCAAAATATTTTTAAACTGTTAAAAGAAATTAAGCTATAAATTCAGCAAAAGATAGAAATGCCAAGCAGGAAAAACACGACTTGGCATAAAATGGAAAAAAAACTTCTTATGCTCTTAGAGGCAAAATTCCTGAACAAATATTGGAAAGCTTTATCCAATATTATATGAGAAAGATTATTGTATGGCCATATGTGTTTATTTAGGGGAGGGTTATGGCGTGAATTAAAAATTCAACATATATATATATATATATATATATATATATATATATATATATATATGGTTACCTTAATGGAAGATAAGGAGGAAAACTACATGGTGCATGGTTATCTCAAGAGATTTTAAAAAGCAACAAACATAATTCAATAACCACGAATGAGTTTTTAAAATGTCTAAGCAAAGGAGAATTACTTAATCTAATTAAAAATATCTACCAAAACATGTCTTAGCTAGAATTAAATATTGTGAGCTTTCCCTTAAGAAGGAGAATGAGACAATAAAACCTACTGTAACTTCTTTTCAACATTGTACATGAGGTCATAGCCAAGTAAAAGTATAAGAGATGTAAGAGTTGGGAAGGAAGAAATAAACTTGTCATTATTTGCAAATGGCATAATTATGTACACTAAAAATTCTCAAATATATTTATTCACAAACTTAGAATTATTAATATGAATTTATCAAAGTTGTTGAATATAAGATTAACTTCGAAAATCAACTGCACATCTATTATAGTAAATTGGGTTATTGAATCCATTCTTCACCCCTGTCAGCATTCTTTTTTTCACATAAACTCTATTACCAATTTCTTGATTTGATGTGGCATAGATAGTACTTATAGCATTTAGTTATTACTAAGTCAGAGCAAGAAGTCAGTTGTATAAACTGGAATCTTAATAATCAACTGACTCCATTCAAATAAGTCTACATATGAACTTTGAATCAAACTTAAATACTTTTGTTTCTCTGGTCCTAGGGATTGATCCCAGCGGGTACTTTCTCATTGACCCACATCTCTAGTCCTTTATATATATTTTATTTTTAGACAGAGTCTTACTAAGTTGTTAACACTGGCCTCAAACTTGTGATCCCCTTTCTACAGCTTCCAGAGTCACTTGGATTACAGGCATGTACCACTGCACCTGGCAAATATATCTATTTTTATACAGCCCTGTGGGTTGCATTGTACCACATTCATACACACATATAACATAATTCAATAAATCTCACTTCCCTTTACCCCCTTGCCCTCCGCTCCATCTGATCTTCTTCCTCTACACTAATGTTCTCCCTTCTACACTCATGATTTTTCCCCTTCCTCTAGTTTCCACATGAAAGGTAACATGTGACACTTGTCATTCTGAGTCTTATTTCATTTAATCTTATTTCGTTCATTAATCTCCAGTTCCAACCATTTTCCTGAAACTTACATAATCCCATCCTGTTTATGGCTGAATAATACTATGTTGTATACCATGTCTTATTTATCCATTCACCTGTCAACAGGCATGTAGAATGATTTCATATATTGCCATGATAAACATAGGCATGCAGGTATCTCTAAAGTATGCTAACTTTAATTCTTTTGAATATATACCAAGGAGTAGTACAACTATATCAGATGGCAGTTCTATTTTGAATTTTTAAGGAACCTCCAAATTGATTCCCATAGTGACACTAATATATTTCTACCAATACATATCCTTTTCCCCACATGTACTCACTAGCATCTATTGTTATTTGTATTCCCGATGACTGCCATTCTGACTGGGGTGAGATGAATGAAACTTCCATGAAGTTTTGATGGCTAAAGATGTTGAACATATTCTCATATAATTATTGACCATTTGCATTTCAACTTTTGAGAAATGTCTGTGCAGTTCATTTAACCATTTATTTAATGGGTTATTTGGGATTTTTGTTGTTTGGTTTTGGTGTTGTTAAGTTTTTTGTGTTCTTTATATATTCTGGATATTAATCCTCTGTTGAAAGAGTAGCAAGCAAAGATTTTCTCCCCTTCTCTTTGTTTCCTTTGTTTTGGATAATTTTTTTAAACTCAATCCTGTCTCATTAAACAATTCTGGCCATTATTTTCTGAGCTATAGTAGTTTCATTGCTTATGCCAATATCCTGAAGGTTTCTCCTGTGTTTTCTTCTACTAGTTTCAAAGTTTTAGTTTTTATGTTTAGGTCTTTGATGTATTTTAATTTTCTTTAATTGAGAGATTGGACCTAGTTTCATTCTTATGCATATAGATAATTACTTTTCCTAGCATCATGTGTAAAAGAGGCTGACTTTTCTCCAATTGTGTTTTTGGTGACTTTGTCCAGAATCAGGTAACTACAGCTCTGTGTTTTTATTTCTGAGGTATATACTAATTCCTATTATTTTATTTCTAATGTTTTATTTGTTCCTAATTCTCCTTTGCTTATCTATTCTTCTAATAAGATGTATTCCTTCCCATACTCTCTTGGTTATTTCTATTTTTCTCTTCTCTTTGTAAGATTCCTTTAAATATCTTTTGCAGTGCTCACTTAGTGGTTATAAATTCCTTTAGTTTATGCTTATCTTGGAAGCTTTTGATTTATCCTTCAATCCTTAAAGATATATTTGCTGGATATAGCAATCTAGGTTGGCAATTAGTTTCATTCAGGGCCTAAAATCAATAATCCAATACTCTGAGATCTTTCAGTATTCTGATGGGATGTCCTTTATAAGTGACTTGGCATTTCTCTCTTACATCTTTGAAAATTCTTTTATTCTGAATTTGGGGACATTTTAACCATAATATAATATGTAGTAGCTCTTTTCTAGCCATGTCTATTTGGAGTTTTAAATGCTTCAAGATCTGAAGGTCTATTTCCTTCCCAAGAATAAAAAAAAAAAGAAAGTTCTGCTCCAATTTCACTATGTCATTGGCCTGTATCTGCATTCCTTCCTCAAGACCTATGGGAGGTACATTTGGTCTGTTAAATTGGTCCCAAAGCTCTTGTCTATTCTGTTCTTAGTTTCTTATTCTTTTATTACTCTCTCAGTGTTCTAGTCCATCCACGTTCTTCAAGCCCTGATATTCTTTCTTCTGCTCAATCTAGTCTATTAGTGAGAATTTCCACTGAGTTTCATTGAGGTTTTTATTTCCAAGATTTGCATTTGGTTCCTTTTCAGAATCTCTCTTCATTGAAATGCTTTTTCAATATCCTGTGTTTTTTTCCTAATTTCATTCATCTATTTGTACTTTCTTTAAATTAACTAATCATTGTAACATAAATTTTTTTAAACTCATAGTCTGGCATTGCCTTCACATTGATATCTACATATTTAGTTATTAGGGAGTTGTGAACTTTGGGAGGCATCTTGTTACCTTGTTTTCTTCTGTTACTTGTACTTCTGTCCATGTTGAGGTTTGCATGTTTGGGATGAAATTTTCTTTCACTGTATGTGAAGGACTTTTTAATGAACTGCTGTTTATGATGTGACCCAGGCTAGATGTATATCTTAGCATCATAGAAGCCATACATCATAATCCCTAGCACAGCTCCAATTGGAGAAAAAAACACAACTAACAGCAACAGCTTGAAAAAGAGAGTTAAGAACAAAGATGGAGAAGGGAATATAGAAAAAGGAATAAGAAGAGAAAAAAAGCATAAAGTTATGGGGTAGATATACAAATGAGAAATTTTTTTAAAAGTGAGGGAGAAAATACAATTAACAACAACAAAAAGCCACAAAACCAAACCAATAATGACAAGAAAAAAACAACACAGAAAATAGTACAATAAAATAAAGAGCAAACTCAAAAATGACTAAAATTCATCCTAGTCAAGATATTTAAGATGAAGAAACTTCCTTTAGGGTCTTCCAGTTTTAAAATCTGCCAGGTATCTGGAGCATGGCCAATGTTTAAGCCTTCATAGCCTATTATCTGAATGACTCTGTGTCAAGGAACAACCAAACTAATCAGTTCTATGTTATTTATTTTTCCCCATTTCCAGATTAATATCTTGCTTAGTAAAAACTGCTAGGCTCAAACTCTGGAGCCTAGCCACACAATTCTCTACTTGCTTTTCCTCAATGCATGCTTAGGTGGCTCTGCAGATTACACAGCACAGCAGGTCTGGGAAATTGTGAGTTTTGCTGCATGGAGGGGTGCCAAGCATCTCCAGACTGGCAGCCATCCTTTCCTGGGTCAAACAGTGGCTTTGTATATCCCTCAGGAAGTCTTTGGTCCACAAGGAGCTGACTCATGCCCAAGGAAACTCACAGTGTCCTTTCCCATCCTTCTTAGGGTGCAACCCCATGCAACTCTGGAATCTCAGAGGTGGGTCTGTATACAGGCAGGTTGCCTAATATCACAGAGAAGATGATGTGAGACTCCTGCCCAGTGGACAGTTCCATCTCTAGTGCAGGCAGGAATTTGCACAACTAAGAGTCTTCAGTCTGTGGATGGTTCAGTGGATCCAGTTCTACTCCTGCTGCTGGCAATCAGTAGGTCCCAGAGGCCTTTAGCTGGCAGGAATCTCACTGCATATATTATTCAAATGTCTTGGCATTTTCCCCATAGTAATATTTGCTGTGATCTCCAGGGGAGATGAATATGCAGCCAAGCTACAAGTTTAGGCATGACTCCAACAAAATGGTGCCAGCTCTTCACTTATAAGTTGGGATAAATGGAGCACTTTTAAAGCACCAGCCTGCTATGTGGCTTCTTGATCAGCTAATTCCACTGACTTTCTCTTAAGCAATTGATTCTATAACAGTTTTAAAATTTTCTTCTCTATATTTCCCTTTTTGTCAGCCCTTCCCCTATCCTTCCCTGGCACCACAGGTGCAGGTTTGGCTCTGATGAGCACTTTCTTGCTCTTTATTCCAGTAACCAGAATCTCTGAGTCTCTCCAAATCCCTGACTACCCAATAACAAAGTTCAGTGCATTTACTCAGTCATCCACCTTACTAAGTAGCTGTTTTCCAGCTGTTTTAGTTCTGAACTGGGAAAATCTGAGAAGTACAGTCTGCTTCTGCCATCCTGATCTCACCTAATGAGATCTCTCTTTGCCTACGTTTTATGGCTGCACAGTGAATTAAGTGTACTTGCACACCAAAATTTGGGCTGGATCATTTGTCATAGTTTAACTAATGGAGTATTAAGGAACGATGCAACAAATGTTTGAGGAGCACTTACCCAGTTAGCATTGCCCTTTCTTGTTTCTGCCATTACAATGAAACACTTCCTTTAGGAACTGACAAATTTTCACCTAAGGCTCAGAATGAGCAGATGTTTCATCCAGCTACAATGAACCAAGCATAATTATACCTGAAGTTGGCAGCAGAGCTGCCCACCTGAATCTAGCCTAGATGAGCTTTTCCAGTTGAATGATACAACCATGAACATAAATTATTTTTAAGCCACTAGGTTTTCCTGTGGAACATCATTGTATTAATATCTGATAGATACATCTGTATGATAGAAATTTTTAACACAATTCTAAAATTATGTCACTTAAAATAGGACCAGCAAACACCAAATATCAAGCAATAAATCCTTCAGAATGAACATACTTTCCATACTTAAGTTATAGAACATTATATTAGAGACATTAAAGAAGATCTAAATATGTAAGTGGAGGAATACAATGTTTACATGGATTATAAAATTCAATATTTCAAAGATGTCAGTTCTTCCCAGATGAATTCATAGGTTCAATAAAACCCTAATCAAAAGCCTAGTAGTATGGGGTAGAGAGAGAAGATGTGAGGGAAGGGGAGGGGGGATAGTAGGGGATAGGATAGGTAGCAGAATACAACAGTTACTAATAGGGCATTATGTAAAATTGTGGATGTGTAACCGACGTGGTTCTGCAATCTGCATTTGGGGTAAAAATTGGGAGTTCATAACCCACTTCAACCTAATGTATGAAATATGATATGTCAAGAGCTTTGTAATGTTGTGAACAACCAATAAAAAAATAAAAAAATAAAAAGCCTAGTAGTGTGGAGTTTGTTTGTTTATGGAAACTAACAAACTGATTCCAGAATTCATAGTGAAATGTAATAGGCCCCAAATAGTCAAAACTCATAAGAACTAATATGATGTATTTTCATTGCTTAATATTATAATTATAAAGTTTATAACAAGTTTTGCTGAAACAGGGATAGAAAAATAGGCCACTGCATTTATACATATATAGACACAACTTATGATAAGTGATACTGCAACACAGTAAATAAAGAACAATTTTTTTAAAAAAAGCTTATATAAACTGGTTTCCATAGTGGCGTAATTTGGCAAACTTCACCAATGTTTAAAATGCACACAAACTTTGGTAGAGCACTCATATGACTATATCCTGCATTAATACTGGCACACGTGCAAAATGGCAAATGCACAGTTTCCATATTGAATATGTATGTGTATTAGCAAAAATGCAAACCATGTAGCTGTAGATCTACCAGTAGATGGCTGGTAAATATGTAACTGAATAGCATGCTACTGTGAAATGAAATGTAATGATGTGGAAGAATCTTCAAGGTATATTATGTAATCTAAAAATGAAATAATGGGGGGCTGGGGATGTGACTCAAGCGGTAGCGTGCTTGCCTGGCGTGCGTGCGGCCCGGATTCGATCCTCAGCACCACATACAAAGATGTTGTGTCTGCCGAAAACTAAAAAATAAATATTAAAAAAATTAAAAAATAAATAAAATAAACTGGTTTCCATATGTGGAAAAAGTTCCTCTTGAGTTTATTGCATATAAAAAGTAACTTTCAGGTAGAATATAAATGTGAAAGTTAAAATGAGAGATCTCTGGAGAGTAACATACTTACGTGTGAGAGTAAGTTCCTGACTTTGAAGTAGGAAAACTCTCTCACACGCACACACACACACACACACACACACACACACACATACACACACAAAAGGTATGTTGGGGGTACTTGGTCCTGCGACACATGTACTAAAATTAAAATGACACAGAGATCAGCATGCCCCTACGAAAGGATGACATGCAAATTCTTGAAGCTTTCCATAATATACATAAAAAATACTAACTATGGAAACATATTAACAAATTGTTTTACATTAAAATCAAGAATATATCCTCAAAAGATGATAAGAATTATTATAAGAACTAAAAGGCAAAACATAAAGTGAGGAACACAATTTGTATTACAAATATCAAAGAATTCAAATCCAGAATTATAAAACACTCTTAAAAATCCATGAAAAAAAATTAAATTTTTTTAACAATATGCAAGAAAGTGCTAGAAATAATTAGCCATCAAATAAATGCAACTTTAAAGTGTTTTTTATGCCATTTTATAATTACACATAGCAATAGCATTCATTGTAACATATTCATACATGCACATAACAAAATTTGCTCCATTTCATTTCCTAATACTTCCCCTTCCTTTCTCTCCACTCTCTCCCTGAACCCCTTCTACTACTCTACTCTTTACCCTTATATTTATATTTTTAATTGGCAAAATAAATGCAATTCAATGTCACAATATGATACCACTTATATGTAAGAAGGTTTAAGACTGACAATGTAGAGTGCAGACTAGGAGATGGAACCCTCAAGCACTATTGGTAGGATCCCAATTAATACAACATTCTCAGAAAACTGCTTATTCCATTGTTGTAGTTTGGATATGGACTCTTACCAAGCTTCTGTTGAAAACTTGGTTCTGAATGCAGCAATGCATAGAAGTGAAATTTTGAGAAAGAGAGTGGATAGTGAGGGCTCTGATCTCTTCAAGGAATTAATACATTGATAGATCTTCCTTTTTTTCTTTCTGTCTCTGCTTCCTGTCCACCATGAGGTCATATCTTTTTCTCTACCACATGCTGTATGTTATGATAGTCTGCCTTGCCGTGGGCACAGGAAGCAAAAGAGCCTCATCATCTTGGACTGAAACCTCTAAAACTATGAGTCACAATAAACCTTTCCAACTTCAAGTTGTTTGTCTCAGGTATTTTATCATAACAACAAAAAGCTAACACATTGTATATACTAAACAAAGCATATCTATGTACTATACCCAGCAGTTCTACCCCTGATTATATATCCAACAGAGTGAGATATATATATATATATATATATATATATATATATATATATATTCTCCTTAAAGAAGTATTAAAATTATTTATAGCAGTATTATTCACAATATCCAAATACTGGAAAGAATTATATTTGGCTTAAAGCTGCCTATATATCTTGATTTCATATGCAGAAAACTGTTACCTAACTTTGTATATAAATAATGACCCAACAGTCTAACAAGAGTGAAATGTGCAAGGCAGGCATGATATGTGTGTATACTCTAGTAATGACTATATGTGATAACATGGATAAATCTCATGAATACAGTTATAATTCAAAGAGGCTAGATGCAAAAGAATATGTACTATTTGATTCCACCTTATGTCACATTCAAGAAAACACTAAATTCACCTCTAGTGTTAGAAGTCAACATATTGGCTAATTGGGGAAGGGATGTGTACTTACTTGAAGAAAGCATAGAGGAGGCTTATGCACATTTGCATATAACTTGGGAGATATATATCTTATTTAAAATACATATACATATATAGTGATCTATATACACATACGAATATAGTGATTTTTTTCTTTTTTAGTTTTTTTTTTATTTTTAAATGTTTTACCAGTGCATTATAATTATATGTAATAGTGGGGTTCATGGTATATGAGTTTTGGGAGGTTTTTTTTTTCTGTATCAGGGATTAAACCCAGGGGCACTTAACCACTGAGCCACATCCCCAGCCCTTTTTATACTTTATTTAGAGACAGGGTCTTGCTAAGTTTCATAGGGCCTCACTAAGTTGCTAAGGCTGGCTTTGAACTCACCATCCCTCTGCCTCAGCCTCCTGAGCTGCTGGGATTACAGGCATGTACCACTGCACCCAGCTAGAGACATGGGATATGGAGAACTCATAAGTGTAATAACTAATGAAGAATATAATGGATCTCTTAATATAAAAATCAATGAAAATTAATAACAAATAGAAGTTGAATCAAGTGAAGCCTTTGCTATGAATTATAAACTATATATAAAACTGTAGTAGGGCTATGAAAAGTGAGAACAATTTGGGGTTCACCAGCTAGATGATTGGGACAAACCCAAGAGGACAACTTTCTAAGTGCCAGTAGCCAGATTTCTAGCAGAGATTCAAATTTACAAATAGAATGCAAAGTCTCTGCAAAATGGAGATGAGATGTAGTCCTTAACAAAAGGTGCAGAAAGCCCAGTGGCTGAAGACTAGTTCGTCAGTCACAACCACATGGCCAGGTCTAGCTGTGCATGTATGAAGAATGTGTAGGTATACCCTATGCATAGACATGATTTATTTATACCTTCACTCTATTCTTCCTATTGTCAACTGATAAGAATGGTTAAGAGAAGTTTGTGTTCTGTAGGAAAGTTGATTATTCTATTTTAAAATCACATTTATACTAGAAACCCTTCCTTAGAATTGTATTTTTCTAGCCTTTCACAATACCTTTTTTCCTCCTTTCCCTTTCTATCTGGAAACTAATTTTTCATTTTTGCATGCCCAATCAGGTTGAGAAATTTTGTAAGTGTTTAACTAGGTACTGACCATGAGTGCCATGTATGAATGGAGTTAAGCAAAATGACTTGTGTTTAATTCAGTTTGCCATGCATTAGTATTTGTCTCCATATGTTAGATAAAACTTAGCTTATTTTAAATGTAATACTCACCACAGAAGACAACATGAACCTTTAAAACTTTTGTTTGTTTTTGAAAATCATATTTCTTTAAAGATCATAAAAATTATAGATCACTGTATTTTCTCAAGTATTGTTCTACCTTCTTGCACTGAAGGATAAAAATATCAGAATTGTTCTTATTTATTTCTGACAGTACTTGATCACTGGAACCAGCTCATCAGGAGCTGTTAGTCATCTGAAATTCTACCCTGTTTGCATAGCAACAGGTTAGCCTGTCTCAATTCATTAGCTGTACATAAACGCAGGAAGAAGATATAAGACTCCTGGGTCAAAAACAAAGGACTTTATTACTAAAGTATGGTAAGAAACATGAGCATAAGCATATCTGTATTGATTCCTTTTGTTGCAAGTCCCATTGAGATGACATGAAAAGGCTAAGAAAGATACCTCTGCACAGAGTGGTTCTCATTAAAGGAGAAGAAATTTAGTCTTCTGTAATTGCCAGTATGCCTGTGTATCCTTTGCTCTAAAAGAAAACTATCTTTTTACTAGACAATGAGCATGTCTGGTCTTTGTTTTGGAGAAAGACACACCTTTTCAAGGCTTAGATCTACAAACTCAAAAAGTAGCTCAGAATAAAAGAGAAGTTATTGTTCTGTCATAACATGAAAGACCCAAACAGAATAGTTTCCAAAGAGTATAAAGAAAACCTTAGTAAATAAATAAATAAACAACAACCATCATTCTGCTAACTCTCAAATTCCTAAAAAAAAAAAAAAAAAAAAAAAAAAAAAAAAACTCCAAATAATAATAGACTTGGAAGACAACTAAATGTGTAAATAGAAATGATTATTTTGTATTTGACAGCATTTTTTTGCATTCATTGGGTGACGTCTGAATAATCTACACCAAGTAATTTGCACATGAAATAGAACCTCTTTCAGGATGATGGTGAAAGTTGGATTGCTCTTCACCACTTCTCACTGTCCTTCTCACTGTCCTTCCCCTCCCCCCTCCACCCTGTGATACAGCAAATTACAAGAAGCAAGAGGTACTTCACAGAGATTGTAGAATGAAACCAAACAAGCAAAGAATATTTGCTCAATTAAATAAGGATAATATTGAATATCTATGCAAACCATACAACCAACTCTAATCTATGAAAACTCCAGGTTTAAGCATGAAGGAGAATCCTGTTGTCTTAACAGAACAATTTTTAGCCTCTATGACGATGTTGTGTTATAAAGGTAGAACTTCTAGAATCAATCTTTCAAACTCAGCCTAATAGAACTGCCCATTCCCAGGAAGGCTATCTCACCAATGTAAAGAAAGTGTGGAGTGGTGCTTATATCAGTATTTCAGGTCAGACACCCAAAGGTTAAATCATGTTTATATTGCTTAACACTTTGTGGCATTTAAATAACCTCTCAAATTGACAATTTAGTTTTCTGTAAAGGTGATATACATATTATTTAGCTGGCAATGGCAAGGACTCCCAGAGATAAAATACTTCATACCAGAGACCAACACCTAGCAGGTGCTACATTTCCAATTCCCTGGTTTCTCTATTGTTGCACAGATTCTGACAATCCCAACAAACTCTCCTTCTCAGCTATACAGGTAATGAGCTTAAACCTAATGCGCTTATTCTGAGATAGTAACTATTCTGTATCTCATTTTCAATTCCCTTTTCTCCATTCAATTTTTCTTTTCCCCATTTGGCCTGTGTATCCAGCCACATTTCATCCAGCTTAGACCCAGAAGCTTCCCCTGTAATTGTCTAACCTCCTCTGGCTCCAAAGCTGAGCTGCCCTTTTTATAATTATCATCATCATTATCATCATCATCATCATCATCATGTTATTTATTTATTTATTTTACTATCCTCCTATCCTCTCCCCAGGCCTCCCGAATAAACTTCTTTCTAAACTTCATAAAGCAATGGCCCAGATTAAGTCATTGATGTGAATCTTCTTTTTTTAATTATGCTATTCACAGAAACATTAAGCTCTTTTCAGAGTGCAGCATGGCTCATTCTTTTTTAAAAATGTGATAACCCGGGTTATGTGAAAAGGCTATAAATGAGGCAGATTAGAGGCTGTTTGATCAGCTTCCTTTAGCACCAGGAGATTCAGCTTGAAGTTGCTTTATAAAAGGCCTCCGAAATATGGTGAGACTTGTTTTACCCTGGGATTTTATTTCACTCCTTGATTCTCAGGAAAAAAATGTCTTTAATTCACTGACATTCAAATGTGTGTGTATCTGAGAGAGAAAGGAAGGAAGGGGGAATGAAGAGAAGAAAAAAGGAGAGAAAGACAGATTGGAATTCCAAAGAAAATCCAAAGGAAAGATTAAAATTAATACCACATCTCTTATCAAAGTAGAATCTGAACTCACAGAGGGAATTTTCAGTATCAGAGAACATTAAAGATTACATGAAAGGATTTAGTTCAAATTCTCTATTTCACAAATGAGGAAATAAAGTCCAAGGTCACAGAGGGAGTCAGAGGCAGAGCTTGGAACAGGACAGAATCAAGGACTGAGAGGTCAATGCTATTTCCATTTTAATGCAGGCAATAGTAGGCCAGTCAAGTAATATGTGGAACACTTGCTGATATGAATTCCAAAAGGTTTTATTTTATTCTAAGGATGTTATAATAACAGACTAAAGAATTTACAAGTCCTGAGCTAGTACTCACCTCTGCTTTCCTGGGAATAGATGAGAGGACACTAGGAAAAGAAGAATCATCACCCAGGGAAAGAGATATTTATTCATAAGCAAGCCAAGTTAGAGTTGGAATGTGTGTCTAGACTTGAGCTTGAACAGTACTCTTATATCCTCTAAATGAAATGGGTGTGCTAGTAGGGCCAGACGGTTGCAGGATGAAAACACCAGAAATCAAAGTGACCTGGCTCTTCTCAGACACTGCATTATATACTCAGAAGAAATAGGAAAGGGGATAACCCCCTGATCAGCAGAAAACAACCCAGGTGAAGAGAGGGCCACACAGGTGCCCACCACTGATCCACAGCAAGTCTTCCATCCCTACTACCGAAGCAAGATTCAGTGTACATCCAAACTCTGCTCAATATAAGTGATAATCATTCTCTCCAGGGAGGGACTTAGGAAGGAGGTGATCAGAGGAGAAGAAGTGAGACTTAGAGGACAGAACACACTGTTACCAACAGTGGTGCTAGAGTAAAATCACAAATAGGAAAACAACTTCCAAGAGGGGCCATGTATATCCTCTTTATTTGGTAAGATAACCCTGAAATGTTTGATTATTATAAGTCAATAATGCCATTAAGTGTCCTCATTAGCCACAAGTGTAGGAATCCACTGGGATTTGAACCATACACTTAAAATTTTGTGATTTAAGTCAAGGATAAGGTGCTCCCTTCAATATTTCTTAATTTTAAATTACATCCACCTATTGCTTGATGAATTGCACCAAGAAAGAAAACATAGAATCCAATACACACACAAAAAAAAAAAAAAAAAAAAAAAAAAAACTGGCCCCAGAAATCTATCCCACGGTTTCTACTCTATCAGCTAAAAAGATAGTGGTACCAGGCTTAAAGGTGCCCATTCAGGTAGAAAGGTGGGAAGACCCTAGGTTCTAGGATCCTAGCTCAACATGTTTTCCTTTATTACATCATTGTCTCTGAATGCAGGAATTAAAGCATGCACATCTGTTATTGTTCCAAATCATACACATGAAGGTCTGCTGCAAATATGCAGGATCTGGTCTGCCTAGAAGTAGAAAAACAAATTAATGACCAACTGATCACAGTTATGACCTTTAGTTTATGATCTTGTTGTTCCTGACATTCCAGAACAACTCTCCTTTAAAATGATCCTCAGAGCATTCTTTGCTACCATTTCAAAACAAGGCTACTAAACACATGCTAAATTAGCACATTCAGTAGCAATGAATTCCCCTCAGCTACCAGAAAGCCATTGAACATTTCCCTAAGTTCTCTGAATTCCAGTACAAATGTTAAGAAGACATCTGCCAGCTATCCTAATGGCGCATTCAGAAAAGTCCTCCAGCAACCCCTAATCAGAGAAAGTTGAAATCAAAATCAAATCACTTCTCCTCTTCCCTCTTGCCATTTAACTGTATATAACACAGACATGAAAGATGGACCCCCACCTGCCTGAAGAGCAACATTACAATCTTAAGCGAGCTGTCAAAATGGGTGAATTTGTCAGAGCCTGTTCACCAGGCAACAACTGCTGCCACAGGCAGGCTCCTGAAAGATGTGCTCAGCCACTGACCTGAGGCAGAAGTAAAAGTCCAGCGGTTTGAGTGCCCTCTGAATTAACTTTCCTCCTCCCTTGCTTTTTCATAAAAATCTAATAATTTTCAAGATGAAATTTTTTAGTGTCTACTTAAACTGGAGCTTTGCTTCTCCTCCCGATAAGAGAGCCTGAGAGACTACAATTCTCAACTGCAAAGGACATCTCTCAAATCTAAAGATAAGTCCAGAAGGATAAATAGATTTTTCTTTGCCAAATTATTTATCAATCTAAGAGCCTCCCAGATCATTATACTTTAAAAGCCGGGACATCTGCTATGGTTCAAAGTTGTCTTATATTTAGGCCTTTGGTCCATTCCATCACCTTACCTTGATATAAACGAATAAAATTCAGAAAGGTTTTTTAGATGCGCTGAGTTTAAATCTCATTACAAGGCTGTGCAGAAGGCACAAAAGACACAGATGAAAAATTCCGACTGAAAAATGTCAAATGCCCCCCACTCTCCTAGTCCATGTGTAGCAGAGATGGAACTTGAATTCAAGATGGCCCAAATCCAACTCAAATGATTGTTTCCACTGCTGCATTTTGTTACCCAGTTCCCAGAAAGTAGCACGCAGACTGGCCTGGCCTCTAGAAGTCAGGGTAAAAACCTGCAAACTCTCCTTCCACCCTCTGCCTTTGTCACTGATCCCTAGAACCGTTTCAAGTCCCTGGAGCAGGACTGCAAACTTTGAACTCTGACTCTGCAACAAATTATCTTGTGACTGGGACTTGGCAAGTTTCCTCTTTTGCAATATTAAAATAACGGTATAAATTTCATGAGCTTTTGCAAGGAATAAACAAGTTATCTCAAAGAAAAGGTTAGAGGAACATTGCCTGCTATAAAGTAAGTACTCGGTAGATGTAAACGATTTTTATTGTCCCTGATCCTTGGTTGAGAGATATGTAATCTGGTTTAGTTTAAGAATAGTGAGCTCCAGGTACTTGTCTTCCCAGAATCTGTTTACCCTGAAAAGTAACCCTCCCAGGACCCTGCTTTTCCTACCTCCCTATTACAGCTATCTGTTTTAGTCAGCTTTTTCACTGCTACGTCTAAAAGACCTGACAAGAACGATTTTAGAATAGGAAAAGTTTATTTGGGGCTCCTGGTTTCAGAGGTCTCAGTCCACAGACAGCCGGCTCCTTTCCTCAGGGCTTGAGGTGAGGCAGAACATCATGGTGGCAGAGTTTGGTGGAGGGAAGCAGCTCCAGACATCATACCAAGAAACAGAGAGGGCTCTGCTCAACAAGGAGAGAATATATGCCCCAAAGGCACACTCCCAAGGGCCTCCTCCAGTCACGCCCTACTTGCCTACTGTTACCACTCAGTTAAATCCTATCATTCCCTGATAATTCACTGATTAGGTTAAGGCTCTCCTAACCTGATCATTTTGTTTTCTTTAACTGTCTTATACATGAGCTGCCACCTATCTCACTTCTCTTTTTTCACTAAAACACTCATATATGGGTTTCAATTGCTCAGAGGCTACAGGACAGATGATAACTTCACAATCTAACTGGTGTCTATGGGCTAGCAGGTATTTATCATCTTTTCCTTCAGAAATACTATATTTACATTTTGACAGTAGTTTTTCAGAGGTAAAATAGCGTAATTAATGCCTCACAAACTTCTCATAGTTTGTAAATCATCTGCATCCCAAGGCCACCCCAAGCCTGAATCAGAATCTCTAGGAGAAGAGCCTGATTTTGTTTTAAATATCAATTTATTGATATCCAATTCACATACTGCACAACTTACCACTTTAAAGTGCTGGTGTGCGTTCATGGAATTGTGTGATCATCATGGCCATCTGATTTCAGAACATTTTCATCTCCCTACAAAGAAACCCTATGCCCACACCACACATTGCCTTCCTTCTCCTTGACAGTCACTAAATTACTTTCTGTCTCTATAGCCTTGTCTAATTCATAATGAAGCAGATTAACAGACATGTACAGCATGTGGCCTTTTTTTTTGCTCTCTTTAACATAGCATTATGTTTTCAAGATTCATCTATGTGAATAAAATATTTTATTCCTTTCTTGATGAATAATATTCCATTGTATGGATATACCACATTTTATTTATCTATTTGTCAACTTGTAAATGTGTGATGTTGACTGTTATAATAATGCTACTATGAACACTGGTGTATAGGTTTCTGTGTGGACATATATTTTGATTTCTCTTGGGTACAGCCAAGAGTAGAATTGCTATGATGTAATACCTAAGGAACCACTGCATAACTCAGGGCCACAGACTTTTCCCTATGTTTTCTTCTAAGAATTCTTTAGTTTTAGCTCTTATATTTAAGCCTTTTGGTCCATTTTAATTTTTACCTATCGTGTGAGGCTTATGGAATCTAGTTGTCCTGGCACCCCATTGTCAAATTTTTTTTTTAGAGAGAGAGAGAATTTTAATATTTATTTTTTAGTTTTTGGTGGACACAACATCTTTGTTTGTATGTGGTGCTGAGGATCGAACCTGGGCTGCACGCATGCCAGGCGAGCGTGCTACCGCTTGAGCCACATCCCCAGCCCACCATTGTCAAATTTAATTGGTTCATAAATGCAAGGATTTATTTCTGAATTCTAAACTCTATCCCTCTGATCTATATGTCTATCTGTATGCCAGTACCATGCAATCTTGACTACTACAGATTTATAGTAAGTTTTAAAATTGGGAAGGATGAATCCTCTGGATTTTCTAAAAAGCTATCTGGGATTCTGATAGGTATTATATGGAATCTGAAATAAAGTTGAAGCATATTCCTATTAATAATATTAAATCTTTCAATCCATGAGCAAAAGATGTCTATTCATTTGAGCGCTTTAACTTTTTTCATTCATGTTTTGAAGAATTGTTATAGAAATATTCTACTTTTTTGTTAAATTTATTTCTACAGATTTTATTTTTTTGAATGCTCTTATAAATATATTTTTTATTTCATTGTTAGATTATTCATTGCTAGGGTACAGAAATATAGTTGGATTTGTTAAAATATGGATCATATATACCTCGATCTTGCTTAATGAGTTTATTATTCAAACAGTTTTCTAATGCATTCCTTAGGATTTTCTGTATACAAGATCATGTCATCTGCAAAGAAATGGTTTTACTTTTCTGTTTTCATTGTGGATTCTTCTATTTCTTTTTAGTGACTATCTTTCCAGCTTAGTACTTCTAGTACAATGCCTAATAAAAGTGATAAAATTGGAACTCTTGTCTTGTTCCTGATCTTTGAAGAGTTTCAGTCTTTAACTGTTAAGTAAGATGTAGCCATGATTTTTAAATAGGTATTATTTATTAGGCTAAGGAAGCTCTCTTGTATTTCTAGTGTGTTGAAAGCTTTTATCATACAAAGATGTCTCCTTTCACAAATGCTTTTTCTGAATCTACCAAGGTGATCATTGAGGTTTTATTTTTATTCTATTAACATAGCATATTAAAATTGTTTGTTTTTTTTTGTTTTGAACCAATTGTGCATTGTTGGGTAAATCCCTTTTAGTTATTTTAATAATGCACACACACACACACACACACACACACACGCACGCGCGCACACACACCGCACCCCATATGTAGAATGTTGTTGTATTTAGTTTGTTAGTTTTTGTGAAGGATATTGGTCATCTGGAGTTTAGTTTTCTTATAATGTACTTCTCTGGTTTGGGCAAAAGGTAAGACCATCCTCAAAAAATGACTTGGGGGAAATATTTCTTCTTTGTAATAAGTTGAATAGCGCCCCCCCCCCCCCAAAGACATGTTCAAGTGCTACCATCTAGTACCTGTGAATGTGACCTTATTTGGAAACAGGATCATCACACATATAAGTTAATGACTTGAAATGAGATCATCCTAGATAACCCTACATTTTAGGTGGACATAGATGGTGCTCTTATAAGAGAAAGAAGAGAAAGATTTGAGACACAGAGGAAGAGAGAAGAAGACTTAGTAAAGACAGAGACAGACACGAGAGTTCTATTGATAAAAGCCAAGAAAGGTCTGGAGTCATCAGAAGCTAGAAGAGGCAAGAAAGGATTTCCTATTGTGCTAGCCAGCTTTCCAACACTGTGAGAATAAACCTGAGCAAATCAACTTGGAGAAGGAATGGTTTCAGAGATTTCAGTCCATAGTCTCTTGGCCCTTTGCCATAGGGCTGCGGTCAGGCAGAACACAAGGGCCAGGAGAGTATGGCAGAGTAAAGTTGCTCACTTCCTGGCAGCTGGAAAGCAGAGAGAGAGGGAAGGGAAGGAGTCAGGGACAAAATACAAAATATGCCCTCCAAAGGCCCCCTGCAGTGAACTACTTCCCCAACTAGACCCAACCTCCTGAAACTTCTATCACCTCCAAGTAGTCCATTCAGTTATGAACCCATCAATGGTTAACCAGTGGATTAATCCATCGATGAGGTCACAGCCCTCATGATCCAATTACTTCTCCAAAGTCTCTCCTCTAAACATTATTGCATTGGGTATCAAGCCTCCAATATGTGAGCTTTTGGGAGACATTTCACATCCAAACTGTTATGTCTATCGGTCCTTCAGAAGGCAGGTGGCACTACAGACATTGTGATTTTGGACTTCTGACTCCAAGAGCTATTAGTAAACAAATTTCTGTTGTTTTATGCCATCAAATGTGTCATAGTTGGTTATAGCAACCCTTAGGAATTGATAGTTCTATTTTTTGGAAGAATTTGTAAAGGATTGATGTTATATTCTTTAAATGCTTGACACAATTCACCTTAAAGTCATCTGGATCTGAATTTTCTTTGTGAAAAGTTTTGGTGTTGAGTCAATGTCTTTAGATGTAATACATTTAGATTTTCTACTTCTCAAGTCATTTCCAGTCATTTGTGTTTTTCTAGGAATTTGTTCAGTTTTTTTAGGTTAACTAATGGTGGCATATGATTGTTCATATTCTTATTTTAGAATATTTTTCTATTTTTATAAGGTCAGTAATAATGACCCATCTTTCATCTTTTCATGATCTCTCTCCCTCTCCTTCCTAAAGGTTGATTAATTTGCTGATCTTTTTGAAGAACTAACTTTCAGTTTCGTTGGTTTTATCTATTTCATCTTAAAAAACATCATTCTGAAATTTCTATTTCATTTGTTTGTCCAATTCTTATGATGACATTTCTTCAGCTTGCTTTGACATTAGTCATCTCTTCCTATGTACTTAAGGTAGAGAGTCAAGTTACTGATTTGAGATATTTCTTCTTTTTTCAAGTTAGGGATTTGCAACTATAAACTTTGCTGTAAGTGATGCTATAACAGTACTATAGCATCCTATAACAAGTTTTTGTATGTTGTGTTTTCATTTTCATTTATCTCAAAGCACTTTATAATTTCCTTGCTACAGTTTGGTTCTTGGGATGTTCCCAAAAGGCCCATGTTTTAAAAATTTGGTCCCCAGGCTAAATACTGTAGGGAAGTGGTGGAACCCTTAAGAGGTAGGATCTAGTGGGAGATCCTTAGATCACTAAGTGGGGGGCATGCCCTTGAAGAAGATTGTGGGACCTAGACCCTTCTCCGTCTTTTCTGCCAGGCTCATAGTGGGGTGAGAAGCTTTCTTCCCGACATGTTCCCATCACTATATACTGCCTTTAGACAGGCCTGAAAGCAGTAGAGACAACAAATCATGGACTGAAAGCTCCAAAATGGTGAAGCAAAATAAACCTGTTCTCTTTATAAGTTCATTATATCAAGTATTTTATTGTAGTGATGAAACATATTCCCTACAGTGTATTGTTTAAATTTCACATATTAATATATTTTTCAAATTTTCTCTTGTTATATACCTCTAATTGTATTCCATATTTTTAGAGAGTACACTTTTGATGATATCAGTGATTTAAGGCCTGAGAGGAAGTAACCCTGATTTTCCTGGGAGTACAATTCCTATGAATCATTTAAAAAAAATAAATGTATTAAAATTTTTGACAAAGGTGAAAAAGTTTGATGAGTTTATTCATGAAGCGAAAAATCTTATGAATCATTTGCTACAAATTGTTACATGCATAATATGCAAAGAGAACAAAGCTAAAATTTTGTGTTTTCTTTCTGTCAAAATTGAAATGTTTTGTTGTTGTTGTTGTTGTTGTTTTTGGTACCAGATAGTGAAGGCTCTTTTTTTAACAAAATATTTTGTTATACTGTGTGCTTTTGATGCATTCTTAAACCATTTTAACAGAATTTCTTAATAATCATTGTAACTTACTTTTAAAGACATTTCCTGCAACCATTTATTCCATTTAAGTAATTATGAATTAGTCATATCTTGACTCCTCTAAAAACTCTTCTCTTTTTGATTTTTCCTTTATCTAATTCAATACTCAGTTTTAAACTTTGAAAAATGTCAGTATTTTTTTAAATTCATAAAATAGTTTTATTTTGTTTTTCTATACAGGAATTGGTAGTACAAAGAATTTCTTCTTTATTTTATAAAGGGAACATAATAGAAAAAATTAAGTTCATTATCCTCTCCAAAATTTAGTTAACCCAACCTTATTGAGACCAAAGTTAGGATTAAAATAATCTGAAAGAATAAAACAAAAGTTCAGACTTCTTAGTTAATGGTCAAATGTGTTAACAAAATGTTTCACTGTGTACTTTTCCAATATAAAACAAAACACACGCTTAGATTCAAAGATTGGTGAAATACTATAAAAAGATTTTTTTTCTTTACTTAGTTTATATGTGGATGATCTATAAAATGGTGAGAGAGATGTGTTGAAATCACCCAGTATTGTGGTATTGTAGTCTATTTAATTCCTTATAATGAGAAGGTTTTATGTTCATAGATGTACCATTTTGGTGGGGGGCATAAATACTTACAATCATTATATCTTGTTAGGTGATTCCCTTAACCAATCAATATAAAGTGACCTTCATTGTCTCATCTGATTAATTTTGGCTTAAAATCTACTCTGACAGATATGAGGGTAACTAACCCCTTGCTTTCAGTTTCCATCTGTATAGTCTATCTTCTCCTACCTTTCATGTTCATTCTGTTGATGTCTTTGCCTGAAAGGTGAGTCTCTTTATAAATAGCATATGGTTTGGTCTTTATTGTATTCCAGTAGTGAATCTGCTGAAAATGAAATTAGGAAAACCATTCCACTCTTGATAACTTAAAAAAATAAATAAAAATTTTAAGAATAGAACATTGAAGAAAGAAATTTAAAATGACCTTAGAAGATGGGAAGGCTTCCCATGTTCCTGGATAGGAAAATGAATATGATCAAAATGGCCATACTACCAAAAGTATTATATAGATTCAATGAAATCCTCATCAAAATAACAAACTACAAAAAGCAGTTCTAAAGTTCATTTGGAAGAATAAGAGACCCAGAATAACTAAAGCAAGAAGAGCAGTGCTAGAGGCATCACAGCATTGGACCTCAAATTACATTACAAAGCTATGGTAACAAAAGCAACATGGCATTGGAACCATAACAGACATGAAGACCAACGGAACAGAAGACACAGAGACACACCCACATAGATAGAATCATCTGATATTCAACGAAGGTGCTAGACATGTATGTTGAAGGAGAAATTGCCTATTTTTAACAAATGGTACTGGGAAAACTGGATATAGATATGTGGAAGAATGGAACTTGATCCCTATCTCTCACCCTGAACAAAGGAAAACTCAAAGTGGATTAATCACCTAGGAATTAGGTCAGATACTCTGCAAATGCTAGAAAAATGTAGGCTCAATACTCCAACATATTGACACATGCACTGACTTCCTTCATAAGACTTCTATAGCTCAAGAACTAAAATCAAGAATCAATAAGTGGGATTGCATCAAATATAAAAGTTTCTGTACAGAAAAAAAAGCACAGTTAAGAGCATGAAAGGAGAGCCTACACAAGCAGAGATCTTTGCTGGCTGCTTCTCAGACTCGGAATTAATATTCTGAATACATAAAGAGCTCTAAAAGCTTAACACCAAAAAATAAATACATAAATAACCCAATCAACAAATGGGAAATGACATTTCTCAAAATACGAAATACAAATGGTCAAAAAATATACAGTAAAAAATGATTGGACATCCTTAGCAAATAGGAAAATGCAAATCAAAACTACACCAAGATTTCACCTCATTTCAGTCAGAATGGCAATCATCAAGAATACAAAGAATAATAAATGCTCATGAGGATGTGGGAGACAAGGTACTCTCATACATTGTTGGTGGGACTGCAAGTTAGTACAACCACTCTAGAAAGTAGTATGGAGATTCCTCAAAAGACTAGGAATAAAACCACCATATGACTTAGCTAGCCTACTCCTTAGAACCATATCCAAAAAATATAAAATTAGCATAAAACAGGATACAGCCACATCAGTGTTTAGAGCAGTGCAATGTACAGAACCAGCCAAGTTATAGAACCAGCCCAGATGCCCATCAACATAAGGATAAAAAAATGAGGTATATATACAAAGAAGTCTTACTCAGTCATAAAGAAGAATGAACTTTTGGCATTTGCTGATAAATGGATGGAACATGAGAATATAATGCAAACTGAAATAATCCAGACCCAAAAATACAAGGATCAAATGTTTTCTCTCCTATGTGGAAGCTAGACCAAAATAAGGGGAAAAAATGAAAAAGGGGAAGGGAAAAATCCCATGAAAATAGAGGAGAGATAGTGGACTGAAGGAAAGGAGGTTGAGGGGGAGACAGAAGAGACAGAATAAAGAAGAAATAGTGAAATAAAACTGGCCAAATTATCCTATGTACATATATAAATGTACCACAGTGAATTTCACCTCCAAAATGCACTGATTTTTTATCAACTATAAATACAGGAAAGGGAACAGGGGGAGGTTGGAGGGTAAGGAAAGGGGAAATACTGGGGACTTATTTGGAGCAAATTAAATTCCATCCTTGTATAATGATGTCAAAATGAACCCCAATATTATGTATAACTATAATTGACTATTTAAATTTTCAAAAAGAATTTTTTTCTAGACTAAATTATGACATTCCAGAACAGTCATAATATACCTAGTATCAAATTTAAAGGCCCTGAAGATTTATTAACAGTCTCTATATTCATTATAGCCTCTTACTTCCCCAAATATTCGTGAAAACAAATATAAATGATAGGCTACAGCCAAAGAGTTCTACTCTCTTCTGTTCTCATAGTTTGATTGCTACAATAAATCAGCCAGTGGTATTTAGTTGTATGATTCATAGGTGAAGACTGCCTTCCCAATATAGCTATCTACGCGTAGTTTACACATGATCTTCAACAAGATACTGGGTATTATAGGCAAAAGACCACCATTACCTTTGTCGGAGAGAACCTCGCAAGGAATTGGTTCTTAGATACATGTTTCTAGGCCAAAACAACATTATAGCTCCAGATTTTAAAAACAAATTATCTACTGCCATACGTGCTTAGAGATAGGCTATTTGTGCTTAAGAACACTGAAAAACATACCCGCTGTCACTAATTCTTATGCAAATATTTTTAACTTCTTAGATATTTTCACCTCTTTGCTGGCTTACGTTTTAAGTATTGGTTTACAACCCTGTCCTTTAAACATGTTACTGATGACACCATGCCTCCAGATAATCATGAAATAAAGGATTAAGCATCAGATCCCAGAAAGAGAAACAATCTAAATTACAGCAAAATAAATGTGGGTATGAAATGATGATCCAAATAGCTAATGTGAGTTATGGTACATGTTTTAAAGTTTAACTCTTAGTGTTTGTCAAAGTTGCCACAGATGTTGCCTCTGGCTTCTAAAATGCACAGCCCATGACACCTGATGATTCAACAAATGATCAACAGCAAATTAAAAAAAAAAAAAAAAGGGCTCAATGCTTATAAAAGCCAGAGCAACTGCCCCTGGAAAAACCTTAACACATCATCTTCACCTTCTGAACCCTATAACTGATTATGTCACCAGAAAGTGATAATCCATCCTTCAGTTCAGGCTGGTGTATGGTGCTGTTTAAGTGCTCGGTGTCCTTACTGATCTGTCCCTTTGCTTTGTCAGTTACTGACAAATGTAATTATATTTGTGGGTCAATTTCTCCAATGTCTTTGCCTTAGGTATATTGATGCTTTGTTTTAGGTATATATGCACTTGGGATTTTTATGTTTTCATGCTAAATACTATTATAGAATGTTTTCCTTTATACTTCAGAGTATGTCCTACTCTGTGATCTACTTTACCTAGCATTAATACTGCCACTTCTGCTTTTTACCTTTAGCCTCTCTGTTTCATTACATGTTAATTATATCAGTTATTGGGTAATACTCTTTTATTCAACATGATAGTGTCACTTTTATGGAAACTCTCTATCCACTATCAATTACACTGTGATTATCATTTGTGAGTCAGATCAATCTGTGATGGTTAATTTTATGCATCCATGTGGCCAGGCCATAACACCCAGATATCTGGTCCAATACCACTAGAGATGTCTCCATGAAGGTATATTTAAGATACAATTGGTGTTTAAATCTGTAAGCTTAGAGTAAAGCAGATTACCCTCCATAATAGGAACAGCCTTATTCAAGCAGTTGAAGGCCTTAAGAGAAAAAAGTCTAAAGTCCCTCAAGAAAGAAGGAAATCTGTCCACAGATTGTCCTTGGACTTGAGCTACAACATAAATTCAGAGTCCCCAGTCTACAGCCTTCTCTACAAGTTTTGTACTTGCCATTCCTACATTCAAAAGAACCAATTCTTTAAAATTAAGCTCTCCCTCCCCACCCCTCTCCTCTTTCTTTAATCTCTCTTCATCCTATTGGTATTGGTTCTGTTTCTCTAGAGAATGTTTACTAATACATTTTAAGGCTACCTTGTTGCCTTTTTTTTTTTTGAGAGAGAGAGAGAGAGAGAAATTTTTTTAATATTTATTTTTTAGTTTTCGGCGGACAAACATCTTTGTTTGTATGTGGTGCTGAGGATCATACCCAGGCGGCAAGCATGCCAGGCAAGTGTGCTACCGCTTGAGCCACATCCCCAGCCCCCACCTTGTTGCCTTTTTAACATTTCATATAATATAAATTGCCTAAACACAAATTCTGTTAGTATTTGCTAATATGTAAATGACTTTAATTTATGTTTATTTTGAGTGATACTTTTGCTTGGTAAAAAAACTTAGGTGGGCATTTTTTTCTTTCAATATTTTATAGGGTTAACTTCATTCTTTTTTAAAATTTTTTATGTGTTCTTTTTAGATATACACGATAGTAGAGTATATTTTGACATATCATACAAACATGGAGTATAATTTATCTGAATTAGGATCCCATTCTTGCAGTTGTACATGATGTGGAGTTTCACTGATTGTATATTCATATATGAATATAGCAAAGTTCTGATTCATTCTACTATCTTTCCTAATCCCATTGCCCTTCTCTTCATTCCCTTTTGTCTAATGAATGTCCATTTCTCCTCTCCATCCCCCTTATTGTAGGTTAGTAGCCATATATCAGAGAGAACATTCAGCATTTGGTTTTGGTGAATTGGCTTCTCTCACTTAGCATGATAGTCTCTAGGTCCATCCATTTACTGGAAAATGCCATAATTTCATTCTTCATGGCTGAATATTATTCCATTGTGTATATATACCACATTTTCTTTATCCATTCGTCTGTTGAAGGAAACCCAGGTTGGTTCCATAGCTTAGCTATTGTGAACTGAGCTTCTATAAAAATTGATGTGACCACCTCACTGTATTATGCTGATTTTAAGTCCTTTTGGTATATGCCAAGAATTAGGATAACTGGGTCAAATGGTGAATTCATTCCAAGTTTTCTGGGGAATATCCATTTTGTCTTCCAGAGTGGTTGTACCAATTTTAAGTCCCACCCTTAACGTATGAGTATACCTTTTCCCCACATCCTCACCAAATTTTATTGTTGCTTGTATTCTTGATAATTGCCATTCTTACTGACGTGAGATTAAACCTCAGTGTAGTTTTAATTTTCATCTCTCTAATTGCTAGAGATGTTGAACATTTTTATATATATTTGTTGACCATTTGTATTTCTTCTTCTGTGAAGTGCTTGTTCAGTTCCTTTGCCCATTTATTGGGTTTTAACGTTAAGCTTTTTGAGATTTTTGTATATCCTGAAGACTAATGCTCTGAGATGCAGGTAGCAAAGATTTTCTCCCATTCTGTAGGCTCTCTCTTCACATTCTTGATTATTTCCTCTGCTGTGAAGAAGCTTTTTACTTAACTTCATTGTATTCTGACTTAAAAGTTTTATATCATCAACCTGATATGATTTATGTTTTCTCTCTATTTTAGTTTACATTTTTCTTCTAGCTGTTTTTAAGATTTTCTCATTATTGGTTCTTAACAATTTGATTATAGTATGGTTTTGATTCTTTTCTTTTGCTTATTCTGTTTGAAACCAACTGAGATTCTTGAAAGTGTGAGTTATAAGTTTTCATCAAGCTTGGAAATATTTTGGCTATTATGTCTTCAAATATATTTTACCACCTATTAGACTTCTTGATATTTTTCACAGGTTATTGAAGGTGTGTGCTCTTTGATTTTTAAGTCTTATTTCTCTCCATTCTTCATTTTTGAAACTTTATAGCTACATCTTCAAGTATGTGGTCTTTTCAGTTAGTCTCTATGATTATGCCATTCAGTGTCCTAAAATTTTCATTCTAGTTATTATCTTCTTAACTCTATTTTTTGTACCATTTATAAATCTTCCATTTCTTCTCTCATAATTTCCTATAAATCCTTGAACATATAGAATATGTTAATAATGACTCTATGAAAAAGTTCTTATCTGCTAATCCCATCACCTCTGTCATATGAACAACTATTTCTATTACAAGATTTTTTTCATGTGATTATAGACCATATTTCCTTAGTTATTTGCCTATCTAAAATTTTTGTTTGTATGCCAGATACTATGAATTTCTCTTTGTTAAATAGTAGATATAATAGTGTTTTAAAGTAGTCATGAAGTACAATGGAATAGAATAGAAGACACAGAGAAAAATCCACATAGATACAGTTCTCTGATACTTGACAAAAGTACCGAAAACATGCTAAAGAAAAAGTAGCCTTTTTAAGAACTGATGTTGGGAAAACTAGATATCCATATGTAAAATAATCCCTGTCTTTCACCCTACACAAAAGTCAACCCAAAGTGGATCAAGGACCTAGGAATTAAACCAGAATCTTTGCAACCGATAAAAGAAAACATGGAGTCAACATTCCAACATATTGGTGCAGGCACCAACTTCCTTAACAAGATACTTAAAGCTCAATAAATAAAACCAAGAATCAATAAGTGAGACAGAATCAAATTGAAAAGCTTCTGCACAGCAAAAGAAAGAACGAAGAGCATTAAGAGAGAGTTTAAAGAATTGGAGAAAATCTTTGCCAGCTACACCTCTACAGGGGACTAATATCCAGAATATACAAAAAAAAAAAAAAAAAACTCAAACAGAATAAAAAAAAAAACCTCAAAAAACTTAACACTAACAACCAAATCACCCAATCAACAAATATGCAAATAAAGTGCATAAAATGTTTTTTTTAAAGTTTTGAGCTTTATTCTAGCAGACAGTGAGATTATTTGAATGTAACATTGTAACTTTAAGGATGATTTTTTATTTTTTTCTTTTAAGATGGATCTGGAGTAGTCTTTTCTCTCTTAAGCCCAATGACTAAGCAATGACCATCTGGAGACTTTATTGAATTCCCTGTATATTCAAAGAGATTTCTCTATTCTTCATGCAAAGGCTTTTGTTTCTAGCTGTTGAGAGCCATCTGTGGGCTATGTGTGGATCATCAGCACAGAAGCCCATTGAATAGGAAAATCTGGTACTTGGGAACTTCCAGTAACAATCCTGCTGGCAAGACCACCCAGATACATGTGAGTCCTATTCAGCTCTGCCAGGTCCCACACAGACTCCCAGAGATGGGTACAGCCTGCCAAGATGCCAATCAACCTGTTGACTGCAAGACGTCATGAAGCAAGACTCCACCCCTGAAACCTTATCCCTGCCTTTGATGTACTCCCTTAAATAAACCATGGGGGCCACTTTCTAGTTGTCCAGCTCCAGCGTATGTGCTGGCTGAACCTATCAGGTGCTCCATCCTTTAAAACTATAATTCTGAATCTGTCTTTTGTACTAATTATTTCAGACTTTAAGTTCTTCGGAGGCTTATCCTTCTGAGCAGGCAAAAGTACCCTGGTGCAGTGGGGGCTGGCCACCCGGTGATATCTAACCATGTGTAATCTCTAGGAATAGGTTAGCTCATGGAACCCTAATTGTTGCCTTTTCTCAGGAATTATTCTTTACCCTGCGCACAATGGTATTGATCAAGGATAAGAGGATGGCTGTGCACACTTCGCCTCCAGTCTCTGTATTCAACCCAGCAAGACTGCTGATTTCCCTTTGTTCTGTGGCCCAGCAATTTCTTTCAAGAAGAAATCCAGGACAATAAAATGACGCCCACACACACCCCCGTCTACCCCCAGATTTTTTGTTTCCCTTTTCTCTGTCACCAAGGCCAGGTGCCTGATGTATTGCAAATAGTTGTCATGCATAGTGTCCAGTTTTTCAATAGTTTTGGTGAAAATGTAAAAATTCTTTTCAATTTAAAACTTCCTTTACTCCATCATACATAGAGTTTTGAGACAGGATTTATATAGCCATGGATTTCTAAACCCAGACTTTTTCATTTCAAGGAATGTAGCAATAAAATATTTTCTGAGTCAGCACATTAGTATTATTTCATGATTTACCTCCTCATATGCAACTATAAATCTGACTCTAAATACCATAGGTGTTAATTCTGTGACAGTATGGAAAATAAGGGGGAAAAAATTCTTATTTTGCAACAACCATCACCAAATCCTGGCTCGGCTATTTACATGCCGATATTCACTCATTTGAGGATTTTATTACCGAATCAAAAAAAAGATAAGGAGTGGCTTTCTTCAGACACATCAATTCTACACACTATTAGCTTCTCTAAAATTACAAAGAAACTAGGATCTCTGAAGAAATCTTTTCTTTTACTGCAGGTGACAGCTATTTGGTTTTATGCTACTTTTCTTTGCTCAGTAAATAGTTTGTGAAAAAAATCATAAGTGTGTTTCTGTCACAATACAGAAAAGATATTCAAGAACCAGAATGGATGCAAGGTTAAATGACCTTCTGACATTCAGCACAGCTGCTGAAAAGCAATGAGTGATGTGGCATTTCATGACCTGTGAATTGAAAGAATTTGGCATTAAAATAGAGTAAACACATAGTACATGGAATTTTTATGTAATAGCATTAACATTAAAATCAACAAAACTTTTCATAGATTTCTTTCAATAGATGCCTTTGGATCAGTAAGCTTTCTGGGTAGAATAAGATAATATTAGATCGTTATAACACAACACACAAAAAAATAAATGTTTGGTACAGATGCAGCCATTGTAGGTGTAACTACACTTGAACTTACAGGTGTGGAGGACAAACTGTACATGCTTATTGAGTGAAAAAGGTACAATATAAAAAGTAAATTACAAAACGGAAAGTATAATACAATATATATAGCTCATGTAAACTTTATAAACATTCAAAATAATACTACCCACAAGTAGTTAAAACATTTGAAAATTTATCATAACTAATAGTGATTGTCTCTGAGAAAAATAATTTAATGGGTTAAAGGGAGGAAGATAGCACTTCAACTTTAATGTGTATTTTCTATTTAAAAATACCGGATATAAATATGGCAAAAATTTTTTTTAAAAATTCTGTGGATAACTTCTGTATATATTTAAATTAAAATGAAAGGAATCTGAGGGCATTTATATAGGATTGGACTAATATTCAAAATTCAGAAGTTGCAGGTGGTATAACACCTCTCAGTATAATTTCACTAGGATTCAGCTTCCACCTGGCATCCTTTCCATCTTTACAACCAAACATCCAATACTTTGATTTATTCTATTTATTTAAATAAAATAAACAAAATTCTTCTGACTTCAAATTTATTCTTTCCAATCAGCTAGCTAAAATAAAAAATAAGTTTTCTGTTTCTTTTTACCAGAGATGAAGTTGGTATCCACTGTTGGCCGCACCTTAAGGGTTGAGAAACGGGCACCCTAAATGCAGGGAAATGGATGGCACTAGAGCAGATTATGCTTAGTGAAGCTAGCCAATCCCTAAAAAACAAATACCAAATGTCTTCTTTGATATAATGAGAGCAACTATGAACAGAGCAGGGAGGAGGAGTAGGAAGAAAAGAGTAACATTAAACAGAGACATGAGGTGGGAGGGAAAGGGAGAGAAAAGGGAAATTGCATGGAAATGAAGGGAGACCCTCATTGCTATACAAAATTACATATATGAGGTTGTGAGGGGAATGGGAAAATAAACAAGGAGAGAAATGAATTACAGTAGATGGGGTAGAGAGAGAAGATGGGAGGGGAGGGGAGGGGGGATAGTAGGGGATAGGAAAGGTAGCAGAATACAACAATTACTAATAGGGCATTATGTAAAATTGTGGATGTGTAACCGACGTGATTCTGCAATCTGCATTTGGGGTAAAATTGGGGGTTCATAACCCACTTGAATCTAATGTATGAAATATGATATGTCAAGAGCTTTGTAATGTTGTGAACAACCAATAAAAAAAAAAAAGACCACACCAAAAAAAAAAAAAATGCCATATGTGTTTGCTCAGACAACAGCAGATCCAGAGGGAAGGCCAAGAAGGAGCAGCCCACAGTGCCTGCTGGAGCTCCAGTAGGTGACAGAAGATGAGTTGCCTGAGAACTTACAGTGGGGCTGGCTCTGAGAACCCCACAAAGTTCCCTACTGAGCCTCAGTCCTCAACGTTGTCAGCATGCAGCATGATGATGGTGTGTTCAGGTACTACTCTTCACTCTAGGGAAAAGGCTGAGTTCAAAGTTCAATCCGACATATAATCAGCACTCAAAAGCTGACCCTCCATAAAATCAACCTTCCTAGAACTGTGTGGCCATTGGTCTATTCGGGTCTCAGAAATAATATGTCTCATGAATCATCAAAGCAGATGTTATAGGTCAAGAAGAAAACAGTTATTCCCTACTAAAAACCCCTTTAAATAATGTCCTCCCACATAATATATAAATACTATTCCACTATTTATAAATTTAAAAATGTATCCTTATATATTACTGTATTATATCTGATACAAGAGAATATTATTTAAATACATAATGAGTTCTCCAATAAATATATGAATCCAATATGTCTATCAAAGAAATTTTATGAAAAGAAAATAGTTTTACAAAATTTTTACTGCCCAACGGAAAAGAGAGAAATAATAAATAACATGAAATGAACAAAAGATACTGATGCCATTCCAGCCCAAAACACAGAACCCTGATATTTTAGTTTTATCTATCCTAAGATAATTAAGTATATGATTTCCACTGAGCTTTTATAGTTACAGAACCTCATCTCTACCTCTCAGAATCTTATTGTCCTAATGCTTGTTTATCTAGACTTTATTATAGGGTAAGGTTAAAATCAAACCAGGAGCAGGAAAGTTAGAATAAAAGTTGTCCTTTTCTTACATTTGCCAAATTGTTGGATTTTTAAAGTTATGAAATCCAATTGTTCCTTCACTTCTTCATGTATTACAGCTTCATAACTGTGAAGCCATCTCCATGGGGCTTGAAACAGATCATCTATCCTGCAAAGCACATCATCAAGAGTTTCAAAGACACGGATGGAGTTGGAGAACATCGTGTTAAGTGAGACAAGCCAGGCACAGCAAGACAAATACCCCTGTTCTCACTCATAGGTGGAAGCCCAAGAGGCTCTTTTCATAGAAGTAGAGGATGGAATAGTAGTCATTGGGAACTGGGAAGGGTAAGGTGTGGCTCCCTGACAAGGGTACGTGGGAGACAGACAGGATCAGCCTGTCGTCTCAGAGGCACCAGATGTCGGAACCGCCCTCCAACAGAGGTAGTGTAGCGCACTAGACCAGCTAGTGTCTCCTGGGCTGAGCAAGAGAAGTACCGCGACCTGGCCTGCCACCCAACCTGGCCCGCCACCCAACCTGGCCCACAATCACACCGAGTCGGGAGTTGAGTCAACCATCTCAACTTTATTGTGTCAGGGACAAGGTTATATAGTGATAGAAGGAAGGAGTAAGAAGAGACAGTAGCAAGAACCAATAAGGAGCAGTTATGTCACTATCACTAAGGGCCTAAGCAGATTTCAGATTAAACCATTAGGCGGGACTAAGGTCAAAAACCCTTGCGGGGGCTAAAAGCCCACTAACGCCAATCCAGCCAGGTCACATATATGGAAATGCTCTGGAAGAATCCATGAGGCCACCTCAGCCACCACCCAATAATGACTGTGGTCCCAAGAGAGGTAAAAGGTCCCAACCCAACAGTAAGGAGGGGAGATGGAGGGTGGTTACAAAATAGCTACAAACACAATTAGGAAGGAGTTGTAAGTTCTATCGTGTTACAGCATGGTAGGGTGACTATACTTTACAATAATTTGTCATGTATTTTTTAAAGAACTAAAAGAAAAAAGGTCAAAGTTTGCCCAAAACAAAGAAATAATCGATGTTTTAGAGGATGGGAATTTTAATTATCCAGGTTTGATCATTATATATTGCATACATGTATCAAAGTATCACACTTTACCCACTAAATATGTGCAGTTACTCTGGAGAGGACAGAGGTGACAATGGAATATTGGACAGGATCCTACCATTTCAGTGTCCTTTCCTTCTGGTACATTTCCTTCTGTAATTACCCAAAGACAGCTATCCCAGCATTATAACTTCCTTGCCCGGAGATATGTCCTGGGAATGAAAATCAAAATGATAATAAGAAGTCAAACTGTCAAGCTTCTTTGAACTACATAAAACAAATCTAATAAATGTTGCTCAGAAGATGAACATGAATAATCATTAGGGGTGTTCTTGTCTGCCTCTCTTTGAAAATGCATACTTCTCTCAGGATCCTTCTTTACCTGTGGAATTGTTCCATTGAGCTGACTTCGAAAATTATTTCACTGATAATCCAAGCTTTATGCTCTGACTTGATAATCAACCCACTATCAGCATCAGGGAGTAACTCTTATAAATTAGTTGAATAATTCTATTAGAAATCCCTTTAACTCAAAGAAAATAATCAAGTAATCAAACAAGCTTAAAAAATCTAAGTGTTTTTCTCCCTCCTTACACAGGCAGCCAATATGTCATTTTTTAAAAAAAAATGGTATGAACCAAGTAAACTATCTCTAGAAACATAATTATCATGATAAAGCATGTAAGAATGGTAGGTTGTATGCTGGATCCAAGAGTAATAATACTTGAATAAGCGGAAGGCTCATCACTACCTTCTCTTGCCCCTAGCCTTGCAAGGAAGTTAAGCTAGGCTATTTCACTATCTAATGAAATTTTTAATGCTGGGAATGGTTGAATTTCATGTAAATGATGTTGACCAAAATACTTATGACCGTAATGCATGCAGTTTGAATCTTATTATGTAATGGTAGTAAATTTTTATGGATCCACAGGCACATTTACACCCTGCTGAACTTCTGAACAGTGTTTTATGTTCTCAGGACGAGTAAATGAGGCAGAAGATGCAAAATATGAAAAGTAGCTACTTCATTCAGCATGGAGTGAGACACATACATGTGTCTGAGTTAAATGAAATGACTATAAGCATATGGAGCTCACTGGGCAGACTGGAGAGAAGCCAATGGAGTTTTCAATCCGTCTTAACACAGCTTTTGTCTTTAACTCAAAGAAAATAATCAAGTAATCAAACAAGCTTAAAAAATCTAAGTGTTTTTCTCCCTCCTTGCATACATTTATTAAAAAATCACAAAGATCCAGTTAGTTGCATTTTAGTTGCACTGTGAATTTTATTTCTCTTAAACCATTACCAAGAAACTACTGAAGATTTTTCTTGTTTTGATAGGGGAGTAGTGGAGAAACTTCCAATCTTGCGTGATATTTCTTCCTAAAGAATCAGGAAACAAATGCATTAGAAATAGAACATTTTTTTCCATTCCAATTCCAGGTTAGACTCCTTGAATAGACTCTACTGAGCTGGTATTAAGGGTAGTTCTTTATTTTTTAATTATTAAATATTACCTGCTACTAATTATACAAATTAATAGTTTTACTGTGGCATTTTCCACATGCAGATATCATGTTTTAATCATACTTACCTTCCCTACTGCTCTCTCTAACGCTCCCTTTTCTCTCTCCTTCCCTTAATTTACTCCTCTTCTCCTTCCCTAATAGTTCCTCTTACACTTTTATCTTTTAATTTTTTTTCTTTTTTAGTTTTCATACATGAGAGAATGCATCTATGCTTGTCTTTCCGTGTCAGGCTTATTTCCCTTTAACATGTTAATCTCTAGTTCCATCCAATTTCCTGAAAAGGACATTAAAGGATATGAAAAATAACATTCCCCAAGACAGCCCCTGGGAAGAAAGGAGGACAGTGTGGCCCCTGAGGAGGGAGGAGATGAGGGAGGAGGGAAGAAGGCAAACATTCATCCCTTCCCAGTAACAATGGGTCCTGAAGGGAGGAGGAGGAGGAGGACACTGAACACTGGGCCCTGAACTTTCACCCTTTCCCATTGCTGATGAGTCCTAAAAGGAAAAAAGCAAACAGAGAAGCTCTGGGTAACAGTGGATCCTGGAGGAAGATAAGCAATGAGCCAGGCTTTTATCCTTTCCCAGTAACACTGAGTCCTAGAGGTGAAGGCAAACACATGAACTAGGGGCTCTAAATTTTTATACCAGTAACAATACATTTCAAACTTTTACAACTGTTTCCCTGAATTTGATTTTTTAAAAATGATTTTTAGTTGTTAATGGACCTTTATTTTATTTACTTATTTATATGTGGTGCTGAGAATCGAACCCAGTGCCTGGCCATCCAGGGCAAGTACTCTACCAATGAGCTACAACTCCAGTACCCCCTGAATTAGATTTTTAACCAGCACAACAAGTTTCCTTACTGCTCAAGTCTCTGATGATTAAGTCAGCTGATTAACTCTCATTAAGATCTACAAACAGTGAGCCCCTCTTGTAATCAGTGCCCATTTTCTCCTCTGAAAACTTGCCACGTGCCATTTCACCACTACTTAATAAAGACAGCTTGCTAATCCATTTGAGGTCTGCTCTTGTCTCTGTTATTTGTGCTTACAGACATGATTTCATTTTTCTTTCAAGAGCCTCAGATAATAACTGATGCTTGAATAATATTACATTGTAATATATACATATATTATATATGTAACATATGTATGTTATAATGTAATATATATATTATATACACACACATAATATAATTATATTTTCTTTATCCATTTATGCATTGATGAGCACCTAGGCTGATTCCACACCTTGGCTATTGTGAACAGTGCCATAATAAAAATAGGTATATAGGTATTGCTTTTGTATGCTGACTTCATTTTACAGGTATATACCCAAGACTAGTATAGTTAGATCATATGATAGTTCTATTGTTAGTTTTTTGAGAACCATCCATACTGTCTTCCATAGTGGCTATACAAATTACAATAGCATATCGGGGTTACTTTTTTCCACATCCATGCTAGGCTTTTACACTTTAATAATAGACATTCTGACTGGGAGAAGGTGAAATCTCAAAGTAGTTTGATTCTCATTTAAGAATGGACTTTTCTGAACCTGAGGATATGTCCCACCGTATCCTGAGGATCTACAAGTGTTTATGTAAGTATTTTCTTTTTTTTTTAATTTAATTTTATTTTATTTTACTTATATATGACAGCAGAATGCATTACAATTCTTATTACACATATAGAGCACAATTTTTCATATCTCTGGTTGTATACACAGTATATTCACACCAACTCATGTCTTCATATCTGTACTTTGGATAATACTGATCAACAAATTCCACCATCATTAATAACCCCATGTCCCCTCCCTTCCCCTTCAACCCCTCTATCCTATCTAGAGTTCATCTAAATGCTTTCTTTCTGTAAACCTAAAAATACTGTTCTGAGAAGGCAGAGCTATATCCTGTCAACTGGTCAGACAGAAATAAGAAGGAAGATGGAGAAAAAAAACCCTGAAACTGGGTTGGTATACTCTGTTTTTTCCGGTGTGTGTGTGGGTAGCTGTTCTGACCTTTACGTGCCCAGTCATGACTGGGTCTAACCTGGCTCAATAACTGCCTCCTGCACCACAAGGTGGCTGCTCCACAGAGGGGAACACTTGAAACTTCTTTGGCCTGGAAGAGGAACATAATTGGGTGTAAAAGACCTAAAGTTCTCAGAATAACCCAGAATCAGAGTTGTGAAGATTCTAGGAACCCTGCAAATACACTTCAAATCTGACTGCCTCACCTCTCAGGCAATTTCCCCCAAAAAACCTGGTGAGCAGCTTCTGAGGAATCTTTCCCTCCAGTTCAGGAGCATAGTCACATCCACTCCCACCCTCCCACCACCCCTGCCCAGCTGTCCCATGTTCTCAGGCCTCAGCTGTCCCTCCTTCACGTCTGACAGAAAGCAGGCGGGAGAAGGGTTGAGCTTTCTGCATTACAGTCCAAGGGCAAAGTTTCCATAGCAACGTGGTCACTGGAGGGATTTCTGACCCACCAGATCTCAAATGCCCCTATTACTCCCTCCTGCTCCCCTGCACGCCCCTCAACCAGTCACTTTTATCAGCTAGACTGTGCACATCCTGAAGAAGGAGCCATAGCGTTCATTTTCATAGCCCTTGGCAGTTTCCAAGAGGCTCAGATAATAATTGTAAATTGAACACTGTTCCAGCATTGTTCAGAAAAGACAAAGATTCATTAAAATTAGCTCCAAAGCAGTCTAGGAGTCAATGTTGCAGGGACAGACGAGGGAGAATTTTACTTTTTGTCTTATACTTTTTGTACCATCAGGATTTTTTGCCACATGGACATATGAACATTTTTCAAAATGAAATGCTCACTTCTAGTCCTACTTCTTTGGGGCACTACATCTGTGCTTATGCTGTGAGATGGGGGTGCTGAGGATTTCAGTAAGAAAACACAGTGACTAAGATCTATAACATGAGAGAGAAAGAGAGACAATTTTTCAGAGAGACATCAGCCCCCCTCTCCTCTAAGAACCATGATATCCTTTCCTGCTGGGCCCAAGGACCATGTATTTCTCTTTTTCAATCCAGCATCCTGGATAATTATTATGAATTAAGTGGAGTAGACATGTAAGACGAAACTGTACACCATAATTCTGCAATGTATTGACAGCCCCTTTTGAATTGCTAACTTATGTCAGTGAATCTAAGTTAAAAACTAGAGGAATATGTCTAGACTAGCAAAGAAGGAAGAAACCAGTGATATGGAACATAGTAAAATTGATTAAAATCAGACTACAGGGCTATCACCAGTCTCCAGATCAAAAGTAAGTCTAAGAAAGAAGTGCTTCTTGTGAAGATGCTTCTCTGAGCCTGAGTGGTTGCCTCCAGACCTTGGTGAGCTCCAATTTGGGCAAAAAAAGCAGTGGTCCCCAAGGCAGAATGCTACCTCCCATCGTCAAATCCTCTTGCTGACTTTCCTGTCAAAAAAGATCTGCCCTTACTGGCCATAATTTCATAATTTCATTATAATTTCTCAAACTACACGTAGTCATCTCATCAGAAATACCATAAGGATATGGATTTTTAAAATAATATTTTCAATATATTCTTTTAGTACTATGATGACTATAGGCAGAGAAATGCTTTGGGGAAAAATGGCTACTACTGGAACCCTAGCTCTCTTTGGAAGTTCAATAATTCACCTACTTGACAAAATAAGGCACTCCTAAATCCTCTAGAAATAGTAGAGGAAAATCACATTGCAATTCAATTCCTGTATAAAGGAAAATGGAGCATTTATTTGTCCAAGAGGTCACAAATAAGTAAGTGGCTTGCTCCAGCCAACTGGAAGAACTGGGCCAACTACTGTGAGGTTCTTGAATGCTCTTCAGAGTTCTGAACACTTGCTAAATGACATAAAGAGTTCTTGATAAGAAGAAACATGAAGTTATCAATTCAGATAAATCACTTACCATGTACCACTGTGCTAAATGCTAATTGTGGCCTTTGCATCCAAAATGTTTGCACAGTCAAAACCAAGATATCTGCTCTCAGTAAATGGAAAACAACAGACGAGCAGGGGACCAATGTCAGAACCAAGAAATGGCCACAGAAGGCCAGAGTCAGGAGAAACAATGTGAAACAAATAGCCAGAGAAGCTCCCTGGACCAGACAGATCTTAAAGACAGTGAGTGTCCAATCATGTAGAGAAGACAGGGAAGCACATCAGTGATAGAAGTGGCTTAAGCAGGCCTTAAAAATGGACACTGAGATAGATGATGTGTTTTGAGAGTAATAAACCAAGCCAGGTAAAGCTTCTGACTTGAGTCGTGGCAGGTAACTCAAAGCAGGAAAAATGGAACCAGATTATTGAATCATTTGATAATGTATCAGTCCCAGCATAAGTGGTGCTAATGGAAACCAACACAACCTAAATTCCTGCAATTCTTCCAGTGCTTACACCCCTGTTGAGCCCCCAAACCCATAAATCTAGAGTACATCCCTACTTGGGATCATATCACTCTATGTAGAATTTTAGAAATCCAAGCCTGGCATCATTGTGGGGCTTTAGGAGCCTTAAAAATTACTCAATGATAAAAATTACTCAAGTTAAAAACGTGGCACAAATCATGAAATTCATATGGAAAAATAAAAGACCCAGAATAGCAAAAGCAATTCTAAGCAGGAAGTGTGAATCAGGCGGTATAGCGATACCAGATTTCAAACTATATTACAGAGCAATAGTGACAAAAACAGCATGGTACTGGTACCAAAACAGGCGGGTGGACGAATGGTATAGAATAGAGGACTCAGAGACTAATCCACAAAGTTACAACTATCTTATATTTGATAAAGGGGCTAAAAGCATGCAATGGAGGAAGGATAGCATCTTCAACAAATGGTGTTGGGAAAACTGGAAATCCATATGCAACAAAATGAAACTGAATCCCTTTCTCTCGCCATGCACAAAAGTTAACTCAAAATGGATCAAGGAGCTTGATATCAAATTAGAGACTCTGCGTCTGATAGAAGAAAAAGTTGGCTCCGATCTACATATTGTGGGGTCGGGCTCCAAATTCCTCAATAGGACACCCATAGCACAAGAGTTAATAACAAGAATCAACAAATGGGACTTACTTAAACTAAAAAGTTTTTTCTCAGCAAGAGAAACAATAAGAGAGGTAAATAGGGAGCCTACATCCTGGGAACAAATTTTTATTCCTCACACTTCAGATAGAGCCCTAATATCCAGAGTATACAAAGAACTCAAAAAATTAGACAATAAGATAACAAATAACCCAATCAACAAATGGGCCAAGGACCTGAACAGACACTTCTCAGAGGAGGATATACAATCAATCAACAAGTACATGAAAAAATGCTCACCATCTCTAGCAGTCAGAGAAATGCAAATCAAAACCACCCTAAGATACCATCTCACTCCAGTAAGATTGGCAGCCACTATGAAGTCAAACAACAACAAATGCTGGCGAGGATGTGGAGAAAAGGGTACTCTTGTACACTGCTGGTGGGACTGCAAACGGGTGCGGCCAATTTGGAAAGCAGTTTGGAGATTCCTGGGAAAGCTGGGAATGGAACCACCATTTGACCCTGCTATTGCCCTTCTCGGACTATTCCCTGAAGACCTTAAAAGAGCATGCTACAGGGATACTGCCACATCGATGTTCATAGCAGCACAATTCACAATAGCTAGACTGTGGAACCAACCCAGATGCCCTTCAATAGATGAATGGATAAAAAAAAAAAATGTGGCATCTATACACAATGGAGTACTATGCAGCAATAAAAAATGACAAAATCATAGAATTTGCAGGGAAATGGATGGCACTAGAGCAGATTATGCTAAGTGAAGCTAGCCAATCCCTAAAAAACAAATACCAAATGTCTTCTTTGATATAATGAGAGCAACTATGAACTGAGCAGGGAGGAAAAGCAGGAAGAAAAGATTAACATTAAACAGAGACATGAGATGGGAGGGAAAGGGAGAGAAAAGGGAAATTGCATGGAAATGAAGGGAGACCCTCATTGCTATACAAAATTACATATAAGAGGTTGTGAGGGGAATGGGAAAATAAACAAGGAGAGAAATGAATTACAGTAGATGGGGTAGAGAGAGAAGCTGGGAGGGGAGGGGAGGGGGGATAGTAGGGGATAGGAAAGGTAGCAGAATACAACAATTACTAATAGGGCATTATGTAAAATTGTGGATGTGTAACCGACGTGATTCTGCAATCTGCATTTGGGGTAAAATTGGGAGTTCATAACCCACTTCAATCTAATGTATGAAATATGATATGTCAAGAGCTTTGTAATGTGAACAACCAATAAAAAAAATAAAATTTAAAAAAAATAAATAAATAAAAAATAAAAAATAAAAACGTGGCACAGCGAGATTAAGTAATTTTAGCAAAGTTACACAATTAGTGAGCAGTCTAATTGATCATGAATCTTTGTGACCCTAAATGTAAGTTCTTCACACTCTGGCACTCTGTGCTTACAATGATCTAACCCTGAAAGAGCCTTGTCCAGACAGCACTGAGTGGACTCATGCTCATTCATCATGGCCATTAAGGACATGAGCAGGTTACTCACAGATTATCATTTAGAGTCACCCATTTTGAGACTCTTTCCCTATTAATGCAGCTAAGCATACTCTTGATTCTTTCACACATTGTAAAAGCAGCACATCTTGTTTTGTGACTGACATTTCTAGAGGCTCTGGAACAGAATCATGAGCAACACTCTGCTCCTGCCTTCATTTGTGTACCTTCCCATGTGGAATAGATGAATTCTGGAGGGTAATTAGAATTTGTTGATACACAGCATATAACAAACTATGAGCAATTACTATTTAAATTATGGCATGTTCCCTAAATTGCTAACATAAGCATAAATAATACAGCAAACCATAAATAAAACATAGCTATAGATATAATAGTATGATCTTGTATTCAACGACAATTTCAATTTGCAAGGCATTATTAAAATGTCATTGTCCCTTTCTGGTGTGCAACTCTCCTTTGCATTCTACATCCTTTACTAGTCTACTTCTGATGCCTGTGGGATGCACAGAAACTGAAATTTCAAAGACCACTCAGTCTAGCCTGCAATCGCTCAAGGTAGAGACTTTAAAACCACAAACTTTTGTGAGTCGGTTCTCTGTTCCGGTCACTGCTCAGGTATACGCAGCCTTGGGTTTTCGGGCAAGGCAGCTTTCCTGTACCAGGTGCCCTACGAAAGGCCTGGTGGCATCTTCCTTTCTATTGTGCCTTCTCCTCTCTCCCACAGAGATGATGTAGTGAGCATTGTGGGGAAGAGAAGAGGGCAGAATCCTCTAAGTTTCACTTTGCCTTTTAAAGAAAAGAATCTTTTCTGAAGGGTTATTACTGTGAGGTTTTCTCTATCACATTAGGAAATCATTGTTCTGCTTCTCCGCAAAACTGCCATCACCCTCTCCTCACACTTTCCCTCTGCATCACCCATAAAATACAGTTCTGGCTTCTTAGCCACTGTGATGCTTCTAGTGGTCATAGTCAGAACTCTGTTCGATTCATCGAGCTAAAGCAAAAACCACTTCAATGTGTAACATGGTCTGTTATGGTTTGGATGTGAGGTGTCCCCCAAAAGCTCACATGTGAAACAGTGCAAGAAGGATGATTGGGATTTAAGAGTCTGAACCCAATCAGTGATTTAATCCCCTGATAGGGATTAAATGAATGATAACCAAAATGGCAGGTTGTGGCTGGAGGAGGTGGGAATTGGGGCGTGGCTTTGGGTATATATCTGAAAAGTGGAGTGTCTCTCTCTCTCTGCTTCTTGATCACCATGATATGTGCACTTCCCTCTGCCACACACTTCATCATGATGTTCAGCCTCATCTCAAGCCCTGAGAAATGGAACCAGCCTTCTATGGACTAAGACCTCTGAAACCCTGAGCCCTCAAATAAACTTTCCTCCTTGACAGTTGTGCTGGTTGTGTTTTTAAGTCACAGCAGTGAGAAATCCGACTAAAACATGGTCTTTATTCAATTTTTCTATGAATTAGATTTTTTAATCCTGTAACTTCAAAAGTATTCATAAAGCACTGTTGAAATAAAAATGTGAAAAAATTTCAAAAATTTTAGCAAAGTACTTGATAAAAATGAGAAACAAACTGATTGACTTTTAACAGGTCCCCACTTTAGCTCATTGCAAATTGTGTTTTTTGTTAAATTTTATTGATTAAAATAAAACATTTTGTTTATTCAGCATCATACAAGCCAGAATGCAAAAAAGTCCTCATAAAATGTAAAACTTTTACATTTTCACCATGTGTCTGTGGTATCTACTATAGCAGAGTAAAATCAAGGCAGATACAGTAGAAAAGTTCTAAAGGAGTAGAAATAAACAAAAAACATGCCTTAGAACTCAAAGTTACTCCCCCATGGTAACCACTCCACTCACTTACCATAGTATCTCTCTAGGAAGAAAGAAAGCAGACAGGTTCCTGGAGTAGAAAAGGGACATATTAAACTTGGGAGCAGTAGCTGAGACCTGTATGTATCCCAAGGCCAGGAATCTACGTCAGCTTAAGTGCAAGGCTTATAATTTGCTCAGACATAAAATTGCCTTGTTATCCTTCAAATTTTCAACCACTAGCAACTACTTTATAAGTTGAGAGGGTTAAATTTGAAGGATGCATTTGAAAATATTAGTTATTAAAGCTCTTTTTTTTTTTTTTTACTGCTGTAAATTCTATTTCCATTTAAATGGAAGCAGAAGCAGACAAATTGCTTTCATGATGCTCTTCCTATTTGTGTTTCTATGGAAATGGATTCTTGATTAGGAAGGGGAAAGCTAAAATCAAAGTCTCAGAAGCAGGCAAAGCCTAACTGAGGGTTTTCATCAAGCAGTTGGTCAGGTTTCATCCACTGCCCAGTAACACAGCATTAAAGTAGCCCAAACTTACGGGAATAAACGCTCTGTCCCCATTTCACCTCTCCCTGTGCTTTCTGACCTTTTGAACAGATCTTAACCAAAGTCTGTCAAACATAGGACAAACACAGGAACCCGGATCATGACTACTCTACACAATGTCTCTTGCTGTTTTTTTTTTAATATTTCCCTTTTAATTAATTCCAAAAATATGTTTGCTCTAACATATGAATTTAAAAGCAGTGGAAACTTTCTGGGATATTCTTAAGAGAATTCAGTTTAAAAAGAAAATTTTAAAAATAAATGAAGCTGCAGGGCAAAAAGTAACAATTTAGGAACTCGTTCACCTTTTGTCTCAACCATTTTTTTAGTAAATCACATTAGAATTAAAAATAAATCAGATTTACACTGTTTCATTTTGTGAAGAAATGCCATACAAATCCCATAACTAAAAGCTGCTATTCTACAAGCACTTATTGTTATCTGCTATCAATTTCCATACCCTTTTGGCTTCTAAAAGGCCATTTCTACCCAAAATGCTAAAAAAAAAAAATCTCTATTATGACAGAAATTTTGCATCAGGAGAGGATAGGAACAAATTACACTCATATTTTCTGTGAATGTTCAGTGCTGGAGAACCATACTTGATATATATATTTTCATGAAACAAAATAGAAAAATCTTGGCCTAAAATAATTTCACTTAGTTATATAGAATATTAAACAATAATTCAACCAAAACAGAATAAATAAAAATATATTATTTAGATGACAGTGTTGATGTTATTCTCTTAGCTGTTTGACACAAAAGCAGAGTAGCACATTATATAAGTACTCACTACCTCTAAACTTCTGAATTAGCATGAGAATGAATCTGTGATCAGTACAGAATGTGATCAGTACACAATGTGGTCAGTACACAATGTGATAAGTACAGAATGTCTGAAACCTGTAGGATGTCTTCACTCCAAACACCCTTCTACTACTTCCATACCAGCAATTAAAGGCCTAGCATTTAGGTGGAATTGAGTAATTAGTCCCAGGGACTCTGAATTTCTTTCAAAGTCCAAAAAGGAAGGAGAAGTCAAAAAGGAAGGAGAAAGAGGACAAGGAAGAAAAGCAAAGGTGAAAAAAGAAGGAAATTCTGAAGTAAGTAAGTTAAATAGGGAAAGGAAGGAAGAAAAAAAGGAAGTAAATCTGGAGATCAATTAACTAATAATTATTTTGAATGAAAAGGAAGCAAGCAAGGAAGGAAGCCATGAATCTTCAACATCACTGATCAATTCCCCTTTCATACATTGATTGTATAACATAAGGAACAGAAGTAAAGGAATACAAGATACACAGAAATAGTGTCATTTGAGATTACTAGAGAGTTATATCCAAATAAGTTAGATGAACAGGTAATGAAAGGTTGGGAGGGAAGGAGAAAAATTCCAATAACACATCATTGTCTCTTCAACATATACCAGTCACTCATGTTTGTGTTGATGAACAAACAAAAGGTATATATATTAGCCCTGTTAAAATGAAGGCTCTGTGTATGTTGAGTATTATGGTTTGGATATGAGGTATCACAAAAAAGCTCCTGCTAATGTAGAAACGTTCAGAAGTAAAATGATGAAAATATGAAAGCTATAACTTAATTAGTGGATTAATTCTTTTGATGGATTAATAATCTGAATGGACTAACTGGGTGGTAACTGTAGACAGGTGGGGCATAGCTTGAGGATGTTTCATTGGGAGCATGACTTCAAGGTTAATATTTTATCCCCTGGTGCCTTGTGCGCATGTGTTCTCTCTCTCCCCACCTTTTCTCTCTCTCTCTCTTTCCCTCCCTCCCCTCCCCCCACCTCTCTCTCTCTCCTTTCTGAATGCCATGATCTGAGTATTTCTTCTCCATCATGCCGTTCCCCCATGGTCTTCTGTCTTATCTCAGTCCTAAAGCCATGGAGTTGGTTGTCCATGGACTGAGCCTCTGAAACCATGAGATAAAGTAAATTCTCCTCCTGAGTTGTTCTCATCAGGTATACTGATCGCAGTGATGATAAGCTAACACACTAGACAAAGAATAAGACAACAGCAATGGGCTAAAGATAAGCAAAGGAAAAGCAACATGCCTGCACAAAGACATGCCATGAAAATAGCCACATTGATATTTGGGACCAATATTGTACATTTCAGAACTTTTATGTATGCATGCGCATGTGTGTGTGTGTGTGTGTGTGTGTGTGTGTGTGTGTGTAGTGTGCATTTGCTTTTTGTTTTAGCCATTAGAGGAAATTAATACTCAGCAAGGTTAAAAATAGCATTAACTAGAAAAACTCTCTGGAAATCTATTATTCAATTTTTCTCAAAGGGCAACACTTCCTCAATCTTTTTTAAGCATTTGTATTACTTTTCTCAATGGTGAAAGATCACACAGTTATTATAAGTTTATTTTTGACTAGATGTGCCAGGTAAGGAAATGTCCACAAAAACAACAAAAATAAACAAAGAAAATACACAATGAAATGTTTGAGAATAATAGATAGTGGAAAGCTACTAAAAGATTCTGTTATAGAAAACTAGAGACCATTTTCCTTTTGAAGCATATTACAACTCCCCCAGTTCAAGGCCAAGGAAGAACACTGCTAAAGCCGTAATTTCCTGTCTTCCTATGAATCATTTCTATAACTTCCCTAGATTTCTCCCACATAATCCTGTCATCCCCTCTGGCTTTCTTCCTAAGCTCTTCCATCAGGCCACAATAGTGTCCTGTGAAAAGACTGTTTATATACACCATACCCTGTTTCTCACTTACTTCTTCTAAGAGGTCTAAGAGGAAGTGGTGGTAGTCACCGGAGTGTACAAAGAGAAAATGGTGTGAGTGGAGGCTGGTGTGGTCAGGGCCAGCCGGTAAACATGTGTTCTGTGAAGAGCTCAGATGCATGGGCTGAAGGTGATTAAGGCTCCTCTCTAGACTCAGAAGAGATGCAAGAATCGAAGGGATCCAGGAGGGTAGTCCTTGAGGAGAAAGGCAGCAAAAGGTGGTGGTGGGTGTTCTGAGAATTATTTTATCTAACCTTATTAAGCATCACTTTTAAGGCACAAAAGAGAAAACACCTGGTGATTGTTATATTTGCTAGAAACAGGTGCTAAAAGGATGGTTGTAGTCAGATGATTAAGTTTAATGAAATAATCGCTGTAAGGGAAGAACTAAAGTTTCCGTTCATTGCCCATAACAAGCTAATTATATGAAGGTCTATTCCTCATTTTGTACCAAAATGAAGTATTCAATGACAACTGATATTCATCAAATACAAGGCAAATAAAAGGACCGAGCGCATCAGGGGAAGGCAATAAATGTACACAATGGGGCTGTCAGCTATGATCAACATGTGGGAAAATGCATCCAGATCATTCCCTTAGCCAGTAAATAGGGCAGTGAATCAGATCGGCAAATCTCTTAGTCACACTAGTAAATAGAAAACTGTGGACCAAAGAGAGAAGGAGAGAACCAGGTGACAAGCTGGGGTAAGGCCAGATAGGGAAGGGGAAGGAAATGAACACTGAGATGATGTTTTCACACTTTCTTGGTTCACCATGCTCTTAGTATCTTATCTCAATAATGTTTCATGTCCTCAGCACCTAGACCACATGCAATATCTAAGGGCTATTGAAATACACACACACACACGCACACACACACACACAAAAAAAAAAAACTTCATAGATTTGTGTCTGGAAGCTTTGTAATTATTTAGAAAATAACCTACATAACTTAAAAGAGGAAAGGAATATTTTAGCCAGGCATGGTGGCATACACCTGTAATACCCAAGGCTCAGGAGGTTGGGATTAGAAGGATCTCAAGCAGCTTAGCAGGGCCATAAGACACTTAGCTAGACCCTGTCTCAAAATTTAAAAAAAAAAATTTTAAATGGGTTGGGGCTTCAGTGGTGAAGCACCCCTGGGTTCAGTCCCAACTTAGGGATTAGAAGGATCTCAGCAATTTAGCAGGGCCATAAGACACTTAGCTAGACCCTGTCTCAAAATAAAAAAAAAAAAAATTAAAAATAGGTTGGGGCTTCAGTGGTGAAGCTGCCCTGGGTTCAGTCCCTGGTACCAGATCATAATAATAATATTTTACTTACATTTCCACTACCATGACTTATAATGAAATATATGTGCCTGGTGGGTACAATGTGATTTCTCAATGCTTGGAATCAAAATAAATACTGAAACCCTCGTTTTCTGTCCTGTATTAATGTTCATGTGCTACTTTCTTTTTATCATAGTAACTATTAAATATCAGCTTCACAAAGACACACTGTCATCAAAAGAGATGTAATATTGTGATGGATGGCAAAACCAGGCCTGGTTGTAAAATGAGATTGTAAGAACCTTAGCATGAAAAACTAGTGTCTGGGGCAAGTGTGAGTTTCTCTCCCCTCTGTCAGCCCTTCTTTAGGAAATCTAATTAACCAAAGGCTCCTACCTTTTGTATTATAAATAACCACTCCTAGGAGTCTGACTACTCCCCTTTGAAGTGTAAACACCCCTGCTCCTGCTAAGGCGTCAGACACAGAGCTAGAGATTTATCAGACACCTATGAAGAAAGCTAGTTTTTTCCCCTTATTCTGCTGGGCTCCTGTAAAACTCCAGCATGCAAGGCCTACTTTCATGTAGACTAGAAATTTTATGGCACCAGATAGCCTATAAGTGTTGTAAGACCCTGGGAATGGGGGCTCAGAATTTGGAGTTTGATCTCTGGGCCCTCCAGCGTAAAACTAAAGTTTAAGTTCTCCCATTCTTCCAGTACCATTTGGAGCTTCTTGACCAGTCTGATTCCTGCAACAGCATAATCTACTGTGAAACCATGATTTTGCTGTGTTTTCCTCAAACTTTCTAAATATTCTCCAGCAAACCAGGATGTTACTGAATTTACCCCCAAATTTTAAAATATTCTGCAGTGTCTCTGTCAACTGTCTGCTGCACCAAGGTACAGGTTGGAGAAGCACAGACAAAAATGCTTCTAGACATACATGGGGAAAGCTGGTTTATTAATAAAGTGGGCATGTGAAATACAAGTGGGGAAACAGTATTTTGTACCTAAGATATAGCATTATAAGAAGTAATAAGATTAAAAATGCATGTGATGTTTGAAGGATGGCAAGTAATTAATTAAAAACACTATACTGTACTGGATCCCTACTATGCACCAGGTGCTATTTAGCAATGGAGATGCTGAGAGGAACAGGACCAACATGGTCACTGCCTAACATTTCTAACATCAATAAGTTAGAAAGCAAGTATGACACACCAGGATAAGGACAAGGATGGGTAAAAAAATCAGAAGAGGATTTCTGAGCAAATGATGCCAAGAAGAAAATCTTAAAGATCAAAAGTTATGAACCAGGTGAAAGAGGGCTCAGGAAGGACCATTTCCCACCTATGGAATAAAACACGTACAGCTCCAGAGGTCCTTCAGTTATTCAAAGATTCAGTAAAACTTTATTGAGCATTTGCTATATACCAGGCACAATTCTATGCTATGGGGATGCAGCAATGAATAAATTAAAAGACCTGATCCCTGGAGCTGCATTACAGTTGGGAAAGACAAACAATAAACATACAGATATATGTTACAGCAGAGGTTGATATACGCTGTGAAGAAAATTAAGACAGAATAAAGAGGTACAGAAAGAGCAATAAAGAAATTCTGTGGCAGTAAGTCACAGAATTTCTGGAAGTGGCCAATTGCTGGAAGTCATTCTGCATAACTGGAACTCAAATGGAAGGGTGAGATGAGAGGTATCTGGGGATGAGTTGTAGGAGGTGGGCTGAAGAAGTTCCCTGGTCTTGAAAAATCCCTGTACAAGACACATAACCTTATCTCAAGCAGTGGGCATAGAGTTCGTACTTTATGGAATACTAAAAAAAATCATTTTAATCAAAGAATAATCATGTCACAAAATAAAGACCCATCAGAGGTACAACTGGGTTCTTATTTTGTAAGATCTGAGGCTTGGTCTCCAAAGGCTGAGGGCTGACCACAGTCTAACTCGGACACGGTAAACTCATATTAGACAACTTCCCGTAGACCTCCTGGGGCCCCAGGACCAAATGACATTTGGCATAACCAGCTTGAAGGCATCACTTTTGCACAGCTATTTTGGTACAATGTCTGGGTTCCAAATATTGTAATGCAGCTTTGAAAGATTAAGTTTTCAGAGATTTTTCATTTTAAAAGCTTTTTTGTTTGTGCAGATTATAAAAACCAGTCAGCTTAATTCTAAAAGCATCCAACAACAATGAATTATACAAAAATTATTGAAGATATTGTTATAAAAGAATGTTTAGGAAATATTTTAATGAAAATAAAAATCACTTGTAATCCAATATCCATAAAGGACCTCTGCCGGCATTTTAGAGTAGAAATCTCAAGGGCTTTTACTACTGAAGTAGGACAGAAGAGGCTGGACACCTGAGGAATTTTCCAGAAGCAGGTTTATTGACTGCAGGGTTCAGAGGTGGCTCTGGCCTAAAAATTCTTCCTTTGCACAAAGATTTTGGAAATTCTTTGAATTTTATATCCAGGGGAGGAGGAGCTTAAAATTTTACATGAAAAGTGCTTTCTGTTCCATCCTGCATACCAGACACAGGTTTCATAAGTTTTTACCAAGCAAACAGAAAGAATATTTCTTTGTACAATAAGCTTGTAGGCTAACTCTGTCACAACTTTTGTGTGCAGACCTGGCATTTATAAGAACAAGCTTCAACCACAATAACCTCTCCAGACATCCTGCTGATCTGACAAGAGAAGAAGCTTAATTATGGCAAGGGTCTTTTGGGTGGGAGTATCTGGTCTGCTTCACTACGATTTCATATTAATATAAGAATTGATGTCATTCTATTAACTCAATATCCTTATCTTGAAGAAAATACAAAGACCCCCTATAACTTCTGCTAATTGTCAATGCCTGCAACACGTTGGTTACCTCTGATGCAATTATTTCTACTGAATTTTAACTCTCATTCACAAATTATTTCCAACAATTATTTTCTTCTATTTGTTCCACACTAACGTAGGCATCAAAGTCAGCTCATTTCCTTTATATTCCTGAACACCATCCTCCCAAATATGTCACCCTAGACATGCAGATGTGTGCCAGAATTCACTGACCATTTGAAAAGGTGGAAAATTCTCTCATTTCTCTCTCTTTCTCTCTCTCTCTCTCTCTCTCTCTCTCACACACACACACACACACACACACACACACACACATACACACACACACACAATTCTCCATGGATGAGGATACTTTAAGAGACTCTGGGAAGGAGCAGAAATTAAGAATAAAAAGCTAAAAGCAATACAAATAACTCTTGTTCATAGAAATGTAAAATATTTGTCTAGGAGAAACACAATTGGTTTTCATTATGCAGAGGAAATGACCTTAAGCATAATGCATTGCACATATTATATCACATGAAAGGATTTTAACCAGGTTTGTATCTATTAGCAAAACCATTTCAGCTTTCCTCATTGTGTCGGTGTTGGTGGGCAGCGGTTCAGACCTTACTTTGAATTATTTTTTACATCTTACTGTTTTCCTTATTAAGAAGTTAAACATAATGTTTGATGTATTCATTTCATATTCATCAGAACCATGTTTTTTACCTATAACACAGTCCCATTCTTAATAGTCAGCATCCACATCCACACTACTGTAATTTTCTCGATTTTCCCCTTTCTCTGAAGGTCCCAGCTCCCTGAGGTGTTTAAGGCCTCCCTCATTTCCCTTTCTTCTCTGATCTACACCATTTCCAAATTCCAAATTCCTTTCCTTTTCTAAGAAGAGAGGTTTAATTATTTTATTGTTTTGTAATCTCCTTGTGAATCAAGCCCTTGATTCCGCCCCCCCCCCCACAACATTAGGCAATACACCTCGTTTAGGAAAATAAACCACTACCAATGAAATATTAATTGAAGTATGACTTTCCTGGCTCATTTCCTTATGAACTGTAACTATCCCTTGTTCTCAGTCGTGGCATTTCCTTCTGGAATATGCATCTTAAAAAGAAAAAAAAAATCATGGCTCTTTCCTTATGCACATTCTATCTGTTCATCCCCTCATGGTGAAAAGCTTTTAAACGAGTGATGAGAAATGCCCTGGGAGCTCTGTGTGCTAGCTCTAAACAGTACTGATGGCCCAGGTGGTGTCATAATGCATAAGATAGCAAGATGGAGATGCTTCCATCTAGAATCAATCACATAATGTTTGCAAGATTGTTTGTTACTGGTAGTATTCCTGGGTGTTGGCCTATTTTCCTGTTTTCCCTTTTTCCTTTCAAATGTTTATAGTTTTAGGGGAGTAAAAGCAACTTGACTTCTTGTCCAACCTAAACCCTGCCCATCTTCCTGGACCAGCTAAACTCTTCCCCTCACAGCTGTTTGCCTCTAGAACTGTGCCCCACATCTGCTGCATCTTCTCCACAATCCAGCAGGGCATATTAGCTCCAGCACCCACTTGGCACTTGGTCATAGTAATAACAACTATGTGACAACAATTCTATAACCAGTTTGACTGGGAGTCTCACCACATTAGGGTACACTTGTAAAGATCTTATTTTCAATCAACTATGTTCTCCCTACTCTCCAACCTCCTGTTGAGTAGCAGATTCCATTTATGAAATCTTAATCTGATATATAACTTCACTTTCCTTTTATTATTGATTATTACAATTTAGTTAAAATTTAGTCCTCATCACTTTTAAATTTCAATCTCATATCTGCCTCTTTGACCTCACCAATGGAGGATTAAGCTTGAATTGGAGTGGGAGGGAGGTGAAGATCTTTTTCTCCACACTCCTTTCTTACATTTACCACTCTGATGTTGGACAGGATAGTGAGAAAAGTCATTTTATTTATGTCAGTGAACTTTCTTGGATTGACTCTTTCTCTTTGTTAGTCAAAAGCAAACTTGCACCCAAAGTGGTCAGTTGCTCTTCTCATTCTGTTGATAATTACCACTGATCTGAGTTATTGTGTCCATATCAGTGGTGATTATCAAAAAATCACCACTTGAATAGAGTCCCAAAAAGAACTTGTTAACATCCCAAACTCTTTCCACAGAATCAGTTCTCCCTTGTAAGAGTTTTCCTGGCCCATGGCCTCATGCCACATTCCTCTATATTTGAACCACACTGTACCATACTGTGTTGGTTCCAGGGCACAATTATCTCTTTGTTTCATCCATTTCTTGTTACCCCAGTTCCAGGGCTATGGGAGCAAGGATTTTTCACAGACATTACTAAATGGAAACTAGGAATATTGGTGGAAGTCTTTTTCTTAAGTTCTAGGAACATTTGAGCAAGAAGACCTGCCACTAAGTGAGTTTTCAACCTGGCATTAAGACATAGTGGTGGAGAGAAGAATGGCTCCCCATATATATCTACAGCCCTATCCCAAGAACCAGTATATATGTTAGGTCACATGGCAAAAGAGATTTTGCAGATGTGACTAAAACTTTTGAGATGGAATGATTACCCAGGATTATTCTCATGAATCCTTACAAGAGGGAGGTAAGAGTCTCAAAATTGTGAAAGGAGATATGATGGGGCACTGATGCACTCTGAGGATAAAGGAAGGTTTCAGGAACCAGTGAATACAGGTGGTCTCTATGTTCTGGAGAAATAATTGTTACCGCTGTTGACCGGTGACGAGTCCTTGCTTCCCCGATGTTGAAGAATAACACCAAAGAAGCACGCCGAGGCAAGGTCAGAGTAGAAAGTAGAAGTTTATTAAAGGACAGCAGAAAAGACTTCTCCCGGAGGAAGAAGGGGACCCAAGAGGTGGAATCCAGTTGGCGGGCAAATGTGTTCCCCTTTTTATAGGTTTGGTGATGAAATGTAGGTTGGAGAGCCCGAGGGGTGGGACACTTCTTTGTGATGGGCTATCTTTAAGTTTGCTGGGGGCTGTTCATTAACACTTCTTTGAGGTGGACTTTGGCCTAGGGCCTTTTCGGGACTTCGTCAACATTCCATGAATTGTCCTGTGTTTTCCCTGAGTCATTCCCAGCATGGCCTCCATTTTAGATTTCACTCGGTATTAGACCCGATTTACCTAACTACACTGACTACCTAACTTTAAATCTGGCTTCATAATGAAAGGCAAGGAAAAAGTACGACAATGGGCTCTCCCATAGATCCTCTAGAAGAAATGCAGTCTTGTCTTCACATTGATTTTAGACTCTAAAATACATTTTGGACTTTGATTTCCAGAACTGTAAGATAATATATTTCTGTTGTCTTCAGTGACAAAACTTGCTGTAATTTGTTACAGCTGCAATAGTAAGCTAATACAGATGTCAATTGCACTTTTTTCAAATGCTCACCACATTTACAAGTTGATTTAAGGTATCCCAACTCTGAAGCACATTTCTGCCACAGGGAGTAGTAAATAAGTTAGACATCTTCCATAATTTTATTTGTACTGAAAAACTGTTATTGAAATATGTGTTCATGATATTGCATAATGTTCTTATCACAAAGACCCACAGGAGAAATTTCTCTCTGATTTGTACTAGTTGTTTTTTCCTCTTTTTGTGCCAGTGGCTGAAATCATGAGGACAGACCAGTGGACCACCTGTAGCATTTGGCTTTCTAACCTCACTTCTGGCTTTGCCATCTCTTCTCTATTTTTATTTGCCTTTGTCCCATTTCCTTCATGCAGTTCTTTTTTAGTCTTGTATTATCAAATTATCTATTTTGCTGTATAACAAAGTACCCTAAAATTTTGAAGTTTAGAACAACAAAGGTTTTTTTGTTTTTTTCAGTCTCTGTCATTTAAGAATACAGGAGTAGATGATGGTTCTGGCTCAGGGCGGGGCTACAATCCAAATGTTGTCTGGAGCTTCTGTCTTCTGAGGTTTAGCCGGAGGTTCTACTTCTGAGTTCCCTCACATGGCTGTTGGCTGGAGACCTCAGATTCTTGTCACATAAGCTTCTTCATAGAGCTGCTTACAACAAGGCCACTGCATTTCTCCAGATGAAGAGAGAAGGGGGAGAACAAGCTGAAGATAGAAGCTCCACATTTTTAAATCCTAATCTTAGAAACAACATGCCTCCTTCTATGTATGCAGTACTAAACCAGCCTGGTTGGATGTGAGGAAGAAGTCCATCCACAAGGGTATGACTACTGGGAGAGGGGATCCCTGGAGGCATCTTGGAAGTTACTGCCACAACCCCGAATATTCTCTGAAAAAAAAAAAATCGATGTGCAAAGTATGTAGTGAGAGAAGCTTTTGGTAACCTTCTGTAAGTCTAATTTTATGCCCATTCATGATTAATCTTATGAACTAGAGATCATTAAAGCAACAAAGACACCATGCTCGGGAAAGTGGAAGGAAAAGAAAGAAGACTAAGGAATTAGGGTTTTAACTGGTCTTAGCAAATTGATCAAATGGTTAGCAACAAAAAGAATCCCAGTGAAAGTAATTTTATCACTCTATACCAGAAAAAGAAAAATACTCTATTATGGATATTTATTAATGAGGATACTCTGGATCATAAATGTCTGAAAACAACCCAGAGGGTTTTAAGGAAAAACGTAGTGTGGCTCATGTACAGATAGGTATAAGTTCAATCTCTCTGTGTGTGTTTTCCTGCCCATCCCTTCCTTCCCTTATAGAGTCCCACCACAGCATGACTGCAAAGGAGGCTGGAAAGTGGACATTTGGCACTTTCATATTTGATGGTGAAAACAGACATGATCTGATTACTTGTGGGATTCCCCAACAAGTCAGCAGAGCTACAGTATAGGAACTATTCTAAATAAGGAAGAATTTAGATGCCTCACTTCTGTTTCATTTGTAGTAGTGTTAGGTGGATGGCCAAACAACCATTTCCAACCACCTTCTCTTGACCTCATATTCATTAATGAAGCCAGCAAAATGATCTTTGTACAGGGTGTCTTACAGCAGTAGTGGCCAAAGTTATAGCCAATGAATGGCAGCTTCTGGTTTGTCCAAAAGAGGAAAGAAAGTGTTGCAGAACTTCTGCTCTTCTTCTGCCTCGAGAATGCTATCACTGATCTCATGTCTGGTGCTACACATCCCATCTGAAAATCATGAGACAAAAACTGTAAGACTGAAAGGCAGCAGAATAAGAAAAGCTGAGCTAAGTCCCCGTAGTGCTGGCAAGCTACTGAACCAATACTAGCAGCCACCTACCTACCCTCTGATATCATGTTTTGGTAGGCAAACAAACCTGACTCGACAAGCTGTCTTTAAGATAGACTTAGCATAACTTACTGCCTAATATACACTTTACCTTAAGCAGTTTTCTAATATATAATTTTTCTTCTAGGAAAAAAACTAAGAAAATCATCAAACTGACCCAAGGTAAGAGCACAGGGGTCAAGTGCCTGGGAGGCAATTTCCCTAAGGCATGAGCTGGTCCTCTACCCAAGTCTTGGCATTCGGCCAGAAGCTGGGTGCCCAGAGGCCAATAGCCCTTGTGACCAAGAAAAAGGAGTCCATACACAGGACCAGTCTTGGGGGTTGTGCTGGAAAGGCAGATTCATGGCAATCAACAATATGGCATCTACAGAGCTATGGGACTTGGAGAAGGCTTGTAAAATGCCTTGGAAATCACTCCCTGCTGATCTGGAAAGTAGGAATGGACTGGGGATGGGCAATTTGGATCAGTCTGTGATGTATCATTTCGCCATCCTAGACCCTCACGAGCCATATGCTCGGCAATTATAGCCTCAGGAAATACTTATTACAGGAAAAGAGTCAAACAAGCTGATATGCAGGTATCTTCAAGAAGAGCTGGTTATAAAGTTATCATGGAACAGAGCTGAGCATGACTTGCAATGCAGTACAATCATAAAAATGATGGAACCAAATCTGGTAAAGGATAAATGATTATGAAATAGCATTTAAAATCCTAATATAACCTTACTATGTCCCTCAGCATCAAATAGATCTTTTACAGAGCCAGAGCCTAATTTTAAAAACAGCTATGAGGATCTGGAGGGAAAAACAATAAAGATGAACAGGCTTGGAAATTGTCTAATTCTTTAAAAGACCAAAATAATTGTGTATATTTTGCCCAGAGAAAAGGAAGAAGCCATGGTATGAATTTGATAATCAATCATCTCTAGACTCATGATGTGCAGTTATAAAAAAAAGAAAAACAAGAATGTTATCCACAGCTGTTCCTTTTTCTTGGGGATCAGAACTTCATAAAAACATTATTTGGGTGTGTATTTGTGGTTGTTTTGCTTCCTCAAGAAAATTGTTCTCTTTCCTTGGGAAAGAATTTCTTACCAAGATGTAATGAAAGCTTCTCACCTCCTCCACTGGAGAGATTCTGAGAAATTAGTCTTGGGTTTCTAAGAAGGAGTCCTGCCTTACCACAGTGAGATGGTAACCAAGTTTCATATGCTGTGTACCATTGTGGATAGAAATCCAAAGAGGCCGGATGTGGTGGCACATGCTTGTAATCCCAGCGGCTCAACAGGCTGAGGCAGGAGGATTGCAAGTTCAAAGCCAGCCTCAGCAAAAGCAAGGTGCTAAGCAACTCAGTGAGACCCTGTCTCTAAATAAAACACAAAGTAGGGCTAAGAATATGGCTCAGTGGTCGAGTGCCCTTCAGTTCAAAGCCTGGTATACCCCTTCAACAACAACAACAACAACAAAAAGAAGGCCAAAGAGGAACTGGGTAAAATATAAGAAATAAGGAATAAAAATATTTATTTATTTATATTTTACTTCTTTTATAAAAGGGAAAAAATAATTTGAGGAGACTTATAAGAATAATATTCCAAAAATAAAGAATAGGAAGAGAAGCATTCAAGTGGAATGATGAATTAGATGAAAGAAAAATGTAAGAAAATACACAGGTGGGCTTTTTGCTTAGCTAAGAGAGTAAATCATGCCACCAGAGGTAGCCAGTCAATTTGTAGTGGTCAGGTCATTGCGCTAGAGTGTCCCTAAGAAATTAGTAAACTTTGGCAAACTGTCTGAAGTACTCAGAAACACTAATTTATTCCCCAGCAACTGATTAAATGCTCAGAACACAGTGCTCCAAGAGAGCATGACTTGACAAGGCACCTTAAGATAATTCTTGTGTCCTGTTTAAGAACCAATAAGGAAACCTGGAAATTTGCACCATATGACATGACCTGCAATTCCTAGCATAGTCCAGGCTACTTGTCCTGGACTTTAAGTTTATAATTCCACATTCCCTCTATTCTTTTCCTGTGTCACTTTCTTTTTGAAAGAGGCTTTGATCAACATCCTGCTATAAAACACAGGCAAATTGAGCCAGATTGTCACAGGAAAACAGGAAGGTGAAACTCCAAACCTTGGTCCTTGTGTTCTGTCAAAAGAAAATTTAAGGTCAGACACCAAAAGTCATGCAAGAGAAATTTACAAAAGCAAAGAAGGCTCAAGCAGAGAGCACTCTGGAGAGAGAGTGGGTTGTTTCTGAGCAAAGAATGAACGACAAAGGAGACAATGCTAACTCCAAATGCATTACTGTTTAATGTTTACCAGGAGAGGGGGAAACCACCTTCTGTATGCTTTGCCAATCAGGTGTTCAACTCCTCCTTCTCATCAGGTGGTAGAGTTTTTGACCTTGGTTGGTCATCTCCGGAACTGTCATGGTGGCCATCCTATTTAGGGGGCTTCATCTACCAGTCAATCCCATTTTAATGTGTTCACTGGGTTTAATAGCTGGTCAGATGTTACCTTAGCGTATCTGCACTGCTAAAGGAAACTTCCTTCCCAGACAGATAGAGACACTTACAGCCGTAATTCCTAACTTCACATCAACATCAATGGACCCTGTCAAGGGTTAGTCCCATTAATCCTTTCCTTTTGACATATTTTCCCATTAGCCTCTTTGCTTTTGTTTATTTTTTACGAATTAACTACCACCCTTTGCTTTCTCATCTACTTTGGAAGCAGTTTAAAGAAGATCTTAAGTAATTTAAAGAACACTCGTGACCTTGCTTGCATTTCACTGCTCATTGCTAGCTATTGTTAGCACAAAAGGACCCGGCAGGATGCAAACTTCACAGATCAGCACAGCTTTTATTCAGAACAGAGTGATGCCTCTGATAGATCCACTTTCCTGATGGAAAATGAGTCCCCAGCCAAAGGGGGAGTCTATACTTATATAGGTTACATTGAGGGGTGACTTCATTAATGACAGAGTGTGCCTATTTGGGAGGTGACTTAATTAATGATAGAGCGTGTCACTCAAGAATTTAAGATTTTGGAGATTGCCGGAAAAAGATGGCCGCTGCGTACGGGGGTTGCTGAAGTGCTGAGCCTGGTGTTCAGAGCAGCGGCTTTAATCGAGACTTCGCGCAGCTTGTTAGACCTCCTTTCACCATTAATCTGTAGTGGACCACCCTGCCAAGCAGCAGAAAAAACAAAGAGATTGAAAAAGAGACGCTTGGCTCCCGGACGCTTTCCTGCTCAGAGCCGCGGGCGCTTTGCGCCCATCTGCTTCCTCTTTCACTTCGCTCCCGGCAGAGAAGCTGAATGGGTAATCAGCAGTGGATTTGACTTCTTCCCTTCCCTTCTAATACCTCTCCTCCCAAGCATCAAATAAATTTATAAGAGTAAACAGTAACTCAGCAGTCAAACAGAACAAGAAGTATCATGAGCATAAAAAAGCAAGGAAGAAAAGGAGTACAAACAATGAAGGACAGCCTAAATATTCAGGAGGACCTGGAGTCATCAGAAAAATGGCCATATAAAGAACTCAAGGAACACCTTAGACAGATGGAAAGGAACCTTAAAGATCACATTGAAAATGAATTACATAAACAGATAAAAGAAGAAGTTAAGCATCTCTATCAGGAGATAGAGATTATAAAAAAAAATCAAACAATAATTCTAGAAATGAAGGAAATGATAAACCAAATTAAAAACTCAATCGAGAGTATCACTAACAGAGTGGAGCAAGTACAAGCCAGAATGTCAGATAATGAAGACAAAATTATCATCTTGAAAAGAGTCTAGCCAACTCAGATAGGCTGGTAAAAAATCACGAGAAAAACATCCAAGAGATTTGGGATAACTTAAAAAAAGCAAACCTACAAGACATCGGGATAGAGGAAGGCACAGAGATTCATGCCAAGGGAATGAGTAACTTGCTGAATGAAATAATTACAGAAAACTTTCCAGAAATAAAAAAGGAAACAGATATACAAATTGTAGATGCATACAGGACACCGAGCACACAAAATCACAGTAGACCAACACCAAGACACACTGTTATGAAGATATCCAATATACAGAACAAAGAGAAAATATTAAAAGCTACAAGAGAAAAGAGGCAGATTACATTTAGGGGTAAACCAATAAGGTTAACAACGGATTTTTCATCACAGACGCTGAAAGCGAGAAGATCCTGGAACAACATATTTCAAACAATAAAAGACAATGGATGCCAACCAAGAATTCTGTATCCAGCAAAATTAAGCTTCAGATATGACAACGAAATAAAAATCTTTCATGATAAACAAAAGCTAAAAGAATTTGTAGCCAGAAAACCAGCATTGCAAAGCGTCTTGAGCAAAACTCTACACAAGGAAGAAATGAAAAACAATAACCAAAACCATCAGCGGGAAGTGCCTCGGTAAAGACAAAGGATGGGGGGAAAGCTAATCATGGAGAAACAAACTAAATTAGAAAAAAAAAGAGAGATAAATAATCAAACATGGCAGGAAGTACAAACCATATATCAATAGTAACTCTAAACGTCAATGGCTTAAACTCTCCAATAAAGCGACATAGGCTGGTAACATGGATTAAAAAAACAAATCCAACAATATGCTGCCTCCAGGAGACACATCTGATTGGAAAAGACATACACAGGCTCAAGGTAAAAGGTTGGGAAAAAATATACCACGCACACGGTCCTCGTAAGCAAGCAGGGGTGGCCATTCTCATATCGAATAAAATCGACTTCAAGACTAAGTTAATCAAAAGGGATAAGGAAGAAAATTATGTACTGTTAAAAGGAACCATTCACCAACAAGACATAACAATTATCAATATTTATGCACCAAATAATGGCGCTGCGACGTTCATAAAACAAACTCTCCTCAAGTTCAAGAATCAAATAGACCACAACACAATAATCATGGGTGACTTCAACACACCTCTCTCACCATTGGACAGATCCTCCAAACAAAAGTTGAATAAAGAAACTGTTGAACTCAATATCACAATCAATAACATAGACTTAACTGACATATATAGAATATATCAACCATCATCAAGTGGATATACTTTTTTCACAGCAGCACATGGAACCTTCTCAAAAATAGATCATATATTATGCCATAGGGCAACCCTCAGTAAATATAAAGGGGTAGAGATAATACCATGCACTTTATCAGATCATAATGGAATGAAACTGGAAATCAATGATAAAAGAAGGAAGGAAAAATCCTACATCACATGGACAATGAACAATACGTTACTGAATGATCAATGGGTTACAGAAGACATAAAGGAGGAAATCAAAAAATTCTTAGAGATAAATGAAAATACAGACACAACATATCGGAATCTATGAAACACAATGAAAGCAGTTTTAAGAGAGAAATTCATCGCCTGGAGGTCATTCCTCAAAAAAAGGAAAACCAACAAATAAATGAGCTCACACTTCATCTCAAAGCCCTAGAAAAGGAAGAGCAAAACAATAGCAAATGTGGCAGAAGGCAAGAATTAATTAAAATCAGAGCAGAAATCAATGAAATTGAAACAAAAGAAACTATTGAAAAAATTAACAAAACAAAAACTTGGTTCTTTGAAAAAATAAATAAGATCAACAGACCCCTAGCCATACTAACAAAGAGAAGAAGAGAGAGAACTCAAATTACTAACATACGGGATGAAAAAGGCAATATTACAACAGACGCTTCAGAAATATAGAAAACAATTAGAAATTATTTTGAAAACCTATATTCCAATAAAATAGAAGATAGTGAAGACATCGATAAATTCCTTAAGTCATATGATTTGCCCAGACTGAGTCAGGAGGAAACTCACAACTTAAACAGACCAATATCAATAGATGAAATAGAAGAAGCAATCAAAAGACTTCCAACCAAGAAAAGCCCAGGACCGGATGGGTATACAGCGGAGTTTTACAAAACCTTTAAAGAAGAATTAATACCAATACTTTTCAAGTTATTTCAGGAAATAGAAAAAGAGGGAGAACTTCCAAATTCATTCTATGAGGCCAACATCACCCTGATTCCGAAACCAGACAAATACACCTCAAAGAAAGAAAACTACAGACCAATATCTCTAATGAACCTAGACGCAAAAATCCTCAATAAAATTCTGGCGAATCGGATACAAAGGCACATCAAAAAAATTGTGCACCATGATCAAGTAGGATTCATCCCTGGGATGCAAGGCTGGTTCAATATACTTCCGTATATCAATAAATGTTATTCACCACATCAATAGACTTAAAGATAAGAACCATATGATCATCTCGATAGATGCAGAAAAAGCATTTGACAAAGTACAGCATCACTTTATGTTCAAAACATTAGAAAAACTAGGGATAACAGGAACTTACCTCGACATTGTAAAAGCTATCTATGCCAAGCCTCAGGCTAGCATCATTCTCAATGGAGAAAAATTGAAGTCATTCCCTCTAAAATCTGGAACAAGACAGGGATGCCCCCTATCACCACTTCTATTCAATATAGTTCTCGAAACACTGGCCAGAGCAATTAGAGAGACGAAAGAAATTAAAGGCATAAAAATAGGAAAAGAAGAACTTAAATTATCACTATTTGCGGATGACATGATTCTATACCTAGAAGACCCAAAAGGGTCTAAAAAAACTACTAGAACTAATAAATGAATTCAGCAAAGTGGCAGGATATAAAATCAACACGCATAAATCAAAGGCATTTCTGTATATCAGCGACAAAACTTCTGAAACGGAAATGAGGAAAAACACTCCATTCACAATATCCTCAAAAAAAATAAAATACTTGGGAATCAAACTAACAAAAGAGGTTAAAGACCTATACAATGAAAACTACAGAACCCTAAAGAGAGAAATAGAAGAGGATCTTAGAAGATGGAAAAATATACCTTGTTCATGGATAGGCAGAACTAACATCATCAAAATGGCGATATTACCAAAAGTTCTCTATAGGTTTAATACAATGCCAATCAAAATCCCAATGGCATTTCTTGTAGAAATAGATGAAGCAATCGTGAAATTCATATGGAAAAATAAAAGACCCAGAATAGCAAAAACAATTCTAAGCAGGAAGTGTGAATCAGGTGGTATAGCGATACCAGATTTCAAACAATATTACAGAGCAATAGTAATAAAAACAGCATGGTACTTGTACCAGAACAGGCAGTGGACCAATGGTACAGAATAGAGGACACAGAGACTAATCCACAAAGCTACAATTATCTTATATTTGATAAAGGAGCTAAAAACATGCAATGGAGAAAGGATAGCATCTTCAACAAATGGTGTTGGGAAAACTGGAAATCCATATGCAACAAAATGAAACTGAATCCCCTCCTCTCACCATGCACAAAAGTCAACTCAAAGTGGATCAAGGAGCTAGATATCAAATCAGAGACTTTCCGTCTGATAGAAGAAAAAGTTGGCTCCAATCTACAGATTGTGGGGTCAGGCTCAAAATTCCCTAATAGGACACCCATAGCACAAGAGTTAATAACAAGAATCAACAAATGGGACTTTCTTAAACTGAAAAGTTTTTTCTCAGCAAGAGAAACAATAAGAGAGGTAAATAGGGAGCCTACATCCTGGGCACAAATTTTTACTCCTCACACTTCAGATAGAGCCCTAATATCCAGAGTATACAAAGAACTCAAAAAATTAGACAATAAGATAACAAATAACCCAATCAACAAATGGGCCAAGGACATGAACAAACACTTCACAGAGGAGGACATACAATCAATCAACAAGTACATGAAAAAATGCTCACCATCTCTAGCAGTCAGAGAAATGCAAATCAAAACCACCCTATGATACCACCTCACCCCAGTAAGATTGGCAGCCATGATGAAGTCAAACAATGAGTGCTGGCGAGGATGTGGGGAAAAGGGTACTCTTGTACACTACTGGTGGGACTGCAAACGGGTGCGGCCAATTTGTAAAGCAGTATGGAGATTCCTGGGAAAGCTGGGAATGGAACCACCATTTGACCCAGCTATTGCCCTTCTCGGACTATTTCCTGAAAACCTTAAAAGAGCACACTACAGGGATACTGCCACATCGATGTTCATAGCAGCACAATTCACAATTGCTAGACTGTGGAATCAACCCAGATGCCCTTCAATAGATGAATGGATAAAAAAAAATGTGCCATTTATACACCATGGAGTATTACACAGCACTAAAAAATGACAAAATCATGGAATTTGCAGGGAAATGGATGGCACTAGAGCAGATTATGCTTAGTGAAGCTAGCCAATCCCTAAAAAACAAATACCAAATGTCTTCTTTGATATAATGAGAGCAACTAAGAACAGAACAGGGAGGAAGAGCAGGAAGAAAAGATTAACATTAAACAGAGACATGAGGTGGGAGGGAAAGTGAGAAAAAAAGGGAAATCACATGGAAATGGAGGGAGACCCTCATTGTTATACAAAATTACATATAAGAGTTTATGAGGGGAATGGGATAACAAACATGTAGGGAAATGAATTACAGTAGATGGGGTAGGGAGAGAAGATGGGAGGGGAGGGGAGGGGGGATAGCAGAGGATAGGAAAGGTAGCAGAATACAACAGTCACTAATATGGCAGTATGTAAAAATGTGATGTGTAACCGATGTGATTCTGCAATCTGTATTTGGGGTAAAAATGGGAGTTCATAACCCACTTGATTCTAATATATGAAATATGATATGTCTAGAGCTTTGTAATGTTGTGAACAACCAATAAAAAAAAGATTATTTAAAAAAAAGAATTTAAGATTTTGTTTTTACTGGGCAATGGAGCATCTGGGGTCAGGGGCCAGCATCTAGAAAGGATTTATCTAGGAAGAGATCAGTGTTTAAATCTCTTCCCAGGGACTGTCATTCTAGGTGTGATGGACATCTTCTCCCCAGGGCTTGTTTTGTCACTGGGAAAGAATGTACTAGGAAAGGATCAATGTTATTAATGTATGGCTTTCTTTTCCACTCCCTTTTCCCAGGCCATACTATTTTTGGGTTTGTCATTTTCCATATCTGATAATTATTACCTAACAAGATGATGTTCTAGGTCCTTTTAATTATTTGCTAAGATAGAAAATGAATAAACAGGACACGAGAAGATGGCGGCGAAGGGAGTGCATCACCCCAGTGCGCCCTGTCACTGTGCGGGAGAAAGACAAGGTGAAACAGCTGAAGGCTATCTTGTTGAGAATTTCCAATGAAATTGAGGTGCTCCGGAATCTAGTGGACAGATTTCCATCACGCGAGGTTCAGCTGCGGGGGCTTGGACGCGGGCGATTTCTCTGCACGGAGGGTCGTGCCCCGCACCTGGAGTCTGCAGCGCACGCTGGGAAGCGGCGAGTTGCCGGAGCGGGGGTGCAGCGATGCGGATTCTGGGGGCTCCTGCCAGTGGTGCAATGGCTGTGCTTAGTGCTGAGTTCCAGCTTTGAGACAGAGGAGAGAAGCAGTCCGGTTCGGTTCTCGACACCGGTCGGACCACGGAGGAGGACAGCAGCTACCATCTTGGAGAGATGATGTAATCATCCCTGTTTTCTACTGATCTCAGCTCATTCAGTTACGGAACAGGTGATTTCAGGCTGGTATTTGCCTGCGTCTCGCAGACAGATCGCTCAGTCTCGGGGCTGGAGAACCAGTAGAGAATACTCCTAGGGGCTCGCTCCTGGCAAGGCGTGCGCCGGGCTCTGAGCGGCCGGAATCTGGTTCCCGGGGCTGCTTTGGCCCAGGGCTGGGGAACCTGCGGAGACTGCGTATTGAGGCCAGCTCCAAGTGGAGTGTGCGCTGAGCTCGGGGCGGCTGGGTTCTGACTCCCGGAACAGTTTTGGCCCGGGGCTGGGGAGCCCGCGGGGACTGCGTCTTTGAGCCTGCTCCCAGCGGAGCGTGCACCGAGCTCGGAGAGCTTGGAGCGGCCGGGCTCTGGCTCCCGGAGTTGCTTTGGTCTGGGGCAGGGGAACCTGTGGGGGTCACTCCTTGGAGCCTGCTCCTAGCGGAGCGTGAGCCGGGATCGGAGAGGCCGGGTTCTGGCTCCCGAAGCTGCTTTGGCCCAGGGTTGGGGAACCTGCGGTGACTGCTTCTCGGTCCGGGTCTTGCTGGGTGCTGTGGGGGCCAGGGGGGCAGAGTGGAGCTGCCGCCTGCTCCCAGAGCAGGCCAAGTGACCCGCCGGCGTGGTATCACGACACCCCAACTGCAGCTGGGGCAGAAGAGAGTAGCCGCCCATGCCTAGAACAGGACCAGCGACCTGATGGCGTGGTAGCCAAGTCACCCCATTTGGAGTAGGGGCTGTGCAGAGCCGCCGTCTGAGCCTGCAAGGTAGGCAGACCTGCGTCCCATTGGCAGGACAGGCCCGGTAGCCTGCCAGCGTGGTGGACACGTAGCACCGAGGCAGTCACATCACACTGGTTGGAGCGGGGGTGGAGCAGAGCCGACGCCCGTGTCCAGAAAAGGCCCAGCGCCCAGCGACCCGTTGGAGAGGCAGTCAGGTACCCCCATTGGCTGTGGGGGCTGAGCAGAACTGCCGCCCGAGCCCGCAAGGTAGGCAGACCTGCGACCCACCGGCGGAACAGGCCTAGAGGCTTGCCAGCGTGGTAGACACGTCACACCAATTGGAGTAGGGACCCAGCAGAGCCGCCGCCCACATCCAGATCAGGACCACCAACCTGAGGGCATGGTAGTTACGTCACCACAATTGGAGTGCGGGCAGAGCAGAGCCGCCACCTGTGCCCACAGGGTGGGCAGACCTGCGACCGACCAGAGTGGTAGACAGATCACCCTAATTAGAGGAGGAGCACAGCCAATACCCGCCCTGCAAGGGAGATTTTCCAACTATACAAGAGCAATATAAATAAATAGGGGGAAAATTTCAAAAACACAACAGTTTCACCAAGCAGAAAAAAACGCGAGCAGTATGAAAAGACAAGGAAAGAAAGGACCACAAGCAATGCAGGTCAACTCAACTTTAGAAGAGGTAATAGCTGCAACAGATGGAATGTCAGATAAAGAGTTCAGGATATACATGCTTCAGATGATCTGGAGTCTCAAGGAAGACATGAGACAGCAAAATCAGACAATGAAAGATCACTTTGACAAGGAACTACATAAACAAATCCAGGAAGTAAAAGATCAATTACACAGGGAGATAGAGGTAATAAAAAACAAACAAATAGAAATCCTAGAAATGCAGGAAGCAATAAACCAACTTAAAATCTCAATTGAGAATACTACCAGCAGAGTAGATCACTTAGAAGATAGAACATCAGACAATGAAGACAAAGTATTTCAACTTGAAAAGAACATAGACAGCTCAGCAAGACTACTAAGAAACCATGAGCAGAACATCCAAGAAATATGGGATAACATTAAAAGACCAAACTTAAGAGTCATTGGCATACAGGAAGGCACAGAGCTCCAAACCAAAGGAATAAACAATCTATTCAATGAAATAATACGAACTTCCCAGACTTGAAAAATGAGACAGGATCCCAAATCCTAGAAGCCTACAGGATGCCGAATGTGCAAAATCATAAGAGATCCACACCTAGACACATTATAATGAAGATGCCCAACATACAGAATGAGGAGAGAATTTTAAAAGCTACAAGAGAAAGGAAGCAGATTACATTTAGGGGTAAACCAATCAGGATAACAGCTGATCTCTCAACACAGACTCTGAAAGCTAGAAGATCCTGGAATAACATATTTCAAACACTGAAAGAAAATGGGTTCCAACCAAGAATCGTGTATCCGGCGAAATTAAGCTTCAGGATGGAAGATGAAATTAAAACCTTCCACAATAAACAAAAGTTAAAAGAATTCGCAGCTAGAAAACCATCTCTTCAAAATATCCTTGGCAAAACATTACAGGAAGAGGAAATGGAAAATAACAATGAAAACCAACAGTGGGAGGTAGGACAGTAAAGGGGGGAAAGTAATCAAATAGGAAAACAAATCAGGTTTAGTAACATTAATAAACAAATATGGCTGGAGGAACAAACCATATCTCAATAATAACCTTAAATGTTAATGGCTTAAACTCACCAATTAAGAGACACAGGCTAGTTGAATGGATCACAAAAGAAGACCCAACAATATGCTGCCTACAGGAGACGCATTTGATAGGAAAAGATATACATAGACTGAAGGTGAAAGGTTGGGAAAAATCATACCACTCATATGGACTGTGGAAACAAGCAGGAGTGTCCATACTCATATCAAATAAAATAGATTTCAAGCCAAAGTTAATCAAAAGGGATAAAGAGGGACACTGCATACTGCTCAAGGGAACCATACACCAACAAGACATAACAATCATAAATATATATGCCCCAAACAATGGTGTAGCTATGTTCGTCAAGCAAACTCTTCTCAAGTTCAAGAGTCTAATAGACCACCATACAATAATCATGGGAGACTTCAACACACCTCTCTCACCACTGGACAGATCTTCCAAACAAAAGTTAAATAAGGAAACTATAGAACTCAATAACACAATTAACAACCTAGACTTAATTGACATATATAGAATATACCACCCAACATCAAGAAGTTACACTTTTTTCTCAGCAGCACATGGATCCTTCTCAAAAATAGATCATATATTATGTCACTTCCAGGGCAACTCTTAGACAATATAAAGGAGTAGAGATAATACCATGCATCCTATGTGATCATAATGGAATGAAACTGAAAATCAACGATAAAAGAAGGAAGGAAAAATCATGCATCACTTGGAGAATGAACAATAGGTTACTGAATGATCACTGGGTTTTAGAAGACATCAAGGAGGAAATTAAAAAATTCTTAGAGTTAAATGAAAACACAGACACAACATATCGGAATCTATGGGACACATTGAAAGCAGTCCTAAGAGGAAAATTCATTGCTTGGAGTTCATTCCTTAAAAAAAGAAAAAACCAACAAATAAATGATCTCATACTTCATCTCAAAATCTTAGAAAAAGAAGAGCAAAACAACAGCAAAAGAAGTAGAAGGCAAGAAATTATTAAAATCAGAGCTGAAATTAATGAAATTGAAACAAAAGAAACAATTGAAAAAATTGACAAAAGTAAAAGTTGGTTCTTTGAAAAAATAAATAAAATCGACAGACCCTTAGCCATGCTAACGAAGAGAAGAAGAGAGAGAACTCAAATTACTACCATACGGGATGAAAAAGGCAATATCACAACAGACACCTCAGAAATACAGAAGATAATCAGAAATTATTTTGAATCCTTATACTCCAATAAAATAGAAGATAGTGAAGGCATCGATAAATTTCTTAAGTCATATGATCTGCCCAGATTGAGTCAGGAGGATATAGACAACCTAAACAGACCAATAACAATAGAGGGAATAGAAGAAACCATCAAAAGACTACCAACTAAGAAAAGCCCAGGACCGGATGGGTATACAGCGGAGTTTTACAAAACCTTTAAAGAGGAACTAACACCAATACTTTTCAAGCTATTTCAGGAAATAGAAAAAGAGGGAGACCTTCCAAATATATTCTACGAGGCCAACATCACCCTGAGGCCTAAACCAGACAAAGACACTTCAAAGAAAGAAAACTACAGACCAATATTTCTAATGAACCTAGATGCAAAAATTCCTCAATAAAATTCTGGCGAATCGGATTCAAAAACATATCAAAAAAATTATACAGCATGATCAAGTAGGATTCATCCCTGGGATGCAAGGCTGGTTCAATATATGGAAATCAATAAATGTTATTCACCACATCAATAGACTTAAAAATAAGAACCATATGATCATCTCGATAGATGCAGAAAAAGCATTCGACAAAGTACAGCATCCCTTTATGTTCAAAACTCTAGAAAAATTAGGGATAACACGATCATACCTCAACATTGTAAAAGCAATCTATGATAAGCCACAGGCCAGCATCATTCTGAATGGAGAAAAATTGAAGGCATTCCCTCTAAATTCTGGTACAAGACAGGGATGCCCTCTCTCACCACTTCTGTTCAACATAGTACTCGAAACATTGGCCAGAGCAATTAGACAGACGAAAGAAATTAAAGGCATAAAAATAGGAAAAGAAGAACTTAAATTATCACTATTTGCAGATGACATGATTCTATACCTAGCAGACCCAAAAGGGTGTACAAAGAAACTATTAGAGCTAATAAATGAATTCAGCAAAGTGGCAGGATATAAAATCAACACGCATAAATCAAATGCATTCCTGTATTTCAGCGACAAATCCTCTGAAACGGAAATGAGGACAACTACTCCATTCACAATATACTCAAAAAGAATAAAATACTTGGGAATCAACCTAACAAAAGAGGTGAAAGACTTATACAATGAAAACTACAGAACCCTAAAGAGAGAAATAGAAGAAGACCTTAGAAGATGGAAAAATATACCCTGTTCATGGATAGGCAGAACTAACATCATCAAAATGGCGATATTACCAAAAGTTCTCTATAAGTTCAATGCAATGCCAATCAAAATCCCAACAGCATTTCTTGTAGAAATAGATAAAACAATCATGAAATTCATATGGAATAATAAAAGACCCAGAATAGCAAAAACAATTCTAAGCAGGAAGTGTGAATCAGGCGGTATAGCGATACCAGACTTCAAACTATACTACAGAGCAATAGTAACAAAAACAGCATGGTACTGGTACCAAAACAGGCGGGTGGACCAATGGTACAGAATAGAGGACACAGTAACCAATCCACAAAACTACAACTATCTTATATTTGATAAAGGGGCTAAAAGCATGCAATGGAGGAAGGATAGCATCTTCAACAAATGGTGCTGGGAAAACTGGAAATCCATTTGCATCAAAATGAAACTGAATCCCTTTCTCTCGCCATGCACAAAAGTTAACTCAAAATGGATCAAGGAGCTTGATATTAAATCAGAGACACGGCGTCTGATAGAAGAAAAAGTTGGCTATGATCTACATACTGTGGGGTTGGGCTCCAAATTCCCTAATAGGACACCCATAGCACAAGAGTTAACAACCAGAATCAACAAATGGGACTTACTCAAACTAAAAAGTTTTTTCTCAGCAAAAGAAACAATAAGAGAGGTAAACAGGGAGCCTACATCCTGGGAACAAATCTTTACTCCACACACTTCAGATAGAGCCCTAATATCCAGAGTATACAAAGAACTCAAAAAATTAGACAATAAGATAACAAATAACCCAATCAACAAATGGGCCAAGGACCTGAACAGACACTTCTCAGAGGAGGACATACAATCAATCAACAAGTACATGAAAAAATGCTCAACATCGCTAGCAGTCAGAGAAATGCAAATCAAAACCACCCTAAGATACCATCTCACTCCAGTAAGATTGGCAGCCATTATGAAGTCCAACAACAACAAGTGCTGGAGAGGATGCGGGGAAAAGGGTACACTTGTTCATTGTTGGTGGGACTGCAAATTGGTGCAGCCAATTTGGAAAGCAGTATGGAGATTTCTTGGAAAGCTGGGAATGGAACCACCATTTGAAGCAGCTATTCCCCTTCTCGGTCTATTCCCTAAAGACCTAATAAGAGCATGCTACAGGGACACTGCTACATCGATGTTCATAGCAGCACAATTCACGATAGCAAGATTGTGGAACCAACCTAGATGCCCTTCAATAGATGAATGGATAAAAAAAATGTGGCATTTATACACAATGGAGTATTACTCTGCATTAAAAAATGACAAAATCATAGAATTTGGAGGGAAATGGATGGCATTAGAGCAGATTATGCTAAGTGAAGCTAGCCAATCCTTAAAAAACAAATGCCAAATGACTGCTTTGATATAAGGGGAGTAACCAAGGAAAGGGTAGGGATGAAGAGCTTGAGAAGAAGATTAACATTAAACAGGGATGAGAGGTAGGAGGGAAAGAGAATGAGAAGGGAAATCGCATGGAAATGGAAGGTGATCCTCAGGGTTTTACAAAATTACATATAAGAGGAAATGAGGGGTAAGAGAAGAATAATACAAGTGGAAGAAATGATTTACAGTAGAGGGGGTAGAGAGAGAAATGGGGAGGGGAGGGGAGGGGAGGGGGGATAGTAGAGAATAGGATAGACAGCAGAATACATCAGTCACTAGAATGGCAATATGTAAATCAATGGAAGTGTAACTGATGTGATACAGCAATCTGTATACGGGGTAAAAATGGGAGTTCATAACCCACTTGAATCAAACTGTGAAATATGATATATTAAGAACTATGTAATGTTTTGAACGACCAACAATAAAAAAAAATAAAAATTAAAAAAATTAAAAAAAGAAAATGAATAAACAATAAATCAGTATTACAGACTTGTAAATTGCTGAATTAATCAATCATAAAGTTCAGGTGTCAACCAGCATTGGACTTTCCTGGGCTGCTGTTCCTGTAACAGTGTCACCTCAGAACCTCCAGCTCCTTTCTTCCTCTTCTCCAGGTTGTTTGCATTGGCTCCCACAGAGAGCTGATCACCAAGGGGCTTCCAAGGCTCCTGGAGAACCCTGGTCAAAATATTCCTCCTACCTGCCGTACTGCCCTCTTTCTTTCTAACCATCTCGTCCCCACCCCTTTCTTCAAGACCCATTCCTTCCACAAAGTTTCTTCCTTCAAGTCCAAAAGGCAATCAGTCATTTTCTGAATTCCTAAAGTTTTTAGTCTGTTCCCCACAAAATAAGATTACCCAACTATTGCCTTAAACTTTTCGTGAGTTAGTTTGCTTATCTATATCTTCTTTTCCCAAAAGTTTCATAAGCTCATCAAGATTAGATCCCCATAACTAGACATCTCCATGGGGCTTTGGTCAGGCCCATGTGAGGGGGCCCTCTGGCCATGAGTGGCTTGGCTGTGATCTGGATAAGGAAATGAGCAAAAATGTGTCAGAGGTTCAGAGTGCTTCGGGGGACTCAGACTAAAACATGAAGTACTCTTCCTTCTTCTCTGTCCTTCCCCTTTTCTTGACTGCTGATATTAAGTGCCTAATCCTTTTAATGCTAACGTTAAGTGGTCTAAATAGAGCAAATCCATCAGCAGTGAAATACAGCTCCGCTGATGGTGCTGGGGCTGAGCATCCCTGCTGCTCTTCTGTAAGCATCTCACTAGTCTTGCCTGGGGGTCTTGGCCTCCCAGTTCTCATTACTGCAGAAAAATGACTCCCTGCAGTTAATGGCTCCCTGCCTTTGGTCAGTGTCCCCATCCCTTCCTCATGGATATCTAACAATTTCATAGCAACATCTCTTTTATATCTCAGCATTAGGCATGTGCTCTCTGATAAAAGGAAGCTAGTTCCTTAAGTTACCTGTCTAGGCAATGTCAGGTAACATCTGGCAGGTAATTCTGAGAGTGGGTAGCTTTAGGGGGAGAGGGGAACGTAATAAGGAAGTATGGAAGGTTGTATCTCATTTTGGTGAGAATTAGCTCTGATTTAAAATAAAATCTGCTGGTGATCCTATTAGATATATCATTTTGTCTCCTTTAGTTTAGCTTGAAAATATATACTAAGAAGCTTTTCAACCTTTGGGGTTTTTTTACCCTTTCATTCACCAAGGATCCGTCATTATTAGTCCATCCAGGAAATGAAGTCTCCCAATGGATAATGTTAGAAATAGAAATATTGACAAAACTGCTGTCAGGAAAAGGTGACATAGATCACTTCTAGGCATCAAAATGACACTCACCTCCTGAATTTTGACTGAACTCCAATTGCCGGGTTGGGACTCCAACTTCCAACAACAGCAACTACGAATTTATCTGAACCTGTAGCCTAACTCTCCTTTTCCTCTTATAATAACAACAGTTTCCCTCGCTCAACAAAATGTCACCCCTTCCTCACATATTCTAATTTTTTTTTCTTCCTTCTCAAGGATCACACTGCAGTCACTGTATCTTAAATTTCTCCATCACTACCAATTCCATCCCACTGCAAAATTGTTCTATTTAAAACAAAAACAATAATAAATCATCTACTTTCCCCTATTACTTTCTTCTTCCCAACTCCTTCTCCAAAATGAAGACACAGTTCTTTATTTTCTTTAGCCCTCGAGAAGTTAGACATTCTAATTTACCCTCTTCCAAAAACTTCCCAAGTTCTCTCTTCAGCCCAGCCTCTCCTCTTACCCTCCCTGTCCTCCTACCAGAGTTTGGGGATGAGACTAGTTTCCCTGCTTTGCCAATTTTCTTCTGGGTTCTTGTCTCACAGATTAGAAGAATAAAATCTGTGGACAATCACAGAGGGAAGAGTAAAAGCAGTAGGACTTATTTAAGTGAAAAGAGAAAGAACCCTCACCATGCAGGAGGGGCCTGATAGCAATAAAACCCATGTTGACTTAGGAGATTTTATAGTTCTGGGTAGAGCATGGAGAAAAGCTATGTTAAAAAGGCATCGGAAACAGCCCCCAAATCATTGATCAAAATCTATATAAAACAGGCATTGAAAACAGCACCAAGGCTACGTTCTTGGTTTTAATTCTTTCTATCAACTTCCATCTCAGTTCACCTCCACCTCCCATTTTCCCATTTCCCATTCTCTCACCACAGAGACAAAGGAGGAGACAGAGGCAAAGTTCCCACAGGTGAGCCTGGGGGTCTTTAATACGGGAAACAGGGCTTGATAGTGCCCATTAATTCCTACCTGTTAGCCTCCGGGTGTGGTTTCTACACTTAAACAAGACCTCAACTGGGGCCCATCACTTCTGATTGCTGACCATTCACTAATCTTATTCATGGCCATCTCTACCTGCACAGCTCACAGGTATCTCCTGCTAGTCTTAAGCTATACTTGTGATCCCTGCCCCAATGTCAGTCCCTCCTAGTTATTCAAACCAGTGATCTGGAAAGTATTTTTTCCACATTCCTCTTTCACCCTCTACCTTCAAAAGCTCACCTAGCATTGTATCTTTTATAACCAGTTCACCATTTTTTTCATCTCTGCTGCTAAAAAGAGAAGGCGTCGGGACCAGTTTCTTCACTATTTCCTAAACAGATATTGTGTGGAACTTCTTTGTCTTGTTTTGGGCAACTGGGATCCAAAGCTGAACCGGGTGGATATGGACAGTCAACAGACATGGCCCTTCCCTCAAGAAGCTTCCCCTTCACAAGGGAGCCTGTGCTGTACTATGAAGGTACCCTGTGCAGATTATCTTGGAAGCATAAAAAAAAAATAGTATCTAGCAAAGATGGAGTGGAATAGGTGTGCAGCATGATGATATCTGTGCTATGTATGAAAGCATGAGTCTCGGATGACTAAGTCATTACAGGTGAAGGGAGGACAGAGCCAGAGTTTATGCAAAGGCCCATAGTAAGAGTAGGCACAGCTGCTTGACAGAATGTAAGGAGTGGCTAAAGGCTAAAGCCAAGCCTCCAGTGGGCAGGGAAGGCCAGGAATAAGCCATTGGAATCTTATTTCAAAACTTTCAAACAGTTAAAACAAACTGTCTAATTCACTATTATGAAAAATCACTGCTATATGGGAAGTAGACGAAATTAGGCAAAATAAACATAAAACGGTGAGAAAAAGTCAATAGAACTGAGAGATGTTAAAGGAGTGAAGTTGGCAGGACTTACTGGTTATGTGAAAATAGTGCATGAAGGCAAAAGAGAATTCAAAAATGACTCTAGATTCTTGATATGTGCCCATCCTGATTGACAGGAGGCCAGAATCTGAACTGAGCTTAAACCTAGGCACTTCTCTGCTTTCCACTATAGAGTTAATCCTATAGTTCCAGGCATTCTTGGTTTTTACTATTAAAATGCCTCAATGTCTCATTGATTACCTTGAAAACTGATTTGAACTTCAGATGCACTATGTTCTCAAGTATTGCAAAGGAATGAATTAGATTACTTTGGAATGAATTTCATTTTCTTCCTAATTTATTATATGTTTCCATTTAATTCAAAAATTGGAGAGCCTTTTGCCTGCAGCATAAATAGTAGTCTGTTCTTCCAATTTGGGTTTCTGTTGTTTAAGAATCAAACAACCTTGACTACTAACTCTCAGTTTAAACCTCACAGAGAACTCTTAACAGATGCCTAGAGCATGTAGGTTAGGGGTCAATTCCCCAAATGAGTCTGGTTTCAAGGTTTCCCTGTATTTGTCCTACTATTAACACTGCAAATTTTTCCTCTTGATTCTCTCATGAGCACATGTGTTTCCCAGAAGAAAGAAAAGATAAACCTAAGGAGGAGAAGTGAGTTCCTTTTGGATTCCATAATGTATAAACTTTTAAAAAGGATATTCTACTTAATGTTAGTATATCTTATGTATACCTAAAAATTCATGGCCTGCTTAGTTTCCTGAATTTCCATATTTCATTCTACAAGGCCTTAAAATGTATGTGATTTCTGATATTGCCAAATCCTGATTCTTCATATCATGTACATTCTTTCTTGGAAAGCACAGCCTTTATCATATAGATACAAATGCATCTATTTCTTAGCAAGCTCCACATTCCTCCTGGGTTCTTACATAAGTAACAGTGATTTATTAAAAAAAAATTAATTTCCTACCCTCTATATAAGGAGCACTCCTCTTTGCATTCAGTAGAGATGAAAGGTCTTGTGAAAGTCTTGTATTGTTTCCAAAGAGATTTTATTTGACTGGTAAAACAATTCAAGGAGTGCTAGCTCAGCCATGAACCTGAGCTGTGAGAGAACCCCTGATCACGTGAGTGCTACCCATTTTGAAATGCAGGGAGCTCCCTGCATAGGAGAGGGCCAAAGTGGGGCAAGGTTAGGACATCAGATGGGATCTATACCAGCACAAGAAGATGTGCCACATAATGTGCCACCGCACATTAGAAGATATTGTAGCAAATATCCCTAGGGATTAAAAATAGCTTTCATTTGAAACTTCCACAAAATGAATCTGACCACACTGCAGCTGCTGATTCTTTAAGTAGAAAAATGGGACCATATCCCAGGGCCATTGTTTTGTTCAGTCTCTGGCCATTTGCCTTGCGGCCCAAATGTTAACAATTTTATGCCAAAAACACTTAATTGCATCAAATGCTGGAAAGAAGTTTCTACAACCCTATTTTCTGGGTCTTGTGAAAGCCTCATCTCTGACTATAAGCCAAAAATTAACATTATTTTGTTTTTCCAAAAGAGTTTCAATTTTATAGAAGTCCCTTTGCAGATATTACTGATAATCTTTTTTAAAGGCTCTTATTATCAAACCAAATAAGCATAATACTAAATAATATTTATTTTTAATATATTATAATATATAAAAATATGTTTTTAATATATTTTTTAACACAAGCTGAAAATACAAATGGCTCCTGGGCACAAATTCTTCTTTCTGAGTTTTGTGAATTTAAATAGAAAATACTGCCTGAAATGGAATGTCATTATGAATATTTCCTTGCTTATATAATTGAATACTCTAATTCATTTTACTAGGATTGAACAGGACTCTTATTTTCTCAGGCTCCAGCTGAAGCCCCAAAGCTGACAGCAAACAAAAACAATTACCTGGGGCTGGGGTTGTGGCTCAGCGGTAAAGCCCTCGCCTAGCACGTGTGAGGCACTGGGTTCAACACCACATAAAAATAAATAAATAAAGTAAAGGTATTGTGTCCAACTATAACTAAAAAAAAAAAATTAAAAAAAAACTATCTGCATGCTCGAGAAACAGAGCTAGACCCATCCATGCATAATGTAATAAAGATATCTTAACTGTTTTCCCCAATAACCTGCACAAACAGAAACTGGAGTTTAGAGAAGGAGCAAATTTAATTGAGGGAGTGCTGGAGAGTGGGTGCATTAGCATCTCTTTCCTTCCCTGGAGGAAGTTCTATCACCTCCAAACAGCAACCAATGAAAAGGTCTTCAGAAGAACCACACCTGGAGATCAGAGGTGTGGACTAGCTCTCCATCCCTGTCTAATACTTCCTGAGAGCCTAAGACCCTCTAAATGAGGTGCAGAGAAGCTTCCTGAAGAACATGTCTTGGATCTACAGGGTTTGCAAGCACATGCAACCCCAGGTTATGATGACAGTGATACCAGACTTGGAGATCAGTTTGTTCCCCTGGTGTTGAAGATTAAACATCAGAGAAACACTGAGGCAAGCATAGAAAGCAAGTTTTATTTAAGAAAAAGACAGAGACAGCAGACTTCTCCAAAGAGAACGGGGCACAGAAGACTGATTGTGCCTTGCTCTTTTATAGACCCCAGAACTCCCCTACCTTCTCTTCTCCTTGTATGTGCCTAAGGGCTGAAAGGGTAATCATTAGCAATTCCTTGTGCCAGGAAGTACAATCCCCATGGAGCCAGAAGTGCAAAATCCCAGAGGTATTAGCAACCCATGGAGCCAGGAAGTTAGCTGTTAGCAACTCACTGTCTTTTCTTTGCTAACAGCCCTCATCTTTTCAACTCCCATCAATCATTACCTACACTGACTGCCAGGCCTTCCCCCCCTGCCTCAGTTTGTTGAGGAATGTGACATATCCTGTCCCCTCAGACCAGGCAGGGCTGCAGGCAGATTGCTTTTTGGCAAAGAAAGCATGTGGGGATTCAGTACAGTGGGCTCATTTTTATAGAATTATTCTCTTACCCTCATGTTCCCACCATCCTCATCCATCCCCTTATGCTAGCTGAGGGCAGAAGGTGAACTACAGCCATTCATAACTCCATAGATGGGAGAGAAGGAAGCAGTGAGAACTGATTACCCTTCTGTCTTGGAGCTAGGTAAGTGTGTGAGTTTCCCATGCATGACCCTTCAGGAAGGTAAGCATTCGTGGGCTGTTCTGGTGGTCTGCCTGCCAGCATGAAAAGACCCCACAGTAAGAATGTAAGGGGAGAAAGGTTAGAGGTAGAAGCTGAAGAATGTTCCCAAATGATCAGATACGGAGTCAGTGCATCACTGTGGAGTTTTCTATGGGGACTCCAAATGAACCTCCAATGCATCCTGTGAGGGAGAGGCAGGACAAGGTGGTTTAGACTCATTTCTTCCTGCTCTTCCACACTAAGCACAACTATAAACCCTGTAAATAGTATAAGAGGCAAGAACAGGGGGATTCTGAAGTTGTGAAGTGGAAGATGAACTGACTTGGGGTCCCAGGACTAGAACAACAGCACAGCAACAAGTTGTGTTAGGTTCCTCTGACCCAAAAGAAGATGACCTCAACTTGGCATTTCCTGACACTCAACCTAGCAATAGAAAGCAGCTCACATAGACTCATTCCTTTCCCAAATCCATGGGAGTAACAACAAGATGAGGCAAGCAGCCCTATGCCAACACATTATGGACAAAGGGATTGATGGGGAGCCCTGCCAACAATAATCAGGAAAACACACATTCTTTTCCTGGCCCCAGGGAGCCTCTTTGTCCCTATGGGCCTAGAACCTCCTTCTTCTACCCAGCTACACTAAGCAATCAGTCTAGGGAAATGCTTTCCACCCTTTCAGACAGCATCAGCAGAGGCTAGTGGTAGCACCAACTGTTATGGCTTAGATTTGAGGTGTCCTCCTCCGAAAAGCTGATGTGTGAGACAACGCAAGAAGGTTTAGAGGAGAACCTAAACCCAATCAGTGAGTCAATCCCCTGATGGGATTAACTGGGTGGGAATTGAAGGTGGGTAGGATGTTACTGGAGGAGGTAGGTCACTGGGGGCATGCCTTTGGGATATATATTTTGTATCAGGCAGGTAGAGTCTCTGCTTTCTTATCATCATGTGAGCTACTTCCTTCCACCACACCCTTCTGCCATGATGTTCTGCCTCATCTCCAGACTGGAGGAGATGGATCCAGCTGTCTATGAACTGAGACCTCTGAAACCATGAGCCCCCACCTAAACTTTTTCCTTGTCTAAAATTGCTCTGGTTGGCCTTTTAGCCATAAGCAACAAAAAAAGCTCACTAAATATCACATTAACCAAGCGCACCAAATAACATTGACTAGCTATGAAAATTAAACTCACATTGGAACCACAGGCCACAAAATAGTCCAGGACTTGAGTGAAAAACCTAAATAGAATTATTGTCTAATAAAATAAAAGATTAAAATCAGACCCAGAGTCTCCTGCCATAATAACAAAGTATCCAGGATGCAACTGAAAAATCACCTGCCATATCAACAACAAGGAAAATCACAACTCCCATGAGAAGAGATGATCTGATGCTAATACCAAGACAGCGCAGATGTTGGAATTTATGACAAGAATATTTAAAAGCTGTCATAAAATACTTCAATAATCAATTACAAAGGGCCAGAGTGGTGAAGGAGAAGCAGGATCCAAGCCCCAGCCTCTCCATAGTTTGGAATCAATACAACAGCAGTGCTACTCAGCAAGGTAGATGACAGAAAGGAATGCACTGTACTACATCAGACTTCCAGAGCTTGAGGAAGTGAACATCCAGGCAGGTCCCAGGGGAAGAGAGAAAGAAAAAAACAAAGAAAGAAAGAAAGAGATAGAGAGAGAGAGAGAGAGAGAGAGAGAGAGAGAGAGAGAGAGAGAGAAAGAAAAAGAAAGAAAGAAAGAGAGGCAAAGCTGATAGGTTTGCCTTAGAAACAGTAGAAGACAAAGCGAGACCGAAGTAATCCAGGGAAGAAGCTGCAAAGGGTGCAGATGTGGGAGAAGCACGCTGTTTTCTCAGTCATTGGGTGGAGGTCTGTGGCAGGCAGCCATTTTGTAAAGGCCACACCTAAGCTTTCAGCTCTAAAAAGGATGAAACACCTACACCTTCATCCCACCTAGAGACAGCAGGAAATCTTTTCTCAGGGAACATCTTTAAGCCAGGTCATCTAAGTAACTCAGATAGTGGAATCCCTGAGAGTGAAAAGCAGCTGAGCCCCACCACCAAGGCCAGCAGCAGGAACAGAGCAGGTAGAGCACCCACACTGGGTGCCAGGCATTTTCCTATACACCCAGAATGATGTGGGCATGCACACCCCCACAGAAGCCAAACACAGTTGGGTAGGAGCATGTCAAGTGCTTGGATTCCTTGTGGAACTTTCAGAGCCACTTCAGTTGAGCTGGGAAAAGACGGAGTATCTGTTCTGATAGTCCCAGGCAGGGTGTTTCCCACCAGGCACAGGAAGCTTCCATCTAAGCAAGGGATGGATCTGGCCACTGGGCCATACCCTCCAGAGAGCTCTTAGGTACAGACATAGATACCTAGGTTCATGCACAGGTGTGGGGACAACGTCTGTGTGAATGAGTGCAAGAAACGATTAAGGAGGAAATCTTGAAATTTAAGGAAGGGCGAGTGAATACTTGGGCACTAGACAATATCCAATTAGGTACAGTACTAATCCTACAGCATCTGTCCTTTCACCTCTGATCTTCTGTCTCCATGTCTGACTCTGAAAGAATGAAAAATGCAGAGATAGATGAGATAGATAGATAGAAAGGAGGGAGAGAGAAAGGAAAGAAGGAAGGGTAAGTGAGTAAGTCAGCCATGCCCTACCTAATGATGTTTAGGTCAACAACAGACTGCATATATAATGATGGTCTCATAGATTATAGTGGGACTGGGGCTGGGGTTGTGGCTCAGAGGTAGAGCACTCGCCTAGCATGCGTGAGGCACTGGGTTCGATCCTCAGCACCACATAAAGTAAAATAAAAACATTGTGTTCACCTATAACTAAAAAATAAATATTAAAAAAAGATTATAGTGGGACTGGAGCAGAAATGCATAAATGAAGAAGAGGCAATAGGAAAGGCATTGGAAAATCAGAAAAAGGGAGCACCCCCCAAAAAAAAATCACAGTGAAGGATTTAGTAGAAGATTTTGCAGATCCCAAAAACTTCTTAAAAATTTTGAAAACATGAACCCCAACACGAAAAAGATAGTGAGGAATGTCCATGGTACATTACCTGCTTATAAGAAGTATTATGATGAAGGGAAGAAGGAAGGAAGGAAGGGAGGGAGGGAAGAAAGCAAAGAAAGAAACGAGAGAGAGAGAGAGAGAGAGAGAGAGAGAGCGCCAACCAGCCAGCCAAGTAAACTACCATAAAGTGCCCCAGGAAGGTCCTATAAGAGATTTTCTAAAAGAAGGCATTGCTACCACAGGAGATGACAGAGGCATGCATGTTATCACCCCTGCAGAACTTCCAGTGGTTCAAAATGTGAAGGTGGAAGACAGAGATATATAGTGATGATCCTAACTTTTGAAGGCTTAGGCTAATGTTCATTGTTTTAAAAAAATCTTAAAAAGTAAAAATATTTACAATTTTAAAATTAAAAAATGCTTATAGATTGATAGAAAAAAAGAAAATATATGTGTGTAGCAGTATAATGTACTGTTTTAAGAAGTGTTACTACAAAAGAGTCAAAAAGTTTTGAAAATTAGTTATGAAGTAGAAGAGTTATAATAAACTAAGGTTAGTTCATTATTGAAGGAAGAAAAAGCTTTTCTAAAGTTAGTGTAGGTTAACCAGACCGTGTTTCTAGATCCCACAGGAGTGAACATAATCCTAGGCTTTCATTTTTACTCACCACTAACTAAGACCAAATTCCAGTTCTTCAAACTCCATTCACATAGTGACCTACATAGGTATACCATTTTCTTTTTTTTTTTTTTTTTTTTTTTTTTTGGTACCAGGGATTGAACTCAGGGACACTCAACCACTGAGCCACACCCCCAGCCCTATTTTGTATTCTATTTAGAGACAGGGTTTCATTGAGTTGCTTAGTGCCTCGCCATTGCTGAGGCTGGCTTTGAACTCCCAATCCTCCTATCTCAGCCTCCTGAGCCACTGGGATTACAGGCATGTGCCAGCATGCCTGGTTCCATTTTCTTTTATACTGTAATTTTACTGTACATTTTCAGTGTTTAGATACACAAAGAATTACCATTGTGCCACAACTGCCTACAGTACAGAAACAGTTTGTATAGGTTTAAAGCCTACAAGGAACATGCTATACCCTAGAGCCCAGGGTATAGTAGACTATATCATTTGGGCTTGTGTAAGTACACATTTCTCAGAACTTAGCCTCATCATTAATCAATGCACAATGATAGACAGATAGAAAGCTAGATAGATTAAAAAGAAAGAATTTAAAAGTCACTTTAACAATTGCAAGGCTTCAAGCCATATATCAAGATTGAGCTTTGAATTTTAAGTTTGGCTACCAAAATTATTGATCCTGAAAAGCTACTAGATATTTCCAAAGAACCATGGCTTTTCTGCCTCTAGGATACTTCTTGAATTCAGCATTCCTCCATGTATGGCTCAAATCTAAACAAAACTTTCATCCAAGTAAGCTCATTTTTGCACAGAATTGGTATGGGCATAATAGGGGTTATGTCCTTGCAAATGCTTGACTCCAGAATATGCCAGGGTCAGTTACAAAACAGCTCTTGTGCACAGAACCTATAATGTGTGGTAGATCCTCAGGGTACATATGGATGATTAGATAGAGTACCTGCCCTCAATGAGTTCCAGTTCAAAAAACAAAAACTATATATATTTTTTCCCACATGGCAGTGCTGGGGATCAAACCCAGGGCTCCATGCAGCCCCAGACTTGTAGTATAAATGATAGAGTTATAAGGAAGAGTATTCTGCCTTTTAAAAAACAAATGTATACATTTAGAAAGTCTGAACTGACTTCCAGTTTTCAGTTGGCACATGGGAAGCTGTAAGTCATCACTGGATTCTAACAAGTAAAAAGTAAAACAAACTGAACAGTCAACAATTCTTCCTAGGTCTATCACAAATGTTTGGTCAAAAAGCAAACTATTGCTCCCAAAATGAATCAGACCAATGGGAAATGCATAGAATCAGAGTATCTAGAACAGGAATCCACAAGCACAAACTTGTGGGTACCTCTGCTGAGGTTTAGCCTGGTCAAATCTGAGATAAATCTCCAGGGGAAGCAATCATGCCCCACCCCACCTATCCCCAATTTTTGAGTTTTACTTTCAGGAGCTCATCCAGATTCTCACAATCTGTTGTCATTGCTGTTGCTGCTGCTCTTGTTGTTTTGGAATGGGGATAGGACTCAGGCTTCCTTCAAGTGGTGGGGGGAAAAACATTTTGAAATATACCAGAGTATTCTCTTCTTAAAAAAGTAGAAAATGGAGAGAGGACACAAGTTGCAAACATCAGAAATGAAAGAAGTGACATAAGTATAGATCCAACGGGCATTAAAAGATGATCATAAAAATACTCATACAACAAACATGAAAACCTAGATTAAATCATCAGTTTTTGAAACATATAAATTGGCAAGGCTCACACATAGAGAAATGAGCAATCTGAACAGATCTTTTCTGATTAAAACAATTGAGACATTAGTTAATAACTTTCTAAAACAGAAAATACCAATCACAGCTGGGTTGACTGGTGAGTGCCATTTACTGAATAGCTGTACTACTGCATTTCATCAGCAATTAATGAGTTCCTATTGTTCTCTTGGTGTTCTGAGTATTTTCTTCTGACATGACTTCCGGTTCATTATATCTCAGGAGCTATGTTGAATCTGCTATTAACCCAATCTGGTGAGTTTATATCTTTAGTCCCTACCTTTTGAAACTCAAATTTTCATTTGGTTCTGTTTTCATGTATTCTTGATAGCTTTTTGTACTTTCCAGTTCTCCATCAAATTTCTCAATATTGACTTTGAAATGCTTTATCCCCGAGGGGTCTCTTCTCAAAGTGGAAAAATGCCCCCCAGAGAGAAAGATCAACACCAATGATAGGCTTCTGATTTCTCTTTTTCCTAAAGTTGACTCAGTTATTCTTCACCTATTTATCAGCTTTCTGGTGAGTGAAACTGGTAATACATGAACCTTATACTTTCTTTCTTACTTGGTCTCAGTTACAAGATTGTTCCTCCTATGACTGGAAATAGAATGTTTATATTATATGATTATGATTGCCAACATCTCTATACTGCAATGTGTAACTATAGTGAATTCTCCCATATGTTACATCAGTTAATTCTAAAATTCAGTCATTTACTAACCAAAATGGTGTGAGCACTTACTTCATGTCAAGTATCATTTTGGATTTGGGGAATGCCAAAGTGAGCAACAGGGGCTAAAATGCTTTCCTTTGTAGGGAGTCACATTCCAGTGGAGGAAAAAATAAACAAACAAATTGAATATGTAAAATGTTAGATAATTACTAAAGAGTCGGTGTAGTATGTAAAGAAGAATATTAAGTGTTGGGGTGGAATTTTGGTGTTTTAAGTATGGTGGCTAGACCTCACTGAGAAGATCCATTTGAATAAAGATATGAAGAAAGTGAGGGGGAGGTTCATGTAAATATTTGGAGGAAATGCTTTGAAGGAACTAAAAACAGTGAGTACACCATCCCTTCACTGGGAACATTACTAGACTATCAAGTGACTACAGCCAGGGCATGTTAAATCCAAGAAAGTGGCAAGCAACAGGGACAGAGAGAGAAGAGGGTGTCATATCACACAGGGCCTGGTAGGTACCTATAAGGCTCTTATGCTGAATCACATGGGAAGAGAAGGGAAATGTTGAGGGAAGTGACCTCAAATTTCCATCATGTAAGAGGCTGACTCTGAAGCTATTTCCCTAATACAGAACCAGAGATATCAGGTAAGAGGGTACTGCAACGATTTCAATGAAAATGGTTTGAGAATAGGTGCTCACTTCTTAGTGAGAAGTGATTAGATTCTGATTATATTTTGAAATCAATGCCAACAGAATTTGTTGATGAGTAGGATACAGAATGAGAGAAAAAGAAGCATTCTTTGACACAAAGATAATCAACCTGAGCAACTGGAAGAATGGAACTCTTACTATTATGGGGAAGATCACTGCCCAAGGAGACAGTCAGCTGGAATATGTCAGACTTAAGATGCCTTTGTAAGTAGAGCTATCAAGTAAACAATCTGGAGTTCAGGGGTGAGGACTTGGGTATAGGTATGTGCTAAGAGCCACAGCCAAGTAGTATGATGCATGGCATTTTTGGTTGAAAGGTGAAGCCAGCAAGCCATTGAGATGATATGATTATGATAAGATCTGCATTCTTATGGATATTAGACCCCTGCTGTCCACCTAGGCCTGCTAAGGGACTCCTGGAGAGTTCCCATTGGTTGGAGAAGTGTGGTAGGAGGGAATTCCGGAGGAGGGACTTCCTGCTGGGGTCCAGGAGAACGCTGCCTGCGGCAAGTTTCCCAGGAGCATACGGGGCATTAGCGGCAGTTTCAAAAATAAAGTTTGTTCCTGCTTGAGTGGCTCATGATTTTGTGCCCAGTCAGACTGCGGCAGGTATGAATTTGGGACTCATTAGCACAAATCTGGTACTTTAGGCTTTGGAACTGAGTAAAATCACACAGGACAGTAACCATACAATAGAAAGAAAATGACTTTATGCTTCAACTTTGAAAAGTGGTATTGAAAGACACAAATGGATGTTTCAGTGGCATCCATTCTGTTTTCTAAACATACTCTGCCCTTAAATATTTCAACAAGAAAAAAATAGAAGGAAAGTCATTGATAAAATTATAGGAATTCAACTTATGTTCTCCAGTTGAGAAGACTTCTTTTGGATACAGGATTAGGCATGGATTAGGCATCCCTTCAGAGAGTAGGGAAATCCCTTCAGAAAGAAACCTCTAGGTAACACTGTGACACCTGACTCGAAGCAGGGCTCCTCTGTGAAAGGAGAAGAATACCACAATCGCACAGCCACGGATTACATCCTGGTTGGGTCAGTAGCCCTATTATAAAATATCAGTTGTGTTTGTCCTCTTGAAAGACAAAATTTAGAACACTCTCAGGAAAAACAAATTTGCAATCCCCAGTCCAATATTCTTGATACCTTGATAACCAAGCTTTACCTCCCTCGTGAGCAAAAATGACAATAATCATCATTTGTAAATTGAAAGCAGCCCCAAAGATTGAGCTGAGAGAAAAAAAAGGAATGTATACTACACAAGATGAAAGACAAGTCTGGGGGGAATTATTCATGTCAACTGAAAAAGATAAAAACACTATAGCTGTTAGATAAGCATACTGCCTGCGACATATGAGCTTACTACGACACCACACAAGACAGACAGGGACAGAAATGAGGGACACAAAATGCAGCCTAGAACACAGCATAACTCAGGAAATAGGAAGGGATTTCTAAATTTATTTGGGACCATGGAAAGAACCTAATAAGAATATAAATTTAGTAAACAAGTAGGCAAAGACAAGATGGCAAAATTACAGAACAAAATTGAAGTAAATTGTCAAGCTAATGAAATAAACTGATAATGACAATGTGAATATTTTGGTGCTTCTAAACAAATATGAGCAGTGAGGAACAAAAAAAGTAACTACTGAAAGTCGTGTTAATGGCACTGAGGAAGAACTGCAATAATCCTAATGAGATATTAAAAATGCAGGGATCCTAGCAACTGGAGAGATGAAGTTTAGCAAGGTCAGGCAGAAGGAGTCTGTGCTGCAAATTAAATGTTAATGTCCCCCTAAAATTCATATGTTGAAATGCTAATCCCAAGGTAGGGTCTTTAGAAGGTAATTAGGTGATGAGAACAGAGCCCGATGCATGGGATTAGGTCCTTAGAAGAGCTCCTCCCCCAAGTGAGGACACAGCAAGCAAGCTTCATCATGAACCAGACACTAAACCCCTGGTACTATGATCTTGGAATTCCCAGCTTCCAAAACCATGAGAGGTGAATTTCTGCTATTTGTAAAGTCCACCTAGTTTATGGCACTTTTTAAAGTAACCTTAACTGACTAAGATAATTATCTTTAATATCTTTAAAAAGTGGAGTCTCTCTCAAAGTGGGACTGGGAGTAAAAAAGAATACAGAAATCAAAGAAGATCTGAATTCACAGATCAAAACAGCAAATTTTGTTGAATAAAACTCTGACACAGAGCAACCACCACTGAAGAAAAAAGAAAAAAAGAAACAACACTTGGTTATTTGAATAAAGAATACTCTGGGCAGAACAACAAACAAACAAAAATGCAAAAATGCTTTTTGCAAAGGGGTGATAACCAGGAGTCTCAGACTTCTTCTTTACAACTTCAATGGTAGAAATATATCTAAAAGCATGTGGGGATCCAGGTGCAGTGATACAGCCTATAATCCAAGCAACTCAGGAGGCTGAAGCATGAGGATCACAAGTTTGATGTCAGTCTCAGCAATTTAGTGAAACACTCAACAGTGAGAACCTGTCTCAAATTTAAAAATTTGAGTTTAGTGGTATAGCACCACTGGGTTCAAACCCCAGGATCTAATAAATAAATAAATACATGTGGAAATATTATAAACAAAAATGGGAAACAGTTTTAAACTGAAAGTAATCAAAGAATATACTAAGAGAACCCTTTCTTAAAAAGCAAAAACAAAACAAACAACTCTACTACCTCCAACAAAAACGCTACTCAACCATAATCCCAGCAAACCAAGATATAAATAAATTGTGAAATTATAAATATCTCAGGAATTCTATTTATTTTAAAAAAGTACTATGCTAGTATTATCTTTAGGTAGGTGTTGAAATGTAGTGTTAAGTTAACAAGACATGCATTCCCTAATTTTATGAAACTTTCTTGATAATTGATGGAGAAACCATAGAAAAAGAGAACTAATATTAAACAACTAGAGATTGTGGTTGCACATCTGAAATATAAATATAATAAACTAACAATGTACAACTGTAAGTAAAATTCATCAGTGGGTTGTTACAAGAAAGTGGGAGGAAAATTTAAAAGTATTAATCCTTCATATTCCTCTTCATGAAGGCAATTCATTATCTATATAATTGGAATATACTGACACCAGAGTCTTATCTTGTTTTCATACTGTCTTTTCTGAAGTTTAAAGGAGGTTTTTTAAGTAACAAATTGTACCTCAGAAGTTCAAAAATGTCCTTATTATGATATTCCAGTAGCTCAGGAGGCTGAGGCAGGAGGATCAAAAGTTCAAAGCCTGCCTCAGCAACTTAGTAAGGCCCTAGGCGACTAAACAAATCCCTGTCTCAAAATACGTTAAAAAGGGCTGGGGATGTGGCTCAGTGGTTAAGCACCCATGGGTTCAATCTCTTGTTCCAAACAAAACGAAAAAAAAATGTCCTCAGTTATATTTAAATTTTGTTTTCTTCGTGAACTTCAGTAAAATTAAATGTCATTTTAATATTTAAAATATCATATATAATATGATCCTATTTTATTTTTAAAACTCTACCTACTCTTTGTATCTGTATATATACATAAAGAGATATTTGAGATATTTCTGGTTATTTCTAAACAGGAGAACAATATATTTCTTTGTCGCTTTTAAACACTACATTCTTTGGATTTCTTAAAATGTGCACATGCATTTCTATAAAATGTGTAATATCCATAGTTGAAGATTTTAAATATTTTTAAAAACTTATATGGATAAAGTTATATGAGATATTAAAAATATCTTTTTAATATCCCTGACCTTGCCAGTTATTCACTATATTTCCTGTGCCACACCATCTTCCGCTAGTGATACTAATAAACAATAAAATGTAAAGTGAGACACCCAAGAATGGAGTATGAAATTTAGATGACTTATAAATGGACAAAAATTTATTTTGAATAACTGATAATGAGCATATATGGCTAATACCATAAATTTTATGATGCTTGGAAGTGCTGTGTTTTTCCCCAGTATGGTCAGCAACAAACCTGGAAAATACTGAAACATCTGTATGTCCAATATTTTAAAATATGTGATCCTAGTCTTACAGTAATATGATACTAGGGACCCTTAAGATCTTGTTAATCAAATGTTATCACTATAGAAAATGCCTGGAACAATCAACTTATTAGGAGAGAAAGTTCATCTTAGCTCCTATGTTTGCAGGTTCCAATCCATGATCAGACAGACCTGTTTGCTTTTAGGCCTCTGGTAGGCTTGCTGACTGGCAATTGTGGGGAACTCACAGAGAGGCAAAACTCACATCAATAAAAGAAGGGGGAAAAAGAGAAGAAGAAGATGAGCCAGGGTTACATAATCTTCTTTGTAGGCATCCCCCTAAACGACCTAACTTCCTCCCATTAGGCCCCACCTCCTAAAGATTTCACCACCTCCCAAAAGTGCTACCTTGGAGACCAACCCTTTAACATGTAGGCCTTTAGGGAACATTAAGATACAAAGCAGGGCTGGGGTTGTGGCTCAGTGGTAGAGCACTTGCCTAGCAAGTGCAAGGCCCTGGGTTTGATCCTCAGCACTACATAAAAATAAATAAAATAAAGGTATTATGTCCAACTACAACTAAAAAATGTTTAAAAAAAAAGACACAAAGCATAGCAGGATCTCTGGCAAAGGATTGTTTCTGAGGAGTATCTTTCTTGAGAAGAGCCACAACTACTTCCTACTGGAGCAGTTCCTATATTTGCCTGAAAAAAAAAATGTAATCACAGGGAATTTTAAAATACTGAGCATGAGGCATCACCTTTACAGATGTCTTTGTGATTGGCCTGAACATGAGAATTTGTATTAGCTCTCAGGTGATTCTAATGAATAGCCAAGATCAAGAGCCACTCTTTTAGAGGACACATATATCTGGAAAACAATTTAAAGCCCATCACATTACTAAAAGTAGCCTCCATGTCATGGGTGTTTGCTTTTAGGAGTCAATTCTCTACAAAGTAACAACTGTATTAGCCAAAGAGCTATCAGCCACCAGATTGATGGAACTCTGAGCCTGAGGGAATGTGGAAAAATACGGTGAAGGTGTGGCAAAGAAGCTCTGCTCAGCTCTTGGCAGCCAGGAGGGAGAGAAAGAAAAGCCAGAAACAAAAATTCAGTACCCAAAGGCGTGCCTCTAGTGACCTGCTTCCTCCAGCGATGCCCTTCCTTCCTACAGTTACCACCCAGAAGAGTATCCTTTCAAATTATTAACCCATCAAGTGGATTAATACACTGATGAGGTTATAGCATTTATAATCTAATCATCCTGTCTCCTCTGAGTATTGCTACATTGAGTAACCCATGAGCTTTTGAGGAGATGCCTAACATCCAAACTGAAAGGAAAGTGAGGAACCAGGGGAAGGGTGAGGGAGAAATGAAAGGCAGATCAGGCAGAGATCCACAAGAGAGATTGTCAAAGCTGACAAATAAAGGCCATCTCTCCATAGACAGAGAGAGGAAATACAGGCTTGGGTTGCTCAACTTTTATGGGGCAGGCTCAGGGATTAGAGCTGGGGGTGGGGTCCTAATGCAGACAGTTAAGGGTGGTGTTAGTATGAGGGGGTGGTGAACCTTTCTCAGAAAGGGGCAGGAAAGCGAAATTTTTTTCTTAAGATGGTGGCTGTCCCTTAAAATGGCCATCCAGATGCCAAGCAAGAACCTCACATCCCCCCTTTTTTGTTTGTTATTGGACCCCTTAAGGGACAAGGGCGTAAATCAATCTTCTGTAGCTTCTTCCTGCTGGGAAGAGGTGGCGTCTGGACCCTTATTAGGGGTGCAGGGTGTCACTGAGGCAACAGTGATGGAAGGAGGTGCTGGGCAATGCTGACTCCCAACAGCACAATTTTGGTGAGGGGTTGGAAGTCCTGTAACAGAAATCATTGTTCTGCAGTGTCCTCATGGTTCTCAGAGATGGAAGGAAGATTGGGGTTCCGGCCTTGAAGAAATGTAGCTTGAGAGGGCCTGTGGGTGTCACTGTATAGAAGGGCAGAGAAGACTGTTTTAAATTGGAGTTATGAACCCAATAAGACAGGCTGCTGAGGGAGTGGTAAGAATGACCTGATAGGGTCTAGTCCCTTTTGCAGAAAGTTGAGAAGTGGAGAGAGGCCTGTTGGAGGATTAAAAAGTACCAGGTTGCCAGGAGATGGAGTAGGAGAAGGGGAAGAGGCAGAACTAGGCTTTGCCAGAACAGCATTGCTGTATTGCCAAAGAAGTTTCCTAATGTAGGCAAGAAGGGGCCAGAAAAGATGAGGAGCAAGAGGTAGTGGAGATAAGAGGGTGGAGAGCTGAGCAGGAAGATAGACCATTCATATAGAAGCTCAAAAGGGGAGATGTTGAGTGGCTTCTTTGGGAGAAGAGCCAAGTGAAGGAGTTTAGTCCAATCTAAATGTAATTCAAGAGATCAGGACTATTGTCAGACTGGATCGAGGAAGGGAGGCTGAATCGGAGAAGAATGTGTTCCATGAGGATGTTGACCACCATAGGGGCACATTTATTGTTGGCAGGAAAAGCCTCAACCCATCCCAAGAAGGTATCCACAAGTATCAAGAGAAATTTGTACCACTTGACCACGGGCATATGGATGAAATCCAGCTGCCAATCAGAGCAAGGGAGATGTCCTCTTGCCTGGTGTAAAGGGCAAGCAGGTGGGCAGAGATTGGAGGTGGGATTGGTTTTTTGGCAGTTTTCACAGGAGGCAGAGAGAGTACAGAGAAATTATAGGTCCTCTGGAGAGAATTTAAGGTGGGCAGTGAGAAATTGTTTTAAAATGTGGTGTTAGAGTGAAAGAGTTTGTGAAAGAAGGTGAGAATCTGTTGAGTGTCAGATGGGGAAGAGTCTATGGTGGGAGAGGGAGGACTAATAAAGCGGAGGGCTCTAGGTGGAGTAGGCTATTGGTGAGCAGTGGCCCTCACCTCAGTCTGCCTTGTTGTTAAGTGTCACAAAGGAGATGACTGTCTGGTGGGATTTACAATGTGAGATTCCAATGGCAATAGGAAGCTTTGAGGCCTGAAGGAGATCGGAGATAAAGGGGGCATTAGTAATTGAAGTTCCCTTGGTGGTAAGGAATCCAGCTCCTTCCAAATAGCAGAGTTGGAGAAAAGAATGTGGAAGGCATATTTACAGTCAGTGTAGATACTGAGGGAAGCTCCCTTTGCCAAAGTGAAGGCTCTGATGAGGGCAACAAGTATGTATTATTGGGGAGGGGAGCCCTTTCCACAACCGAGGTTAGAGAGACTACAGCATACCCTTCCATGACAAACTCCCTCCTGAAGGAACCATCTGTGAACCACGTGTATGTTGCCTGGAGCAAGAGGCCTTCCTGTACATGGGAGGGATTGAAAGAAGCTCCTCCAGAGTTTCAGTGCATGAATGGGTAAGAGGAGAAGAAGCGGAAGAGTGCCGTGAGCACGTGTGGAAAGTAAGAGTGGGACCTTCTACCAGGGAAACCTGTAGAGATAAAAGGTGACAGGGGGGGTAAGGAATGTAAAAGGTGAGGAGTTCCTTAAGGTGATGGGGAGCTAGGATTGTGAGTGGGGCACCAAAGGTGAGTTCCTTTGACCCATTAATGAGTCTTCTGTCCCTTTGGAAGCAGGCCTAGGGAAGGACTTATTGAGAGCTAAGAGGACTTGTTCAGGAAAGTAAGACTTGCAAAGAGAGGGCTTAGAATGTAGAGAGGAGAAGCCCTGAATGCATTTTATCTCTTTCCATTATGCGCCCATGTCGAGTACTTAGGGCTTCTGCTCTCTGGAGCCCACTCGTAGCTGAATGGACAGTAAATAGCATAATGATTCATTAAAAGCAGAAACATGAGAAAGATGCTCAAACAACTCTATAGGCACATTAGAAGGGAATGGATTCATCTTGAAAGAGAAAAGGATTAAATCTGAAAAAAAATGTGTGTCAGAACAGTTCTAAATTGAGGAGTAGATAAAAATTTCAGCTGACAAAAGGACTTTTTAATACATGACTTTGAAAATGTGATGGTTATGAAATTGAAATGTACCACATTTGTGCTTGCCTTTTATGTGTTGTGGCTACTCATTTCCTTTAATGTTCAAACACTTTTATTAAAACAAATCTTGACTAGGATTTCTGTGGTCCTTGTGCTAGATACACTCATGAGACAAAAGCGTTATTCACAAACATCACAATTCTTTTCATTACCACTTCTCTTCCAAAAGTCATGAACATTCTCCATGAAATATACCAGGACATGGGGCACCCATTTCTTAGAACACAAAACACAATGCAGCAGAAGGAAAAAAGGGAAAGGGAGAGGAAAAGAAAATAAAATCCTCTTTACCTTTCCTCTCAAGTGCAAATCTGAGAGTGGGCAGAGGTGTAACACAGTACCAGGTGAAAACTCATTAATCACATACAAGTCTGGTGCTGAATACTGTTATTTTACTGTTTCCACAGAGTCGCATTCCAGTCCTCAAGGAACCATGTTCACAACTCCCAACAAGTTCTCCTTCCCTTTTACTTCTCTTTTGTCCTCCCTCCAGGATCTTGGCTCCTTCCTGCATTTTTGACCCTTGTGGCCAAGGCTTAGGCCTGTCTTGGGAATCACAAAATGACACATCGTTCATTCTCTGAGTAGACAATCAACAAGAAAAATACTGCTCTTACTGCTACTGTCTTTCAAAATAACCCCAGTTCATAATTATACTAAATTCTCTTTCCATCAAAAATGAGGAAGAAACAAAAAAGTACAGGGACAAAGCCTCTCACCCTGCCACACAACCAAGAAAAGCAACAGCAATACAAAGCCCCACAATGACCTACATCCCTCGTTCCCTTCAATTTATATTTTCAAACGACCCCTGCTGAGAATTTTTTTCCAAACCAGCATTCTCTGGGTCCAAGTTCCTCTTCACCAAAAAGGATACCACACTGCCCTCTGCCAGCTGATGGGGTCACCACTCATCTCCACAGCATCCGAGCCCACCCATCTTTCAATGCTGGAATGGACTAGGAATGGACTAGGAATCCCTGACAATACCTCTGCTCTCTCAGTGATAATCTTTGCCCCTGCCAACAGGCAGAACTTGATCAGAAATGCTGCCCTCTTTAGGACAGCTTAGCTATTTAAGGTTGAGCTGCACATGATTGGCAGCAGCTCATGTCAAAGGTCAAATGGGATCTCCTTGACTCTTCTACTGAGGTTCTTGCTTTTGTTGCTGTTTCTGAATCTCATGGAAAACAGGATGGGCTGCAGACTTCATGGCCCAAGTGTTAATGCACTCAAGGTACAAATCCCTAGTCCCAAGCTGTGTGGGCTGGCAGTCCACATATCCTGTAGTTTACTCTTATTCCTCACAAAATAGCAGTAGCTAAATAACTGAAGGCCCTCAGATGTTGCCTACAGATATTGGGTGACTGTTGAGAGGAAGAGTGAGTTTGAAAAAGGAAACTGTCTTCAAACCCCAAAAGTTAGACTCTAAAGTCCTTGTTTCAATTAAACAGAGTCAATTTAATGATTAATTCCCACAACAGTCTAGATATCATTTTCTACCTCCAAAGAGCAACAGTTCATTATTTTAGTCCAAAATGTCTTCTATGATGAACCAAACTATTTCTTAAAACAAAATATTAACTACAAAGAATATAAAGTAGTTGACCTTTAAATTGCTATATTTCCAAACGTTTATGTTTTCTCATAAATATGTCCTGGGAAAACAGATATTCTCTCTGAATTTTGCTTCCTCTTTCTTTGTTTCAGTGTCCTTGAAGAAAGATAAGCTGAGTGCAATTAATCACAAAGAATTTAGCAGAGCACAATTTAGACAGAAATACTGTGTTACATCTGCCTTACCAAATCTCTGACCAGGAAAACTCTGGGAGAATTTTGAATGTATATATCAAATTTGATCATGTTTTTGCCACCTCCATGCAGGCATGCATACTAATAAATCAAGCTGATAAAACAAACCAAAGGAAAAATACTTCTCAATTCTACTTTCTCATCACTTTTTTTTTTTTTTTTTTTTTTTTTTTTTTTTTTTTTTTTGCTATCTGGTGTTACTTTCTTGGTTGTACCAAGAATCTAATTGTTAGTAGAAGTTGCACCAAGAGTAACTTAGAATTTTACTGATGGAGACAGGATGATTTATTGGACCTGACTCTTGTCTAGACTGGCAGGTTATATAGACATTTCTCAAAATCCAATTCATCTTTTATGTTTCGCTCATGTTCTGGATGAATCATGGCTCGTGATTTCCTCGCCTAAACTTTTTCTTTTTATACATTTGTATGACAGCATAAGTCTTCTTCACCCAAATCAGGGAGACACAGATGAGGTTAAATAACATCAATAAATAGTTCTCAAAAGCAAAATGTCAGCTACTCTCTTATCCCTCTGCAGTGGCACCTAATAGTAGGTTGACCAACCTTCCTGCTTGGCCTTGTTCGTACTTACTTTAGCACTGAATGTTCTCTGTCCCAATGATTTCCTTAGTCCTGGACAATATGCAACACAAAATCAATTTCTAATCTTGACAACTTATTATGACACGAGAAAATGTCTAGTTAGTGTATTTTCTGGAATCCCTGAAACAATCAAGATCATGGAATAACCTGGACTCCATAACCAATCATCTACACAGGCTTTATCCCCCAACATTAAAACCAACTTGTCTTAAATGGAAAGTTTTAGGAAAGCCTGCTCAGAAGAATCTGTACCTACTCAAAGTGTATCCCAAAAGCTAAAATACCATGATCCTGACTTAAAATTATTGGATCTTGCTGTTTGTTTCTCCTAAGTTTCCATTAATGCTTCTTGCCTGAATTCTTCTCTAACTCTGTCTTACTCCTATAAGAAGGAAAATATCCAATCTGTGGTGTTTCTTGCCAATGTCACATACTCAATTGCTTAAGCATTGCTCTACAAACATTAATTTCCCTGCACTTTTAGGCCCCACTAACAGGTAAAAATTGATCTATCTCCCTAGGCTTCAGAGAAAGCCATGAGGCAGAGAAACAGGAAATATTGACTAACTTCATTATGTCAAATAGGTTATAATGTATTCATATCCCATGTAAAATGTAATTGTGTATCATAAAATATGAAAATATTTATATAATCTTGTTTTTGAAATTATCAATTTTGATATTGCAAATATGTTTTGTATTTTCATTTTGTTTATTGACTTATTCTTAATTAACAAATAGTGATTTTATATATTTAATGGAGTAAAATGTGATGTTTTGATCTATGGATAACACTGGGGGAAAATTGGCTCAAACTAATTAACATACACATCACCTTACCAACTTTCTTTTTGTGTTGAGAATATTAAAAAATCTGTTTTTAGCAATTGTGAAATATACACTATAATTATCATGGTGGTATTTTTGATACTATTTTGTTTTATAATTTTTAACCCTGTTTTTTTTTTGTGTGTGTGTCTTAAATATTTTTAAAGTTTTTAAATATTTTATTCAAATGAAGAAAGCAGTTCTGCTTCCCCCTCATATCTGTTCAACTGGCCAGATGAGGGGGTACACATCTGTAATCCCCACATATTCAGGAGACTGAGGCTAGAGGACTGCAAGTTCAAAGATAGCCAGGGCAACTTAGTGAGACCCTACCTCAAAATAGAAATTTAAAACAGACTAGGAATATAGCTCAGTGGTAAAGTATCCTGGGTTACCAGAAAGGAAAGAAAGAGGAAAAAAAACTATTCAGTAAAACAAGTAACTACAACTCTACTTAACACTCTACCCACAGATAATTCTGAGAATTCAAATTCTCTGAAGTTGGGAACACATGTCTTATCTATCATCAGGCTAAAACAATCTCCAGTGCAAACAGGAATGGAATAAGAATGGTTCAGGGCAAAAGTAAATGATCAGAGAAACAGAATAACAAAAGCAGAACGGACAGAGAGCAGACCAGGAAAAAGATATTTCTATCAACTTCACCTGGTAAAGACTCAACAATTTCCTGGTAAAATGAAATTATAAATTAACATCAGAACCACAGAAGACTGATGTAATCATCCTAATCCATTTAGTTATTTCATTAACTCTTCTGAATTCTGATTCCAAAATGTGGGATTGTATTGTCAAATCAACTTTTGGGTTTTCTTTACAAAGTCCAAGTCAAGAATCTTTCCAGGCATTAGGAAAACTGACAATTTTAAGTATGGTCTCTATAATAAAAGAACAAGATAAGCTACTCTTCACAAAATACTATCTTACCAAGGCTCAGAGAGAGAGAGAGAGAGAGAGAGAGAGAGAGAGAGAGAGAGAGAGAAAGAGAGAGTCTTTATTACTATTTCACAAGATTCCTCCATTCTCCAGTTCACCAGTTCATGGGCATTTCCAGTAACCCCAGCAGAGCTGAGGACTTGAGACAATCATTAATCACTTTTAAGTAAATAAATCAATAGTGGCACACAACCAGGACTCTATTACTTAGAGTTGCCCATATAAAAAGAAGCTCAGTGGTATATATGTGTGTGAGACTTAGAATCTGTTCTTGAGATTTTGATTAAAGTTCATATTTGAAATTGTTCTTCATTTCAACTGTCCTCAGACCCCTAACCATCTAAGAGACAGCTTCTTTCCTAAACAATGAAAGTCTGGTAAAACAAAGAATCATTTTTAGAAATCACAACATGCAGAAACTTCAAAGTTATAAATATACATTAATTCACCAAACTTTTGAGAGTAGGCCAGTTTCTTCTTGTTTTTCACACCAATAACACATGGTTGGTGTTATGGTTTGGATGTGAGGTTATAAGATTCTTAATCCAATCACTGAATTAATCCCCTGATAGGGATTAACTGAGTGGTAATTGAAGTGGTACAGTATGGCTGGAGGAAATGGGAAATGGAGTGTGGCTTTGGGATACATATTTGTATCTGGCAAATGGAGATCTTACTCTCTGCTTCCTGATCATCATGTGAGCTGGTTCACTCTGCCACACTCTTCCACCGTGATGTCCTGTCTCACCCCAAGTCCCGAGGAATGGATCCTACTGTCTATGGATTGAAATCTCTTAAACTGTGAGCCCCTAAATTCACTTTTCCTCCTCTTCAGTTTTCTTCTTGGGTTCTTTCAGTCACAGAAGAGTGAAAAAGCTAACTAAAACAGTTGACCATGTCAATCTTCATTTTTCTTTTCAATCATGAGTTGCTTAATGATGGAACCATGTTCTGAGATATGCATCATTAGGCAATTTCATAATTTTTCAAACACTATAGAGTATGCCTAGACGGTAAGGGCCAATCACTGGACTTGGCCAGTTGATAAAATCAAGAGACATGGTAACAAGGGTGTGACCTCAATGGTCAGTGCTTGCCTAGCATGTGCCAGACCCTGGGTTCAACAAACAGACAAAGTTGAAGTACACAAAAGGTACATAAGGTTACTGCCAGGCTAACACAGCATATGGTTTTACAGTAATGTTTTTTAATCCATAGAAGTAGCACACTCTAAGATAATGATGATATGTATACTATAACAAACACATTAACCAATAACATGGTCATTTATTATCATTATCAAGTATTATGTACTGGATATAATTGTATGTGTTATACTTTTGTAGGACTGGCTGCATAGTGGTTTGTTTATATCAGTGAATTAGGGTTCTCTAAAGAAACAGAACCAATAGTAGTTGTATATGTATGATCATAAAACAGGATTTATTAGATTGGCTTATAGAAACAGAAGATGGACAGTCCATAATGGCCATCTGGAGACTGGAGAGTCAGAGGAACCAGTAAGGTGCTCAGCAGAAGAAGCTGGAGCTTCAGAACAAAAAAGACATTGGTCTGAGATTAAACATCTAGAAACTTTAGGGGGAAAAACTGTTCAGAGTCCACGGAGAAGAGATGGCAGCAGCTATCAATGCATTCACTCAAGAAAAATTGATCTTGCATTTGCCTTGACTGCCCCCTTCTTCCACCTTTTGGTCCATCTGCATCCCCAGTCTATTGGACTGTTTTCCACACTCAGTTTGCTGTCCCATATCCCAATCATCTCTGGACATACCCTCATAGACACACTCAGAAGTCTCCTCGTCCTAGGCATCTATCAATCCCATCAAGTTGACAATCCAGTTAAACCATCACAACCGGCCTCACCACAATTTGCAAGTAAAAAATTACTCTGATGTTAAGATGGCTATCGTGTCATTGGACAATGGGAATTTTTCAGTTCAACCATAATTTTATTTTATGGGATCACATTCATATGTGGAGTTCACTGTTGGCTAAAACAAAGTTATGTGGTACGTGATCATAGTAGGAAGAGATAAAGGATGGAGACAAAGCAATCTGAGGACATAATCCATTTGTTTTTTGTAAATTACTTTGCTCCCAAATCTGTTGCAGCCTTCTCACTGATACCAAAGTGTCAGCAATTGAATCTCTTCCTTATGAATCTCTCATTTGATATTTTTGCACCCCATTGCTCTGAACTTCACCAGTCTTAACATTACATTTTCTTGTATTATGTGTCTATGTTTTGTTTTCTAGAACATCAGGTTAGCAGCAATGGCCATGTGCCACTAAGGTTTAATTTCAGGGTGATGGTCATGTGATCATGATGCTGGTTTGTGAGCAGTGATGTTGATTTAGTGAGTCCAGGCAAAATATTTTAAATGAAATTAAATAGAATGGGAAATATCAGTCAGAGTGAAACACAAGTAGCACGTCCATCGTAAAACTTTTTGTTGTTGCTGTTGTTTTTAGTTCTATAGGTTTGTGCATGACTGTGTAAACTGTATTACAATGAAGTTTAGAAGCCACAAATTTAGACCAGGGCTGCTCAGGTAGTTATTAACCTGACAATGCTCATTGATTTACCTTAAAGAAAAATCACGGCTAATATAAAAATAACATCTCATCTGAATTATACGTAAAACATCAATATAAAAAACTATTTATCAATACTTATTTTGCTAGCCAATGTAGATGCAATAAATAAAAAGACAGTTCTTTTCTTCAAGGAGTTCACAGAGTAGGGAGGACATATAAAGAAGAAATTTTAATTCAATATAATACAGCATAAATTAGGAAGCCAGGCACACAAAAAAAGTGTTCCTTTGTCTCCCAGTGGTTTGTTTTCAACTGCCCTAAAACTTCAGAAAATGCCAGTCTGTAAGAGGATCATATTTTTGGCCAAGAACCTCACGGGTTTTAAGCCAATATTCTGTTATTGTTTGAATCATAAATGTCCCCAAAGACCCATGTGTCAAAGGCTTGGTCCTAGTTCATGATACTGCTGGGAGGTAATGCCTAGTGGAAGAATTATCCCCTTGAAGGGAACTGGGACCCAGCCTGTTGCCCTCTCTCTTTTTTGCTTCCTGCCATCAGAAGGTAAGCAGCTTTTTTCTACCATGCACATTCCCCGCCACTGTGCGCTGGCCTGCCACAAGCCCAAACACAATATAGCCAACTGATCATGAATCAAAATTTCTGAAACCATGATCCAATATAAACAATTCCTCTTCCTCATTTTCCAGGTGTTTTGACACAGCTTCAGAAAGATGACTAATACAGTAAACATCACGTCAGGCCACACAATGGAAACTGGGTTGGACTGACTCATCTTTCAATCAGACTTCTAATTCTTACAGGACTCATGAGGGAGCTTATTCTTCTCTGTTCACATTTTTCTGCGGACTTAAAGAACACAGCCCAGCACTTCCAATCTTTCAGGAAGCATGTGTATTCTATTACTTATGCTCTTTGTCTCTAGTCAGCCCCCAAGAAGCACCGAGATTTGTCTGCAGGGTGTTAATCTGTGAAGGGGAAAGCAGCAGGATTGACAGAAGAAGAGAATGAACTGCACAGAAGGATGAAGCAGGGCTCAGGCAAGCTGATGGGAGTTCTGTGAAGCACTCCTGGAAATTCCAGAGTAAGACAAGAGTGACATGACAACTCTCATGATTATCAGTTACACATTGAATATGGGACGCCTCCAGGGAGGTGGCATAACCTTGACTGATGGGCACCATGGAGCAGATTCCTGATGGTGGCAGAGGTATGAGCTATCAGCACCAAGCCTTCTGGGGGCTGGAGAGACAAGGACATTGTCCCTGAAGAGGAAGCTGGTGTCACACCATAGCATCCACCATACTCTCACTGTAGAGTATGTGTTTTCAGTAATCACTTCGCAATTTATCATCTCTATGTAGCTATCACTAGGAACCAATCTAAACACAAAAGATCAAACTATTTTTTAAATTCTTTCCTGAGAATTCTGAGTCAAATAGTTACTCATGGGAAATATATGACCTCTATGAAAACAGACCCATCTCCACAATTGAATTGTTCAATAATTCAAACTTCACAAAAGTTTGTATTTTAAAAGTACAGTTATTTTCCAGCATTACAGGAGATCTGTTCCAGGACATCCTCCTGGTACCAACCTCCACAGACGCTCAAGTCCTTCATGTAAAATAACACAGTACTCGCATACAATCTGTAGACATTCTCCCGTATACTTTAAATCATCCCTAGATAACTTTTGATAACCAGCATAATTTAAATGTGGTGTGAATTGTTGTTATACTGAATCATTTAGGGAATAATTGCCAAAACCAAAAATCTGCATATGTTCAGTACAAACAATTTTTTCTCCAATATTTTTGATCTGTGATAGGTTAAATACACAGATGCAGAACCCACTGATACAAAGGACCAATAGAACCACATATTTGTGATCCTGAAGCACAGGATAGGTGAGAGCTATTGCCTCATTTAGGAATATCTTGGCTATGCCCCTTATAGGAACTCATGATATAGACTACTGCCAATTTTTGGAGTAACAACCCAAAATCTCATAACTGTGATGTAGAAAGAAACTTACCATCAAAGAATTAAAACTCAATTGTTTAAGACTGTCTTATTTTCCCACTGTGATTTCAGACACTTATATATGAAGGTTAGGCTCAGAGATGCCTGTGGCTGAATCCTTTAAAGCAATTTTGAGTTAAATAAAATGCTTGGACAAGTTTTATATAATATAAGAGGAGAAATAATTTGAGCCTGGAAATTTTTATGTGCAATTATTTTTGTTTCACTACCCCAAACTCCAGTGTAACTCCATCATCCTATCAGATCTTACATACTCTCATATTTCCACCAAAGATGAACTGGCTGCCTCCAAAACTCACACCAAGGTGGTTGGATGAATTGCTCCAGATTATGAGGGTACTCATTATTTCTCATTAAAGGCACTAAAGTCCTCTAAAGATACACTTAAAAAAAACCATATTTTAGTTGTAGATGGACACAATACCTTTATTTTATTTATGTTTTATGTGGTGCTGAGGATTAAGCCCAGTGCCTCACATATGTTAGGCAAGTGCTCTACCACTGAGCTACAGCCCCAGCCCTAAAGATACATTTTTATTTCAGTACTCTAAGATAAAGAAGTACTGATCCTTGGCCATCAGACTGACAAAAATCACCCACTAGGATTGACCCATATGAAGAATTTGAGTCTCAGAAAATGATATTATCTTCCTAGTACAAAGTAGATACCTGATTGAGATATATTGAAGATGTGTATCTAATTGATTAGAAAGGAATACATTAAAGGCATCCTACAGGATAAATACTAGTTAACCAAGCTGGGAAAATATTCCAAATAGAGGGAACAAAAAGAGAAGGGAGAATAGTTACAAGTTAGATAGTTACAGGTAGACCTTCATGACTGGAAGGAGGAAGAGACTTTGAGAGGGAAGAATCTAGGCAGGCTGCAAGGGCCAAGATCAAGAATTTTAGATGATGGGTAGGAATTCAAAAACAAGTGTGATAGTAAGTGAAGTATAGTCTCAATTGAGGCAGTGTATATGTAACCAAATGAACACTAGTGGAAAAGGGGCCTTTTCTATTTACTAGTATCTTGTCATGATGATTGAAACTACTAATAGCCAGAGACCATGAGAGATTGCACAGTTTTGTCGTTAGGCAGCTCTGCCTTGAAGTGAGGAGCTGGCGAACACCCTTAATGAGCTCACAGCACTTAGTTGTCTGCATTCAACAGAAAAGTTGTCATTCATAAAACCAATCCTTCCATTTGAAACTTATGTGGGCAAACCAAACTATGCAGTTTTCTATGAATAATCACAAAGGAAAAGATTAATAAATTTACCAAAATTTAAATATCAGTGTATATGTTAAGAACTGCATGTTTGAATCCCCTTTAAATTTATATTGAAATTCTAATCCCTAAATTGATGGTATTAGAGGTGAAGCCTCTGGGAAGGATAAATAATTTAGAAAAAGTTTAAATTTCTTGCCATAATTACATGTTATTTGTATGTATCAAATTATCATACGCTACCCTATACATATATACAATTAAAATAATAATTTAAAATAAAAAATAAAAGCACATGTTTCTCTTTGGGGAGTGAGTTTATTGACATTTGAATCCATTCTGAGGGAAATACACCTAAGAAGAGAAAAAAAAGAAAAATTAATTATAGTAGTACATACTAAAAATAATTTTGACTGCAAACGACTCATGAAATTCCTTTGGTTCCCTTATTCTACTACATAATGCAACAATAATTATGCTTTGTGTTCTTCCTCTGGCAACTAAAGAACCACTTTTCTATCTTCCAAGAAGAATTTAGCAGTATGGCAAGAACACAACAGGTGATTTTCTCAGAACACCATGTGCCCGTTAGTCATTACCTGCTTAAAAACGCAACAGCACAATGGGCTACAAGCCATCTCTTCTGCCTTCCTATCTGATTCAAACGTCAAGTGTATAAAATCCAAGGAGTGATTTCAAAAATAAAGCTAATATAAGGGCAGAGAGGAAACATGATATAATAAAATCCTTTTCAAATAAATCTCACCCCTTTCTAAACATTTGCCACAATCTTGGCTCTGCTTCACTTAATCGTTCTTATTCTATATTAAAATTAAAATTAAATTTGCATTCATAAAAATTCTCAGACAGTACATTTTTAATTAGGAGTGCCCCAAGTTATTCTTGAGGCCTTTTTGTTGTTGTTGTTCTTGTTGTTCTTGTTGTTGTTGTAGATGGACATGATACCATTATTTAATTTATTTATTTTTATGGGGTGCTGAGGATCCAACCCAGGACTTCACACATGCATGGTGAGCGCTCTACCACAGAGCCACAACCCCAGCCCTCTTTAAACCTTTTTATTTGAATTGTTCTTTACAGATTATAAAGCAGGTTTACATATGGTATAGATATAGTTAGGCTTCTGACTCCTAGTACCTTGCTCCTTCTGAAATTCCATGCTTTACTTCCGTTTGTGCAGGCCTGCCAGGGAGTCTGGTTTTTAAACCCCAGTGAATTTTTCTAGAAAACCAGAGGTTTATCCCTTTAAGTGAAAAGATTATGAATATTCACCATTCTTTCAAAAAACTTCACACTTTTATACACACACACACACACACACACACACACACACACAAAATAGCTTTTTGTTCCTCTTCGAAGGAAGGCCCTGCTCTGTCCTGTTCTGATTTCAATAAAAAATAATTACAGGAAAATGGCAAGAAAATATGATGGGAAATGTTAACATTGAAAGTCAAAATTGTGATTTTAGTGTTAAACATATTTGGATTAAAGACAACTGTTTGAAACTATGACATAAAACCAAATGACATTTCAAATTTATATTTTGTTGAATATCTACAAGGTTGATATCCCTTGAATTCTACCCTCCAGGAAACGAGGATGGGATTACCAGGAGAGGCTGCCTGTAATAGTGAGAAGCAGCTTTCTTTCTAATTTAATTTTTTTAACACTGCACATGAGAGGCAAGCACTCTACCACTGAGCTGAGCTACATCCCAAGATTCTGGGCCCTTCTTAAGATTCCTTTATTTTCCTTTTTTTCCCCCTAGATAGGGTCTTGGTATTGCTATGTTGCCCAGTCTGGTCCTATACTTCTGGGCTCACTGATCCTCCTTATCCACCCTACAAAATGTCTGGGACTAAGCATGGCAAGGCTACATCTGACCAGCAGCTTTGTGAGGTGGAAGCGTTTGGTCCAGAACTGAGTCCTGGCTCTATAACCATGTATATGACCTTCCATCTGCATGAGCTTCAACTCTCTGAATGTCTCTGCTCATCTGTAAATTGGCAATAATTTCTAACTCATGTGATGTCTGGTATATGCTCTGTTTGCCCCCAGGTCTATGCACAGTGCTTCTCTGTCCCTTTTTCTGGTGACCTCTAAGAACTGCACCCCATTATTCTGGCTGTTTTCAGCCAATGGAAAGGACTTATAGGTGGCTGGGAGGAAAGAAAAGGGAGACTTTGGGAAGGTCATTCATCCTGGCTCCTTCCCTCCTTCGCAGAGATCTTCCATCTCTATGCCTCTTCACAGATAGAGCTGTGAATCAAGCCCAGAACACCTTCTCCCCTGCCACTTTATGTTGGGGGCTGTTCCCAGTATTCTTTTGGGTTGCCTTTACCCTGCCCACACCTCTGTAAAGAGTTCCTTCATAAAAAAATTCCCTTAGAAAATCCTAGCTAAATGTATCATCTACTTTCTGGTCAGATAACACTGCTCAGTAAATGCTATTATTAGCATGAGTCCTAAAGTTTTCAAACTTTACAATGGCACCATGCATTTGGAACACACAGTCATAAACAAAAGCAAAGCCAATGGTGAAAGGTTTCTATAGAAACTAGCATTGAACTGGACCTTGAAGTAGAAACTTGGCTAGGCAGAATAAAAGCAGGGGAGGGGAGGTGGTCATGCTCTCTGGTCAGACATTTGCATTCTTTGAGATGCATGTAAGCCTTATGTTTTTATACGAGCTCACATTGTGCACAGTGTCTTCTATACCATCAGACTGGAGGATCCTCCACAGGTAAACCCACGTCCATGGGAGACTATTCTTGCTGTGCTACAGTCAGAGACCTTAGCATTTTATTTTTCACTTTATCTTTGAATCCAAATCATGTCTCATCATGGCCCATTACAGGGAGACAGGCATATAAAAGATAATCACAATGTGGTAAATGTAATAAATATATACTTAGAACCAAAAGTATGAAAAAGAGAGAGGTGGGCTGTGAATGCTGAGAAGTTTTTCTCAAAAGGTAGAAGAGCCACATATATCAGAATCATCTGGGGAGCTTAATAAAAGTACAGATCCTTGGGTCCTGATCTAGTTCCACCAAATCATAATCTGGAGGACTGAAAATGTAAGCCTACATTTTAACAAGTGCCAAGAGGTGTTCATCATGCACACAAAAGCTTGAGAACCACTGGACCTGAGAAGGTGCAGGGACAAAATAATAGCAGCCTTTTATGCAACATGACATAGCTTGTGCTTTATAATACAGGATGTGGAAAATCACCATTTTATGTAAGGCACCCTGGCAGGGGTGAGATGGGGACAGCAACACCACTAAGGAAATTGCCACATTAGGCTAAATAAAAAAATAAAAAATAAAAATAAATTAAAAATGGTAAAACATTAGGATAGTGGTAATCAGGCTGGGAAAGAACACATATCCAGAGCAATTTAGAAGGTAAAGTCATCAAAACTTGACAAAGAGATGAAGAAGACAAAAGGTCAGAGATCATTATCAGGATTTATCTTGGGAGAATGATGATTGCTTGTTGCCTGTGGGTATGGGAATAAGTGTCTGGTAGGTAGATGAGCTACAAACTGTAACATCAGGAAAATGGGTGCCCTACAGGTGTCCTCCAGAATTTCGTTTTTGGCCCATATGATAATTGAAATCTATCTTCCCAAATTTCACACCCTGAGACGCTGAGCCCCACTGGGACTGCACTGGAGATTTAGGGCCCACCTGAATACAGACACCAGAGAGCTCTCTGGCTCCTTCCACATCATATAAGGACACAGCAAGAGGGGAGCCATTTGCTGAATAGAAACACAAGAAATTGAACCAGCCAGCACCTTGATCTTGGACTTTCAGTCTTCAGAAGTGCAAGAAAATAAATCTCTGTTGTTTAAGCCACTCAGTCGAGAGTACTTTTTGTGGCTACCCAAGCTGACTAATATAGTTCACTTTTCTTATTGTTCTATCTATACTCCTCATCTCACCTGAATGCTTCCGATAGCTAAGGAGGTAGGTATCTAGGATATGGGTACATATAATTAGTGACATACTGCAAAGATGTCCCAGAGAGGATAGCTGGAATGAGAAGTGGGCCAAGGAGCAAATCCCAGAGAACTCCAAAGATCCAATGATGAGGGACAGATGAAGAAAGAAAGTTGAAAAAAATGAAATTCAGGGTAAGTGGTTGACAATGACCAAGCCTAAAACCAGTAAGGACAGAGCTAGAAAGAACATGTTACCTTTGTCAATGACGCAAGCCAGTCTACCAGGTCCAGTCGTGTGAGTTGTGCTCTGCACAACATTAGAAGTTTAAAATCAGCTCTATGTAGACTAGAATCTATACACCCTGATGTGGTGCTAAGGCAGACAACCATGAGCATAAAGGAAGCAATTTTGGCTGAGAGACAAAATTTGCAGTTAAATTGCTGTAAGTTGGAAAGTCAATGAAAATTTAGAAAGTACAGAACATGCTTGTAAGAAATATGGAATAGAGAAAAAGTAGACCAGGTGGCAGGTAGGAGAGAAACCCAGACAAAATAGTTAAGACTAAAGAACACAGATTAGCTGTACCAGGAAACCTACTAAAGAGAGCATCAAGCAGAAACACCATTAATAAGACATTAGACATGAATTCAAACATCAATCTAAGAATAATTCATCAATATCACTTCAACCACCCTGAAGAAACATTTCTTCAGAACTGCTCCACTTCAGAGGAACCAATCCTGCTCTAGGGGATGCTAGCATTTGCTGCCCTAGTGACAAAAACCAACAAATACTGTATCAGACAAGAATTCAGGAACAGTGACTGCATGACTAGGGTGAGCATAAAGTTGTAATGAATAGGTTTTCTCCCAGTTGTATACTTTTTTTTAACAGAAAAAGAACAAAAACTGTGACAAAGAGACAAGTTCCCATGAGATTAAATCAAAACACTAACTACCAGTTTTGGCTGGTGTTAATCTCCATAGTCAAAAACCAGTAACTTTGTTATCTGTGATGATGTGTATTAGATTCAGGATGTCAATGCTGAGGCACACCAAGATCATCAGAGATGTTTGTTCTAAGAAAACAATTGGGACTGAATTTAAAAGGTTATCAACAGGATTTTTATCATAGCATTACTTGTAATTCTAAATATATCAGGACCCAACTAAATATCTAGCAAGGCTATTACCTAAACAAATAATAGTACCCCCATTCAGGAGAATATTACACAGCCCTAGAAATGACGTTATCAAATAGGATTTAAAATATTTACAATACAGGACACACTGAGAATAGGAAAAACTATGAAATAATATGTAGGAAATCATTTTTGTAATGTGTGTGCACAAAAAATTTAGTTAATATTAACAAGTTTATATTTGTCTACTAAGATTACTGAGATTGATTTTTTCCTTGTATGTTTCACAAGTTTTATTCAATAAACATATCATATTATAAAAATATATATTATTATACAAGAAGTAGAATAACAAATACTAAATCCTTTACATTACATCAAATAACAGGTTATTAAAAAGATTTCTTATTTAAAGAAAATTAATCATTTTTTTTACCTCAAATACCAAAATTTTACTTTCTCATGGAAGAAATATAATTTCATCAATTTCCATTGTCCTAATTTCTAAATCAGATAAGAACAATCTGGAAATGAAATGAAAAGGGTAAATCAAGAACTCTTGGTAGGAATAGAAGGATTACTAGTTAGAGAACTGCTATAATCTGATTATTAAGTACTGGCTTGGGGTAGTGAATACTTGAAGAGCCAGGCCCTGACATTCTGGCCATGAAAGTTAGTAACTAGCTCTCTCATGACCTCAACTGGTAACACTGTGTGCATATTATATTGCTTATAATTATTTATATTACTTATTATTATTTATCTCATTTTATGGTAAATAGCAAAATTAAGCTAGTGATTTCCCAAGCCTGTTCTGGTGCTATGTGGAAATACAGACAATGTTAGAGATAAAACAATGACACATCAACAACCCTGCCATCTCCCATCTTCTAAAGGAAATTCTGGAGCACAGAGAGCAAACAACTACAAAAACAACAGTCCAGTTAACTATTTTTAAATAATCAAGAATTCTAGCCAGGCATGATGGCACATGCCTGCAATTCCAGCTGCTTAGGAGGCTGAGGCAGGAGGATCTCAAGTTCAAAGTGAGCCTCAGTAACAGCGAGACACTAAGCAACTCAGTGAGACCCTGTCTCTAAATAAAATACAAAATAGGGCTAGGGATGTGGCTTAAGGGTCGAGTGAGTTTAATCCCTGGTACTACCTCCCCCCCCAAAAAAAAAGAATTTTAAAGTGCTCTCTTGATTAAGCCAGATCACCATCCTATCTAAAGCAACTATGTCTGTCACCACACAAACCTGTGGTTAAATTTGAAAGGGGCAATGCCATCTCCAAGGATATTTTCATTTCCTGGTCCAAGAAGGGGACAGACACCAAAGGCACAAAGTTAAGTAGGAGATTGAAACAAAGGTCACTAAGGATTGTTGAATTAAATGTGGATTACACGAATTTATAGAAAGAAGGATCCTTTCCTATTATCTTTGAAGATTCATTTTTCAAGAGGCATGTACAGATGCATATTAATAAGCATGACATGATGAAGTTACTAAAAGATGTGAGGTCTGCAGTACATTTCTAAAGTAAGAGAAATCATATCAGAAAATGAATGCCTCCCACCTAAAAAAAAGACACTTAAGGAAAACAATATTCCCTAAGATGCATGATGTGTTAACAAAAGAATAGACCTTGAAAAGACTCTCTCAGAGACAGTTTGAAGTATTGAAACAGAGTGTCAGCAAATTCTGTGCATGAGATCACACTGCAATCACACAAGGAGTTATAGAAAATATTCATGCCTGGACCCCCCCACCCCAGACTTCAATGCAGTAAGGTATATCCTGAGCATGGGGATTTTTTAAAAAACCTTCTCAGATCATAATGTGCCACAAGGTTCAAACACCAGTGAAACTGACTTTATAAAATTATGGGTATTTTTCCTTTTCAACCAATGCAGCATTTATTAACCTATTCTATAATTTCACTTTCATTAAAAGTAAAAATAAAAAAATTAATCACCAATTAAACATAGTGGAATTGGATGAAGTCTAGAGGACTGTTTCTTCTACCCACTGTATCTCTGTGGGCCTCTGTGGCCTCCGAGCTTTCCTGGGCCTGGTCTTCTTCAAATATAATATGAAAAGAAGAAGCTAATAAGACTTGCTGATCAAAGGGTATGTTCTGTGGCACTGTGAAGCATTGTGTCATTTACCCCACATTAAATTCTGTGATGACTTATCCCATTATTATGGATAAAAGACCCGACTCGGAATATTAAGTGACTTTCTAACGTCACATAACTGCAAAGTATGAAAACTCAGGGCTCGAAAACTGGCCTAACTGACCTCCTAGTCTAAGCTCATTCCACTATCACTGTGCTGCTTTCTCGAGTCCCTCAGAGCCTTGAAATTCTGTAAAATATGAGCTATAAATATCAGGAAAACTACCATTTGCTCAGGAGCATTTCCTCTTGGGGTAGATGTTAAAAAGCAGTTGACACATTTAGCTTTTTCCAAAAAGGGCCAAGTGGCCGACATTACCAAAGAAGTCCTTCCAACTTAATGAGATTTAATATCTCCTTATATCCAGAGGCTTAACAAATGCATGACAGCTAACTGCAGAATGTGACTGAAGGAAAAAAAAACCACCAAATAGGTTAATAATGAAGTTCAGGGACAAAAGAAGTAAGAAGACATAGCAACACTGGGAAGATTCTCCACATAAAAATCTAGTGATATACACTAATGTGCAACATGTGTCTTCAATAGGGATTTTGTAAGTCTATTTCTTCTGAAACACTAATACAATATTAATTAATATAAGAGAGAAGAACAATTATATTAGCAGGATGACTAAAAAACAGGAAACCCTGGGAATTCTTTAGCATTATAATAAACATTTATAATATTTTCATTAGACAGATTGGTAGATCATTGCTCTCAAAGGAAATGCAAACTGAAATATTTGGTCTAAGCCCTGAGTATAAAGGATTTTTAAGAAACCAAAGCACAAATTGGATATGTTTTTCATGAGGAAGCTCATTTTAAGAATCTTCCAACATTATTAGACATTTCTGCTTAATAATAAATAATCAATATCTTTGTGAATCATGTAGGAAACTAAAGGAGAAGAAAACTGAAAACTACACTAGGAAATAATCATCAGATAAATGTATCACTTCCTTTATATCTAATCTGCCCAACAGAAAGTACTCAAACCTACCTATCCATGGCATTGCATTACTCATTCATTCACTTAACAAATATTTATGGTGTGCCTCAAAATAATCCTGTTAAGCACTGAGGTCATAGCATATGAAAAAGCAGCATCTGACCCTACACTCAGATAGCTCACAGTCTTCTAGAACAGGGAGCATCAATCACCCAAAGAAGTGAGCACATAATTACCTAAGGCAGCTGTGATGAAAGACGGTGAGACTGTCCCAGGACAGCCTGAAACAAAGGGTCCTGATGTCATCTGTTGGGACAAAGAAAGGTAACTATAAAAAGTAAGGAGAGGGCTCCTAAAGAGTCAGACTTCAGTACAGATGAGGAAAGGGAAATGAGTTACTGGCAGAAATACCAACAAATGCAAAGTCCCCAAGGCAGGGGAGCATGACATATTCTAGGAATAGAAAGAGGACCCAGTGACCAGGTGCAGAGGGCAAGGGTGAGAAAAAAGAGAGACTAAAGACATAATCAGGGTCCAGATCAGCTGGGGACTCTGAGAGCAGACAGTGGAATTGTTCAAAGCTTCTAGGGTGATTTCTAACTTGCAGCAAGGTTCTAGAACCAGTGAAAACTACTATATTCAATCACACTATATTTTCTTTTCAACCAAGTTAGCATTAATCAACTTCATCTACAACTGTATTTTTGTAAATAGCAAAATCACATTATTAACTAAATATAATGAAATAATTTGTCATTGTAACTTGAAGTCTAAAGGTCTGGGCCCCTTAGATGCAAGAACATTGGAGCCGGAGCAAATATAATGTTGGATATGCATTTTGGAAAAGTCATTGGCTTCTGAATGAAGAATGACTTGGAGGGGCAGGGAATGCAGGAGCGCAGCTAAGAAGTGACCATAGTATTCTTGGAAAGAGGTGATGGCATTTCCTCTTTGTACCTTGGCTTTCTCCTCTGTAAAGGACAAGGAGGCTAGATTAAATAATCCTAAGGGTCCTTTCAGCTAAATGTCACCAAATGCAAAGGGAGTCATTTTTGTTGAATAAGAAAGCTATATTAAAGGTTGTATTATAAACTAAGTTCACAGCATGAAGTAGGAAAATGTATGCTTATGGTATTCAAAAACTCTATATTCCACAGGATCACTATAATTCTTTTTTAAAACTTTTACTCTATATCATCTAGCTATTGTCATAGCTCCTCATTTCAGCAAAACTATTTGCAACAGAGTGTCAGCAAATTCAAAGCCTTCACCATTGTCTTAGTCCATTTTTTGTTGCTATAACAAAATTCCAGAGAATGGTGACTTTATAAGGAAAAGAAGTTCATTTTTTATCACAATTCTGGAGGGTGAGAAGTCCAAGGTCATCTGGGGAGGGTGTCATAACATGGTGGAAGGTGAAAAGGAAGAAAGCATACTAGGGCTGTCTTGATAACAAACCACTCTTGCAACAACTCTCAAGAGAATTAACCTACCCGCATTTTTCTTTATATCAAATCACATCTTAAAGGCTCTACCTCCCACTACTACCACAGTGATAATCTCATATCAACATGTGTTTCGAAGAGGATAAACCATATTCTGACCATAGGAAACATAATTACAGGGTGGTGGGACACCACCATATTACTTCTGGAGTTTGTAAAAATAGTGTACTTAGCTAGCAAAGAAAATATATTTGGTTTAAGCCTTAGTAAGGACAGAGTGAAAGTTTTCTAAAGAGTGGCACCTTCCAAAACCATATACATGGATATTTTTATTCACAATAAACTCCCTATTTATCTTCATTCCCCCTTCAGCAGGCAATATCCACAACAGGGTTTTGCAGACAATAGATGGACGAAGAAGATGTGTAGCATGAATGAATAAAAAGTAAATTAACGATAGATGTTTTTCCTTTGAAATGTCTCTTCTTGATGAAAATTCATCCTGATTTTTTAAGAATTTTATGACTTTATGACCTGATCAGCAACTGATCCATGTATACTTGCCATAGAAAGGAGTTAATTAAGTACAAGGCTCTAAAATCCCTTCACTATTTTTCCTGCAATCTAGAGACACTAATCTAGGGCCTGGGCATACGGAAATAGACATTAAATCTGAGTTCCTGGAACTTGCTTTCCAGTGGGGAAGACAGATTAAGAAAATAAACAAATAGAGCATCAACATCAAATACTGTTAAGAAATTAAAGTTTTCTTTTTAAAGTAAAACTCTATAAGGCTTTAAAGATAATACTATCCCGTTCTGGTAACATTCACTTCAAAAGACATCTTGAGCGGCTGGAGAAATCAATCCGGCCAATGACATCTCCACAGAGAGCTCTAAGGAAAAGCTTGGAAGGAAGCAGAACATGGAATTTACAAGACGAGGCTGGGGAAAGGATGGTGACCCCCATGGGGGCTATTCCAAGGAAGACATCAGGCCTAGCATCAGAGACATGAGTGGGGTGAAAAGGCAAAGCATGTGAATTTCTGGGAAAGAGTATTTGAGGCACCAGCAACAGAAGGTACAAAGGCCTCCTTAGGGGAGCAGCTTTGCACTTGGAGGAATATCCAGGAAACCATGTGGAAGGAGAAGATAAGAGATGAGGGAGAATCAGACGAGGTGCCCAATGACAAGCATTTCTGGTTTTTTATGGAGGATTTGAAAGAAGATTGATAGTCAGCCTCTCATCTCCTGAAGCATCTCAGTGACTGATGTTTGTGAATTTGGCTTTAGAGAGCATGAGAGAGGACATAGGGAGGTCAGCAAAGATTCTATTACAGAGGTAAGGATGGCCTAGAATCTTTGTGGCAATAGAGACGGCAAGACATGGCTTTGTGCAAGATATACTGTGACTACAGAACCAAAGTATTGCCTGGATGTTGAAATTGAGAGAAAGAATTTGAGAAGGACTCCAACATATAGTGAAACTCTTGACATTAAAAGAAACGGGGATTCTGGATACAAGGTACTGGACAGAATATGAAGAATTCATTTGGTAGCATGTTAAATGTTGGCTATTTCTATGATCTGAATGTGTCTCCTAAAATCATGCATTGGAGATTTGACATCCACTGCTGCCATGTTGACCGGTGGAAACTTTGAGTGGTATTTACGTCATGAGAGTAGAGCCTTCATGAAAGGATAATAGTCATTAGAAAAGGGTTTAATGAAGAGAGTTTGATCTTTCTTGCTTTTTTACCGTCCACCACAAGAGGATGCAATAAGGACCTCGCCAGAAATCAGTAACTTGTTCTTAGACTTCGTAGCCTCCATAACTCAGAGTCAGTAAATTTCTGTCCTTTATAAATTCCCCTGTGGCATTCTGTTACAGCAACACAAATGACTGAGATAGAAGTGGGGTATGGCTTTAACAAATACCTAACAATGTGAAAGCAGCTTTGGAACTGGGTAATGGGTAGGGCTTTGAAACACATGCTGAAAACAGCCTATACTGACACAGAGCATTAAGGGTGACTCAGGTGAGGACTAAGGAAAAAGGAGAAATGTAGAAAAAGCCTCATGGAGATTATTCAATTGGTTATGAACAGAATGTTGGTAGAAATATGGAAGTAGAGTCTACTCTAATGAAGTCTTAAAAATAAGGAGTTTTAGAGCATGAAGGAAAGACCATCCTTTTTACAAAGTGAAAAAGAACTCTTCTAAACTGTGTCTCTGTTCTAGAACTTTGTGAAAGACAGAACTTGAGAGCAGAAACTAGCATATCTGGCAGAAGATCTCGCTAAGTAGAAAATTGTTCTGGGTACTTCATAACTAACTTCTCTTAAGTGCTTATAGTAAAATATGAGAAAAGAGAAATGATTTGAAGACAGGATTTATACTTCAAAGGGAAGCAGAACATAAAAATTTGGAAAGTTATATGCCAGGCAAGGCAAAATATATATATAAAAAAAACTTTTCTGGAAAGAAAACCAGAGTATGGCCAAGCAACTCTTTGATAAAGAAGAAAGATGACCCTGAATCATTTTGGAGATCTTAGAGGTTATCATGCCTATCATAGACCTAGAGTGTCAGGACCTTGAGGGCAAAAAGGTTTTAATGGCAGAACTCAGGGCCTCTGTAGGGCCTGTGGACTATCTTCCCAGAACCACCTCAAGACTCTGGCCCTGCATTCCAGAGCGTCACTGCTCTCCTACCCTAGCTTCAGCTCATGCCACTGCTCCAGAAGCCACAGGTGGTATACCTTGGCAGTGTCCACCTGGTGCTAAGTCTGCCTGGGTGCCCAGGGTGCAAGAGTTATGGAGGATCTACCATCTACACTTTAAAGAATATCTCAAACAGCCTCAGAGCCAAGGCAGAGAACTTCCACTGGATCAACCCACCACAGAGTCCCTGCGAGAACAATGCTTAGTGGGGCTGTGAACGTGGACTGCCTCCAAGTCCTGAGAACTGTGAAACCACTAGCTGCAGCACCAGCCTGGGAAGGTTAGCTTACAGGCATGCAATTTCAATGTGTGCAAGTTGAAGTGTGGGCTGGGCCCAGCAAAAATGGCCATTAGGACTGGGTTGCCCAAGGACTTGAGGAACCAACAATCACCCCAGTATTTCTAGGAGGTAGGACATGGAGTCAAAGAAGATTCTCAAACCTTAAGATTTAATGTTGCATGTCAGATTCAGTGTTGGATTTACTTGGGACATGTTAGCCTTTCCTTCTTGCCTATTTCTCCCTTTGAAAATGTGAATGTGTATCCTCAGCTTTTCTCATCATTCAACTTTGTCAAACCATAACTTGTCTGATTTCACAGGCTCAAGGTGGAGAATAATTGCCTAGGATTGTGCTTTAAGTTTCACCCATACATGATTTAGGTGATTTCCAGATGGTCATCTAGTTAAAAGTCTTAGGGATAGTGGGATGGAATGAATGTATTTTGCAGTGTGAAGGACATACATTTTGGTGTTCAGAGCAGTATACTCTGGTCTGAATGTATGCCCCCAAATTCTTATTTTGGATAATTAATCTCCAGTGCAACAGTGGTAGGAGGCAAGGCCTTTGGGAAAATGTTTAGATCATAATTAATGCTACTGTTTAAGGGCTTGATGGAGGGAGTCTAGTCCCTTTTTACACTTCTGCCTTCTGCCACATGTGGACACAGCATTCAAAGAGCTGGAAACAGAGATTACACCCACAGTAGTGAACCTGTGACACTTTAATTTTAGATTTCTCAATCTCAAGAACAGTGAGAAACAAAGTTGAGTTCTTATAAATTATCCAGTCTCATGTGTTCAAATATATCAACAAAAACAGACTAACCTCCCCTATTATACATTCAAGCAGTTAAATATATTCAACTGGAGTAAAGAATGACTAGAACATAAGATAAATATTGTTAAAAGATGTGTGTCAAGATATTTAAAGTGATGAGACTGCATGAGATTATTAGGAAGTGAGAATAGGTAGAGAACCAAAAAGGTTTCATTCCTCAGTCCTAGGACCTTCCAATATTTAGAAATCCAAGAGAAGATGGAGAGCAAAATGTAAAAGAGATCCAAACAATGAACATGAGAGTGTAACAGGAATAAAACCAAGAGAATAGGATGCACCAGAATCCACATAAAGAAAATGTTTCTAGAATGAAGAATGCTAATACTATTAAGAACATGAGAGAGAGATGAAGGCTATAAATTAACCACTAGATCTGGCAATGTGAAGGCCACTGGCTATCTTAACAAGAACATATTTACTTGCAAATGCATTTTAGGATTGTTTTTTCTAGTACTATAGAGAATTTCATTGATGTTTTGATGAGAATTGCCTTGAATTTGTATAATGCTTTTGATAATATGGCCATTTTGACAATATTAATTCTGCCTATCCAAGAACATAGGAACTCTTTCCATTGTCTAAGGTCTTATTCAACTTCTTTCTTCAATGTTCTATAATTTTCATTTTAGAGGCCTTTCATCTCCCTGGTTAGTTTTATTCCCAACTTCTTTTGGTTTTTGTTTGCCTTTTTAAAAAATTTGTTGTTGTTGTTGTTGTTGTTGTTTTGGTTTTTTTAGGTCATTGTGAATAGAATTGTTTTCCTGATTCTTTCTCTGTAGATTCATTACTGGAGTATAGGAAAGCTGTTGATTGCTGGATTTAGACATTGTATCCTGATATTTTTCTGACTTTATCAGCTCTATTTCTTTTCATGTTTGTATTCCTTTAATTTCCCTCTCTTGCCTGATTGCTCTGGCTAGAGTTTTGAGAACCATATTGAACAGCAGAGGTGAAGTGGACTTCCTGTCTCCTTCCTGGTTTTAGAGGAAGGACTCTCAGCTTTTCTCCATTATGATGTTGGCTTTGCATTTGTCACATTTATTCATTATGGTTTTGAGGAAACTTCCTTCTACCCCTCATTTCTTCAGTGTTTTCAACATAAATGGGCATTGAATTTTCTTGAAGGCTTTTCTGCATCTTTCGAGATGATTATGGGATTTTTTTCCTTAGTTCTGTCTATGTGATGAATTACAATTTTTTATTTCCCTGTGTTGAACCAACCTTGCATCCCTGAAATGGAACCAACTTGACCATAGTGTACACTATTCTTAAAATGGTTTTGCATGTGGATTACTAAAATTAAGGACTTTGTGCCCATGTTCATCAGGGATATTAGTCTGTAGTTTTCCTTCCTTTATGTGTGTGTCTGGTTTTGGTATCAGTGTGATACTGGCTGCACAGAATGAATTTGGCAGAGGGGGGAGTCCCACCTTTCCAATTCAGGGAATAATTTGAGAAAGATTGGCACTAGCTTTTCTTTAAAGGTCTAGTAGGACTCAGCTAAGAATCCATCTGGTCCTGGGCTCTTCTTAGTTAAAAGGCTTTTAACTACAGCTTCAATTTCATTGTTTGATGTTGGTCTGTTTAGATTTTCTGTATCCTCTTGGTTTAATTTAGGTCAAATGTGTCTAGAAATATGTCAACATCTTCTAGATTTTCTAACTTTATGGAATATAAGTTTACAAAATTGTTTCTAATGACCCTCGGGATTTCAGAATTGCCCATGGTGATATCTTCTTTTTCATCTCTAATTTTGTTGATATGGATCTTCTCTTTCTTTTGGTTAATTTTGGCTAAGGATTTATCAATCTTCTTATCTATTTAAAGAACTAACTCTGTTGCATTGATCCTTTGTAATTTTTTTATTCTCTATTTCATTATTTTGGCTATGATTTTAATTCTTTTCCTGTCTTCTACTGCTTTGGGGCTTTGTTTATTCTTGCTTTTCTTGAGGTGTAACATCATTTACTTGGGATCTTTCTTTTTTTAATGTAGGTTTTCAATGCTATAAACTTTCTTTTATAACTTCCTTCATAGTGTCCCAGAGATTCTTCACAGAATTATAAAAACACAGTCCTAAAATTCATTTAGAAGAAGAATAAAAGACCCAGAATAAAGAAAGCAACACCAAGCAAGAAGAGTGATGCTGGAGCCACCACACACCTGATCTCTTATTTTACAGAGACAGAGTAACGAAAACAGCATAGTACTGACATCAGAATAGACATGAAGAACAATGGAATAAAATAAAAGGTACCAGGAAGAACACACATAGTTGGTCATCTGATACTCATCAGAGATGCCAAAAACATACATTAGAAATAATAAATAATAAATGGCACTTGGAAAATTGTGTATCCACATATGGAAGAATTGATGAATTCTAGATAGGGCAGAGGGGTGAGAGGGAAAGGGAGTGGGCAGGGGATTAGCAAGGATGGTGGAATTCGATAGACATCATCATCCAAAGTACATGTATGAAGATACTAATTGGTGTGAAATACTTTATATATACACAGAGATATGAAAAATTATGCTGTATACATGTAATAAGAATTATAATGCATTCCGATGTCATTTATTTTGAAAAATCAATTAAAAAAAAGAAAAAAAGAAACTAGGTCACTTCTCTTACTCTGAGCATTCTACTGCAGGTGAACCAAAGACCTATAGTTATTAGACCAAAAGCTTTGCAATTACTAGAAGAAGACATGTGGTCAACACTCCAACATATTGGCACAAGAATCAACTTCCTTAACAGGACTACTAAAATTTAAGAAATAAAACCAAGAATCATCAGTAAGTTGGACAATACCAAATTAAAATGACTTTGCACAGTAAAGGAAACAACTAAGAACATGAAGAGAGAATCTACAAAATGGGAGAAAATCTTAGCCAGTTACTTCTCTCAGGGATTAATATCCAGAATATATAAGAAACTCAAAAAATGTAACACCAAAACAAAAAAATAGCCTAATCAATAAGTGGGCAAATGAACTAAACAGACATTTCTCAAACAAAGAAACACAAATGGTCCACAAAAATATGAAAAAAAAAAACATGTTTAACATCCCTAGCAATAAAGGCAATGCAAATCAAAACTACATTGAGATTTCGTCTCACTCCAGTTAAAATGGCAATGATCAAGAATGTGAAAAATAAATATTCATGAGGATGCAGGGATAAATGTACAATCATAGATTTTGAGTCAACTGAAAATCAGTACAACCAATTTGATAAGCAGTATGGAGATTACTCAAAAAAATAGGAATGAAAACACAATATAATCCAGCTATCCTATTCTATAGTATTTATCCAAAAAAGCTAAAATCAACATATTGTAATGATACAAGGACATCACTGTTTATAGCAGTGTGACTCACAATAGTCAAGTTATGGAACCAGCTAAGCGCTTACCAACAGCTGAATGATAAAGAAAATGTGGTAGATATACACAATGGAGTTTTATTCAGCCTTAAAGAAGCATGAAATTATGAAACTTGCTAGTAAATGGATGGAAATGAAGAACATCATACTAAGTGAAATAAGCCAGACACAGAAAATCAAGGGTTGAAGGTTTTCTATCATATGCAAAGACTAGAGAGAAGTAAAAAAATTAAAAACAAAAATGAGATCCCATGAAAACAGGAGGGGGATAAGAGGAGTGGAGGAAGGGGACTGAGGGAGAGAGAAGAAGGATAGGAAAGGGGAGAAACAACAGAATGAAATTGACCAAATCATTTCTGTGTGTATATATATACAATGAATTCTACTTTTATGCACATCTCTAATGCACCAATTTAAAAACCGCAAGTAAATAGAAGGAAAATCAGTAGAGTAGAGGAGCAGAGGAATGTATGAGGAGAGGGAATGTGGATTGAAATGGACCCAGTTATGTTACATCCACACTGAATGTTGACATAAACCCCAATATTATGTATAACTATAATACACTATTAAAAACATTTTTAAAAGAATGAATGGAGGGCAAACTATGTTTTCTTCAAAGTATTACTTTCACTTTTGTTTTAGTTACAATTCCAAATGGTATGGTGAATTTTAGCTTTCAGTAGGACTATTTTAATTGTTTATAGGAGACAAAGCCTGCAAATATAATCAGAATTCTGCAAAGCAAGCCTTGATCACAAGCAGTAACCAGTTTCAAGTTTCCACATTTCTGCAGTATTTTTTCTTCTCAAGATGTTAAAGATTTAGAAGGCAAAGCCAACTTTTAATTTCCAATTGTTATCTAATTTATTATCAGAATCCATTATGTCAACCATGAGACTGAGAAGTAAAAGGAGTAAATAAATGAAGGAGAGAAATCAATATTTAACCTGCATGATAAGCTTTTTGGCAAGCTTTGTCAGAATGACAAATTTCTAAAATGTTTAAAGGAATTCAATTACAGTTTCTATTTAAAGAAAACGTTAAACTAGCAGCCAAGCAGCATAATTTACAATATAACAAATATCTTTATCTTTATATTTATTAATATATTTGAAGGAGACTCTGTATGATCATTATAGACCTTATGAGTTACACATGAGCAATGTATCTTCCCTTATAAATATAGACCATAACAAAGAGAGTTCTCTAAGGCCCCAGTCTTATTTATGGAAGTTTCTTGCTCTGTGTAACATAAAATCCTGGAAAAAATAATTCATACATAGTAATAGCTTATTTTAAAACATTAGTCATTACTATAGACATATGGAGGGAAAAACACCCTACCATAATCACATTATATAGCTATTACTTCTTCTGTTTACACAACATTAAGATGTTAGACACAATGAAAATCATCTTTAAATGCTAGAATAAATTAGCAATTTACACCTGACCTACCAGTGTCCTATAAAATTTTATTGCATATAGTTTTTCAAAGAATCTCAGAAAGATAATGCTCTTTTTATGGAAATATGTTATTTGAATACATATGTATCTAGAGCTATTTCACCACTGTGACTTCATAAAAGAGGAATAATACCAACCCCTCAAGTTTAAAATCTATCACCTTGCAATGTTTTCTCTACTGCCAACAACCTTATAACCTTGAAAATGAATCGTTACCAAGGTAAGCCTTGAAACAATGATCAAGATTTGTCATTGACTGCTACCTTGCTGAAGAAGTGGTCATGGACAGACTCCTGACTCAAAGACTGTGAGACATCTATGTGTTATTTCAATCTGCCACATGCATAGTAACTTGTTATGCTGAAATAGAAAAGTAATTCAGAGAGTATGATAAAGAAAGAAGTCTCGCACTAAGGAAAAAAGAAATTGGAGGAAGAGAATAATGTCTAGCCAAAACTTCAGCCAAGACTCAACCCAGTTCAGTCCCTAATTGGATTGACATGATTAGCCCCCATTCCTATGTACCTAATACAATGAAGAGCAGACTACCTCTGGGAGACAATGAGATGACCTTCACCATCTCTATCAGTTCTTTTATTTAAAAATTCCTGAGGTCTGGGTGTGTAGCTCACTGGTAGAGCACTTGCCTAGCTTACACAAAGCCCTGGGTTAGATTCCTAGTAGTTGGGTTGGAAAGGGGGAGGGGGCTGTTATATTTTTTAAAAAATTATGAAACAGGCAAAAGTAGAAAACTGTAACCAATAACAAAGAATAAAACAGTAAAAACTTACCCAAAGATAAGCCAGGGTTGCAGCCAGCAAAGAGAGAGAGCAGCCAGCAAAGAGAGAGAGAGAGAGAGAGAGAGAGAGAGAGAGAGAGAAAGAAAGACGGGGGGGGGGGGGATTTAAAATAAGTGTATGTGAGATTAAAATAAAAAAGAGATAGCAAAATGTCTGCAAATATGGAGAATTTCATCAAATAACTCAAGTTAAATTTTTAAAAATCAAGTGGAACTTCTGAAATATAAAAATTCAGTAACTAGTGTTAAGAGAGCTGTAGCTCAGTGGCTGGATTCCATCCTTAGCAGCACCACATTAAAAAATAAACAAATAAAATAAAGGCATACTGTCCATTTAAAGCTACAAAAAAAATTTAAATGTTTCTACAAAAAGAAATGGTTGAACAAGATAAATAGTAACCTGAATATAGCAATGGAGAAGAATACTAAATATGATGATAAGCCAATAAAAATATATCAAAACTGAAGCATAGAGAAAAAAAAGAAAGCAAAGAGCATGTGTGTGGCAGAGTCAAAAGGTCTGATATGCATGTCATCAAAGTCCTAGGAGAAGAGAAAAATGGGACAGCTATAATATTTGAAGACATAGTGACTGAATTTATTTCTAATTGATGAAATCCAACAACTCACTTAAGAAACTCAGAAAATATACAATAGAATAAAAGCAATGTGAAAATCTGATTACATTATTTTTAAATTCTTAAAACCAAAGACAAAGAGAAAAATCTAAAAATAAAATCCAAGAATAAAAGAAATATCATTTCAAAAGAAAAAACACTGAAAGAAACTTTTCAAAGAAGCATTGAAAGTAAAATAAAATTGAAAGCATCTTTAAAATATTACAAAAAACTAATATCAATCTACAATTCAAAAAAGAAAGAGAAATGGCCATGATACAACAAAAGCAAGTCAAGTGAATTTGTTTATCAGAAGACTAGCCTATTAAGAAATGTTAAAAAATATTTTTTCAAGGAAAAGGAAATGATACAAGGAAGACAAAGTCACAGAATGTATTGAAGATCACAGAAATTTTTAATAGATGAAACATAAATGTTGGTGCTTAAATTAATAATAATTCCTTGTTGTTTTTATAATAAATGTTGAAATAAAATATATTATGACAACAGTAAAGGAATGGAAGTAAATTTAAGTTATTGCAAGATTGTTGAACTTTTTTGAGAAGTCATCAAAAGTATATTTCATGATAGACTATAAAAATTTAAGACTGAAATCCATAATCTCTGGTTTAATCACTAACTAGAATATAAAAATTGAAGCCACTTTTCAGAGAAGGAAGAATAAAGTATTGAAAAGTAGATGAAATGTAGCAGGATATAAAAATCAACATCCATAAATCAAAGGCATTTCTGTATTCTATACATCAGTGACAAATCCTTTGAAAGAGATACTAGGAAAACTGCCCCATTCACAATAGCCTCAAAAATAAATAAATAAATAAAATATTTGGGAATCAACTTAACAGAAGTGGTAAAAGACCTCTACAATGAAAACTACAGAATGTTAAAGAAAGAAATTTAAAAAGACCTTAGAAGATGGAAAGATCTCCCTTGTTCTCGAATGGACAGAATTAATACTATCAAAATGACCATACTACCAAAAGTACTATACAGATTCAATGCAATCCCAATCAAAATCCCAATGACATTCTTAATAGAAATAGAAAAGGTAATCATGGAAAAATAAGAGAGCCAGAATAGGAAAAGCAATCTTGATCAAAAGTGAAGCTGGTAACATTACTATTCCAGACCTTAAACTATACTACAGAGCAATAGTAACAAAAACAGCATGATGTTAGCATCAAAGTAGACCTGTAGACCAATGGTACAGAATAGAGGACACAGAGATAAACCCATGTAATTAAAGAAATCTCATATTAGACAATGGTGCCAAAAACACACATTGGAGAAAAGATAGCCTCTTCAACAAATGGTGCTGGGGAAAGCTGGAAATCCATATGCAACAAAATGAAATTAAACCTCCATCTCTCACCATACACAAAACTTAACTCAAAGTGGATCAAGGACCTAGGAATTAAACCAGAGACGCTGCTCCTAATAGAAGAAAAAGTAGGCCCAAATCTTCATCATGTCGGATTAGGCCCCAACTTCCTTAACCCTAGAGCACAAGAAATAAAATCAAGAATCAATAAATGGGATGGATTCAAACTGAAAAGCTTCTCCTCAGCAAAAGAAACAATCAGTGAGGTGAAAAGAGAGACCACAGAATGGGAGCAAATTTTTACCCCTCACACATCAGATAGAGCACTAATCTCTAGGGTATATAATGAACTCAAAAAGCTAAACACCAAAAAGCAAATAACTCAGTCAATAAATGGGCCAAGGAACTGAATAGACACTTCTCCGAAGAGGATATATAATCAATCAACAAATTTATGAAAAAATGTTCATCATCTCTAACAATCAGAGAAATGCAAATCAAAATTCTCTAAGATTTCATCCCACTCCAGTCAGAATGGCAGCTATTAAGAATACAAACAAAAATACAAACAGCAAGGATGTTTGTATTGTGGATGTGGGGAAAAGGCACATCCATACATTGCTGGTGAGACTGCAAATAGTACAGTCAATCTGGAAAGCAGTATGGAGATTCCTTGGAAAACTTGGGATGGAACCACCATTTGACCCAGCTGTCCAACTCCTCGGTTGACACCCAGAGTACTTTAAGATAGCATACTGTAGGGACGCAGCCACATCAATGTTTATAGTAGCACAATTCACAATAGGTAAATTGTGGAACCAACCCAGATACCCTTCAGGAGATGAATGGATAGGGAAAATGTGGTATATATACACAATAGAATATTACTTAGCATTAAAAGAGAACAAAATCATGGCATTTGCAGGTAAACAGATGGAACTGGAAAATATTATGCTAAGTGAAATAAGCCAATCCCCAAAACACAAATGCCAAATGTTTTCTCTGATATGAGGATGCTGACTCATAATGGGGATGGGGAGAGCATGGGAAGAATGGAGAAACTTTAGGTAAAGCAAAGGAGAAGGAGGGGAAAGGAGGGGGCAGGGAGGTAGGAAAGACGATGGAATAAGATGGACATCATTACCCCAAGTACATGTATGAAGACACAAATGGTGTAATCTTTGTGTACAAATAGAGACATAAAAAAAATTGTGTTCTATATGTTTAATATGAATTGAATTACATTCTGCCTTCACATATAACAAATTTTAGAATTTTTTTAAATAGATGGAATGAATAAAAATGAATATGAAGATGGTACATTTAAACAAAACTATCAGAAATCAAATCTAAGTAGCTACAAATTTAGTAGGCTAAAATTAAGGCAAAAATATGAAGACTGAATGGAAAAAAAGAGGTAAACTATATTTTGTCTAAAAGAAAGATATTTTAAATACAAAGATAAGTAAGTTGAAAGTAAACAATTGGAGAGCTAGGGTTGTGGCTCAGTGGTAGAGTGCTTGCCTGGCATGCATGAGGCACTGGGTTCAATCCTCAGCACCATCTAAAAATAAAATAAAGATGCACCTAAAGCTAAAATATAAATTTTTTAAGTAAACAACTGGAAAAAGACTTGCAAAGCAAATGAATAAACAAAATGCTACGTATGGATACATTAACATTGTGCAAAATGTTCTTCAGGGCAAGAACTTTGTAAAAGATAAAGGGGATCACTGAAATTACAAAGACCAGAATGGTTGAAAAATGCAACAATGCTAAATCTCTATGCATCTAATGGCAGAATTTCAAAATGTATGATGTAAAAATTGAGGGAATTAGAAGGAGAAATATGCAGACCTACAGCAATAGTTGAAGATTTTAACATACCTATCTAGTAACTAATAGAAAAGCACAAAAGTAACCCGTAAAATTTTTTTTAAAAATTGAACAATACTATCAAATAACATGACCTAGATGTTATTCAAGTGATGCCACATTTTAAAACCTGTGGAAAACATTATTTTCAAGTGTGCATGGAAGATTTATCAAAATAGATCACATGCTGGACCATGGAAACTACCTTTATTCCATATAGTCTTCACTGCTTTGTCAAAAATCAATTGTCTACATTTATGTAGGTTTACTGCTACACTTTCTAATCTGCTCCATTAATCTATTTGTTTGTTCAGCCAAAACTATATTTTTTGACTACTGAAGCCCTACAGAATATATTGAAGTCATTTACCCTCAGTCTTCTAATCTTGTTTCTTCTCATTCAACATTGAGTTGGTTATTCTAGATCTTGGACCTCTTCACTTCACATCAGAATAGCTTTTTCACAAGCACAGACAACTTGCTGAGATCTTAACAATAATTGCATTTAATCTACAGGTCAAGTTGGGAAGAAACGACATCTTGAAAACACTGAGTCTTCCTACATGTGAAACATGGCTTATTTCTTCATTTATTTACTCTTTGGTAAGCTTTGTAGTTTTTCTCATATAAACATTGTCCTTTTATTTTTTAGATTTACATTAAGTTTTTCACTTCTTGAAGTGCTCATGTAAATGTCAATGTTCAATGTAATTTAAATGTCTATTTTAATTTTAAATTCCACTTCTTCATTGATAGTATACAAAGTAATTGAAATTTGCTTATTAATTTTGTATCCTACAATTTGTTATAATTACTTACTAGTTGCTAGAAGGTTTTTTGTTGATTCTTTCCAATTTTCAAAGTAACTGAGACCATTTTATTTCCTCCTTCCAATTCTATATACTTTATATTTCCTTTTCTTGTCTTAGCACATTATGTAGGCCTTCCAGTACAATACTGAAAAATGGTGACGAGAGAGGATATTGCTGCCTTGTTCTTGATCATTCTGGGAAAGCTTCGAGTTTCTCACTGTGAAGTATGTTATAGGGTTTGGGTTTTTGTTGTTGTTGTTTGGTTTGGTTTTCATTTTGTATATATTCTTTATCTACTTGAGGAAGTCTTCCTCTATTCCCTATTTACTGAGAGTTTATCATGAATAGGCTTTGAATTTTGTCAAATGCTTTTTCTACATCTATTGATACATTTTTTTTCTTTACCCTGTTAATATACTGGATTACATTAATTGATTTTTTATTGATTTTTTTTAATAATATTGTTCCATTCTTACATACCTGGGGCAAATCCTGCTTTGTTAAAGTTTGTATTTCTTTTTGTACATTGTTAGATTTAATCCACTAATATTTCATTGAGATTTTTGTATCTATGCTCATAAAAGATATGTCTGTAGTTTTCTTATAATGTCTTTGTCTAGATTTAGAAATAGGATGATGCTGGTTTGTCACCAGCTGCCCGGCTGGTGAGATGAGCTGGGTTCAAAGGAGCTGGTTGTATCAATAACAAAAACGGTGAAGAAACCACAGAGCACAGGAACATGAATTTCTAAGAACAAGGGCAGGACAGCTCGGTGACCCCAAGGGTCAGCTCCACACTGGGCAGCACTGGAAAGAGCAAGAGAGAAAGCACACCTGAAACCCTCTTATTTATTGGGGAGAATACATTCAATAGAATATTCCACCCAAATAAGGCAAGGGGTAGGGTTTCAAAGGGTGGAGTCTTGCTTGGTGATGTCCTGTGGTCAGCAGATTGATTGACATCTTGGCAAGTCATCTCAGGTGCTCTGTGGGATCATAGGCAGAGCAAGAGGAAATGCACATTTGCGTGGCAAACCCAATCAGCATGCAACGCCAGACCATTCCCCTCATACATTCAAATGCTCATAGTCACACACACAGCCCATGGATAGCTCTGGACACTGGCTCAAGAATGATGTAGGGCTTGATGTGGTGGATGCCTATAATCCCCACAGCTCAAGAGGTTGAGGCAGAAAGATTGAAAGATGGAGGCCAGGCTCCACAATTTAGTAAGACCCTGTCTCAAAATTTTACAAAAATAAAAAGGGGCTAGGAATGTAGCTCAGTGGTAGAGCACACCTGGGTTCAGTCCCCAATACCACAAAAAGAGTAAAAGAGAGAATTGATTTCTTCTGATTCAATATTCTGAAAGATAATGTAGAAAATTCTTTTTTGTTTTTTGTTAGTTTTCATTATATATTTGAAAGGACTCATTAATGAGCCCATCTGGGACTGGTACTTTGTTTTGGAAGGTTACTAATTATTCTGTTTCTTTAATGAGGTAGGTCTATTCAAATTGTCTATTTTTTCTAGTGTGAGTTTTTGCCAGATTCTGTCTTTCAAAGACTTGCTCCATTTCATCTCAGTTATCAAATTTGTGGGACTAGAATGATTCCTAACATTATTTTATTATCTTTTTAATATGCATGAGATCTATATTGATGTTCCTCTTTCATTTCTGATATTTGTAATATGTCTCCCTCCCACTCTCTCCCTTCCCCTCCACCTCTCCTTCTCCTCCCCTCTCTCTCCCCCCTTTTTCTTAGTTAGCCTGGCTAGAGGTTTTCAATTTTATTGATCTTCTCAAAGAACCAGCTTTGGGATTTGTTGATTTTCTGTATTGATTTTCTATTTTTTAATTTATTTGTGCTCTAACTTTTATTATTTCTCTTAATTTACTTTTTATTTAATTTGCCTATCTTTTTCTAGCTTCCTAAGACAGAAATTTAGACTATTGATTTTATGTCTTCCTTCTTCTCTATGTATTCAATGCTATAAATTTCCCTTTAAGCACTACTTTTGAGGTATCCCACAAATTTTGAATAGATTGCATTTTGATTTACATTTAGAGTATATTTTAATTTCTTTTGAGACTTATTTTTTGACCCTCGTATTATTTAGATTTGACCCATTTGTTATTTAGAAGTTTACTGCTTAGTAAGTATTTGGGGATTTTTCAGCTATCTTCCTGTCATTGATTTCTAGTTTAATTCTATTAAGGTATAAGAGTAGACATTGTATGATTTTTTTTTATTTTTAAGGTGCATTTTGTAGTCCAGGATATATTCTGTCTTAGAAATGTGCCGTGTGAGGTTCACATGAATGTAGTACCTGCTGTTCTTCTATAAGATGGTCCGCAGCTAGGAAGCGTATCTAGTTGATTGCTGATACAATTGAGCTTGATGATGTCCTTCTGATTTTCTGCAGGTGAATATCTATCTCTAATAGAGGGATGTTAAAGTCTCCAACTCTAAGAGTTGAGTCATCTGTTTCTCTTCTAGTTGTTTTTGTCTCACGTGTTCTTACAATCTGTTATTTTAATCTTACACACACTAAGATTGTTAAACACTCTTGAAGCACTAATCTATCATTATATAATGCCCTTATCTCATTATTGATTTGGAAATCTGCTCTGTCTGAAATTAATACAGCTATTCCTACATTCTTGGGATTTGTATAGACATGGCATATCTTTCTTCATCCATTATTTCTAAATATGTATCTGTCTTTAAAATGGATCTCTTGTAGAAAACATATAATTGGGGATTTTTATCACTGTGACAATGCCTTTCTCTTAACTGGCATGTAATGTGCGATGTGATTATTTACGTATATTTTTGGATTGATATTTACCATATTCACTATGGTTTTCTACTAGTCACCCTTGTTCTTATTTTGAGGTTCTATATTTTTTCTGCATCTTGTGGCTTATATGATCTCATTTTCTCTGTTTTTCTTAGTATACCCATTATGCATTTTTGTTTGTATTTACCACTACTTGCCATAGTGTTTACAATATATATATACAACCAATCCAAGACCAATTTAAAATAACTCTACCACTTCACCGGTGATAAATACCTACTAATAGCATAATGCTCCTAATTCCCCCTTCTGCCCTTTGTATCCCTGTTGTCATTAACATCATTTATTCATAAGCATATGTTATTATTTTGAATAAACTATTATCTGTCAGAGTAATTAAGGAAAACAAGCTTTTATTTTACTTTTATGTATTCTTTGTCTGATGCTCTCCCTTTTTGGAGATCTGAGCTTCTGTCCTATATCATTTTCCTTCTCTCTGAAAAACTTATTTTAACATTTCTTTGAATTCAAGTCTACTGAAACAAATGTCCTCGATTTCTGTTTATGTGTAAAAGAATTTCTCCTTCACTTGTAAGGCTATCTTCACAAAGGACAGAATTCTAGGTTTTCTTGCAACACTTTAAATTTTTTACTCCATTCTCTTCTTGATTGAATGGTTTCAGGGGAACTTCTCTTTATTCCTCTATACATATTTTCCCCTTTGAGGCTTTCTTTTTTTTCTGAAGTTTGAAGATGATACACCTAGGTCTAGAGATTCCTTTTTGTTCTTGTTCTTGTTTTGTTTCATTTGGGGGCATGTTCCCTATTAATGTTCTCTGACATTTCTGGACCTATGGTTTTGTGTTTAACATTGATTGGGGGAATTTCTGAGTCATTATTCCTTCAAATACTGCTTCCATTTCTTTTCCTCTTTCCTCTCCTTCTGGTATTGCTGTATGCATACATGATACCTTTCATAGTTGCCTGGGATACTCTGTTTTGTTTAGTTTTGTTGGGCAGGGCCGGCATTGGATTTTCAATTTTGGAAGTTTCTATCCTCACATCCTCAAGCTCAGAGATTCTTTTCTTAACCATGTCCAGGCTACTAATCAGCCCAATCAAAGGAATTCTTCGTTTGTTATAATGTTTTTTATCTCAAGCATTTCTTTTTATTCTTTCCATGAATTTCCATCTCTTTCAGTATTTCTCATATGTTGTTTACCTTTTCCAGCACCCTTAGCACATTCATCATATTTTTTAAATTTATGGTTTGGTTAATCCAATATTCCTGCCACACGAGATTCTGGTTCTGGTGCTTATTCAGCCTCTTCAATCTATGTTTTGTTGTTGTTGTTGTTGTTGTTGTTGTTGTTGAATCTATATTTTCTAAACATTTAGTGTGCTTTGGAATATTTTTGTTAAAATGTAGACATTAAGAACTAAGTACAAGGAATGGCAGTAATAGGCCTTTAATACACAGCACTAAAGTTTGTGGGTGGAGGGAGCATTCTACAATTCTATGCTTAGGTCTCAATCTTTTGATGAGCCTGTGTCTTGGACAGCAACTTCGCCTGTGCTTCTCGGTTGTTTTCTCTCTCTTTTAGGTGGGACATGATGGCCAAAGGGAGTTGGACTGAATTTTACCTTTGCCTCAGGTTAGGCTCTGATAAATCCCAGCAGGTAGCTCTGGCAAAATGGTTTTTAATGAAGAAAAAAAAAAGTTATGTTAAGAGGAACAGTATGATCTGGGAATTTTGAAATGGTTCATTTTCCCTTCCCTGATGAAGCACAAGGAACTGTTCTACAATGTGCACTGTGACAAACAGGTTGGGCTCCTAAAGGTAAAAGTCATAGAGGTGTGGAGTCCTCCTTGCTGACTGGAGCTTTTACCTCTCAGACTGTCCCCACCGGGCCTGCAGCAACCACCAACTTCAGTCCAGCTTTTCCACCCTCACTTGTACTAGCTCCTGTAGAGTCTTCTCGAGAGAGAGTTTTCCTCCATGCAGATATTTGTATGCATCTGTCTGTCCCTTCAATTTTGGAGGCTGCCATTTGCCTTGCGACTTCACCAGTCGACTGGATCTAATACCTGTGGATTTCTCAGTATGTTCACCTTTTTACTTGTTCTTACAATGAAGTGATGACTTTTAAGCTCCTTAAATGCCATTCTAAAAACTGGAAGATCTGAGTCACCTATTTAAATATAACCTGTTGCTTTTCATTTGTAAAACTGACTATAGTAATAACATCAATCTGCCAATCTCAAATATTTTTAATATAGTTTTGAAGAGAACCAAGAACTACATGAATATAAGGAAAGTGTTGTTTAAATGAATGGCAGTTTGAGCTATCGCAATGTCAATTATTATCTCTGCAAAAATCTTGGGCAACATTATTTTAATAAAATATTAGGTCATCCCTAATTTTTTAGACTTTCTTACACTTTGCTAAACAAATAAATTGCATTTAGTTAAATTGACCAGTAAAACGATATTACATAAATTTCTAGCATGGTAGGTATTTCCGGAACCACTGAAGCATTCATTGACTTTAAAAAGACTTTGATGCTTCCTCAAAATTTAAAACTTCCTCAAATTTAAAACTTTTACCTTACACAAATAAAATCTAACATCCCAAATCAAAGAATCACCACCCACAAAAAAAGAACTGAACTTCTACATTATAAAACTGAACTTAAGGGCTGGGGTTGTGGCTCAGTGGCAGAGCACTTGCCTAGTATGTGTGAGGCACTGGGTTTAATTCTCAGCACCAAGGATCAATAAGTAAAATAAAGGTCCACTGATAATTAAAAGAATATTTTTTTTAAAAAACTGAACTTAATAACCCAAAGATAGAACTTCTAAGCATAGTAACAGTGATTTTTATATATCAATCCTGAGAGTAAAACCTCAGTGTACAGATTTTTTAGAAAATAAAAATATGGAGGATCCTAATTTCAAAGCCAGACTCAGCAAGGCACTTAGTGACTCAGCGAGACCCTGTCTCTAAATAAAATATAAAAGAGGTCAGGGATGTGGCTCAGTGGTTAAACACTCCTAGGTTTAATCTTCAATACCAAAAAAAAAAAAAAAAAAAAAAAAGAAAGAAAGAAAAGAATAACAACGGATACTAAAATAAACTGAATATGTGAAAAGAAAATTTCACATTGTTTAATGACACTTGTAAACTTGAACACAGGTTTTCCCCAAAAGTATTGCAATTTCCTTGATTTCCCCACAAGCTATTTTCTTAAATGCTTTTGTAACATTAGCTACTTCAAACTTTTGATGCACAATTTAAGAAGAAAAATGCATTGCAGAGTAACTAACTTGTTTTCTGTCGACTTTATCCAAAGGCATTAAATTGAAGTTTCCATTCTGTGCTCTGAACCTTTGCTTTATAAGATGGGGATGAGAACACTTATATTCCTTGCTCTCATACTGAGTCCCTGTAACAAAACAGAGAACAATCTTCTGAGTGCTTGCTCAGTACCACAGGAGACACGCTATCTAAAAAAGGTTTATAGGGTACTCGAGAAGCACAGCATGTTTACTGAGCTCTACAGGGAACACATAGTTTACTGAGTTTCACAGGATACAGGGCAGTTTCTACTCTGTGGTGTTTACAATGTGCTGTTAGGTGGTCTATCTTAACAGTTGTATTATGGTGCCAGAAAATTTTGAGAATACTGGCAAAGAGCCTCAGAGTAGGTTACTAAATCTGAAAACAAAATGAATATAAAGACCTTCAAGTTGAATTTTAGTTGGCAAAATTCCTACTATTCTTTCCACCCGGCTACTGGATTTTAAAAGGATCATAATTTAAAAACAAATTTCTAAGTCTAGGAATTAAGCTACATTTAATGTCGAACAGCAAATACACTCAAAAACATTGACATCCTGGAAGCACTTCCTTTCAGTTTGTTATCATAATTATGATCTCTTTAATCTCACTTCAGGACTAGAAATAAAAGAATATAAGGTAGAGGGCTATAGTAAAAAAAAATAGAGTAAAATTCTAGAAATCATCAACAACATCATTTTGCAGAATAGCAGCCCATTTTAGTGGACTTGATAAACAAAAGTCACCCTAACAGTGAAACAAAAGGCAGCCTGGTCTCCTGACCCCTGGTCCGCTCTCCACACTTTAAATCACAACAAATTTATGGAAAGAATTAATAAATCCCATTAGACGCTGAAACATCACTTGTCAACACCAGAGTGAAGCTGGTGACAATGGGCAGCAACAAAAGCTGGGAGACAGCTAATGACAGCAGTAGGTGAGCAATTAGGTACAAAAGGTATGTAGCTCCCCAAACAAAGAGAGGAGCACTCTAAGGTTATCATTGCTTGTGGATGCATTATTTACCACCAAGAAAAATAGAGAGAGTTATTGGGAAGATGAACACTGTCTCTAAATAAAATATAAAAGAGGTCGGGGATGTGGCTCAGTGGTTAAATACCCCTAGGTTTTAACCTTTAATCTAATGCGTGGGCTGTCTGGGCTATTTCTTTTGCTCTTAGTTGGGAGGGGATCTTGTCATGGGTCATCTTTTATAAAACAACAAAATAATTCATCTTCAGATAAAATTTAGCATATTATCAACTTGTATCAGACTGTTAAAGAAGCAGTATTGATTTCAGTGTTTGCTTCTATAACCATTTACATCAGAAAGATGTTTGTTAAAAGTGCAAGTTCTCAGAACCCACCCTAGGCCAACTGAATGGGCATCTCTGAATCAGCTGAACTTCTGATTTCCTGCCTACCTATAAATTCTGCCCTGAATGCTATAATTTCTTTCTAATGTATCACTAGAAGAAAGTTTTAAATGTGGTAAAAAATTACTTAAAACCTCCTACTTTTTATCCTGAACAATTTTAAAAGCTCAGTTTCTTAGTTCTTAGAGCCCAGGATAATATTGTTTTAAGTGTTTCCAATTTCTGCTTGAACCAGAATAATAATGGTGGAAAATAAATGTATTCAAGAGATATAAGGGGAGTAATAGCTAAGTCTTCTAATGTGCCAGGCATTATTAGTACTGCTTTATATGTATTAAAAACTCAAACCTCAAAAAAGCTCAATAGTAAGATTTATTACTACTTAGGATATGATTCCCATTTTGTGGTTACAGAAACTGCAATACCCAAAGGTTGAATAGATGTTAACAGCATGAAGAATTAGTAAGTGGAAGAACCATGATTGAAATCAAGTTCTAATGGTCAGTCACTATTCTAAACCACCTCACCTAATTCCATGGAAGTCTATGAGACTGAGTGACCAGTTGCATATGAACTATAATGTGAAGTTGAGCCCCAAATTTGTGCTACTTTTATGTGTCAAATGAAATAAATAATTTTTTTTTCCAAATATGGCTAACAGAACAAAAGAAAAACTTCAGTCTGGTAGAAAATAATTGTGGCTCATGTATCTGATAAAACTGTCAAATTTCTGAATTCTTAAAACTCGATAGTATGAAAACAAAAACTGAATTAAAAGTAAGTGAAAGAATCTAGTAGATATTTCACAAAAGAAGGCAAAGGGTGACAAATAAGCATATGGAAAGATGCTTCCTATCATTAGACAAAGGAAACAAAAATTAAAACCACAATGAGACACCTCTATATATCTGGAATGATGGAGGGAGGGACGCCTTGACAGTTCCAATATCAAATCCTGGGGAGGAGACAGAGTAACTAGAACTCTGATAAACTGGCTGGTTTAACAGTTAGGTACTTCTTATAAAGAAAAGCATGCAACTGGGGAAAGTTTTTGTAATCCCAGAGATTCAGGAGGCTGAGGCAGAAGAATCACAAGTTCAAGGCCAGCCTCAGCCACTTAAATAGACCTGTCTCAAAATTTTAAAAAGAACTGGGGAATGTCACTCAGTGGTAGTGTCCCTGGGTTCAATCTCTAGTACTAATAACGAAAAATGAAAAACATGCATTTAACATAATTCATCAACTCCAAGATAACTAATACCAGTTTTGTGGAGATCAGGAACAGGTTTTGTTCCCCAGTGTTGAAGAATAAACACCTGAGAAATGCCAAGGCAAGGGTAGCAAGCAAGTTTTATTTAAGAAAGTAATAGAGAACAGATTCCACCAGAGAGAAGGGGGCCTCAGAGCCAAAAGTCCATGGAAGGGGATACAACTTGTTTTCTTATAGACCCCAGAAGCCATCTCTTTAATCATTGTCTTCTCTCTCTTCCCTGTATATGTGACTAGGAGCAAGAGATGTAATGTTGCATTGTGTTTACTGATATTCACACAGACTCAGGAAATAACATATGGGACCTTTGTAAAATAATAGTTAAGAAAGAGGCAAAGATAAGCTTCAGAAATAAAACAATTTGTCCAAGATTTGTCAAGAGGCCACCTAACCTGAATTAGGACTCTGCTTTTCACCTGATTTCATGTTGGAATGACTCCAAAGTAGGCTAGACTTAACTTCATTTACAGTTAAGTTCAAAAGATTTTTGTTAAAAAGATGATTGTGATCTCAAACAGAGGATATAATATTACAACATTACATCCAAAACATGAATCAAACAAGGTAAGAAAGTGGCAAAAATGTCTTCATATTTCAAACTGTCAAACTTTAAATACATTGGGCTCTCCTTTTTATCTTCCAAAAATATATTTAAGTTTCCATCCCAATGTAAACAATAACACAAAATGTTATACATAACTTATTGATGGGAGGTTATTTTTATCCAGTTAAAAATATTAAATGACATAATTAATTCCCATCTAATTTTACGTAAGTCTGAAAGAGATTACTGCTACAGAAAGCTTTAGTTTGGAGAATACAGCTTGGTAATAGGCTTTCTTAAACTTTATATTTTAAAGACCAGTACACTTGGAGGACATGAATACATCTACTAAACAAAGAAGCCAGTAACAGCATCACAATTACAATGATGTCTTTATATTAAGCAAGTTTAACTTTAAAAACAAATTTAGAATCCGATGTGTAGTGTAATAATCTAAAATAATAGTTGTTTGTTTTAATAGAGTTGTATAAACCCTAATTCCTTTAAGACAGATTTCCTAAATAATAAAACCTGACACAAGAAATTATCTTGATAATTAAGAGTAAATTGGTGTTTTAAGAAACCCTTGTTACTTCAACACATAGAGAATTAAATTCAGGTTTATATCAGTACCTTAAAATTTGACCTTGGTGAAAAACCCCTGAAATAATTTTAACTGATTGTGCTAATTTTAACCAACTTAATCACAAACAAAGTTTTTGAGTTTAACCTCCACAAATGTTGTATAATTTACTTAATATTCTATAACTTGTTTACTTTACCATAAAAAAGACTTTCTCATCCAGAAACATTTCTTATTACCCCTAATTTCCATACTGAAATATATTTCCATACCTAGAACTCTCTTCTATGTCTTTCCAAATTGCTGACCCTTTTTAAAATTCACATCTGAGATAATCCTCATGAAATTTCTGAATTTAGAGATATTACTCCATTCTAATAAGATAAAAAACTTATTGCATTTTTACAATACTTTAATTGAAATAGCTGAAACTTTTTAGTCTCTTTGCATATAGAATTACACCTGTTCAAATTTTAACTCTTAGTAACCCTGCTTTTAGTGAGGAATCAGAAACAAAGAAACCGTAAACTCCTTTTTTTTCATTTATCAATTCATAAAAACACATTTAATATTTAAATATATATTGCCTTATGGAGTTTAAGAAGTCAAGAGTAGTGGAATTTATATACTGCAGTTGATGTTTTAGCACTTTAACTTTGCAAGTGAGTCAGATGTCTCCACTAACACATTTATGAACATTAATCCCATTTATGTTAAATATGAAAAAGAATCCCATTTATGTTAAATCTAATTTACTCAGGTATGTGGGGGTTTTTTTTGTTTTGTTTTGTTTGTTTTTGTGGTGCTGGGGATTGAACCCAGGACTTTGCGCATGTGAGGCAAGTACTCTACCAACTGAGCTATAGCCCCAGCCCATAATTTACTCAGTTTTAACTGTTAACTTTAGGATACCCATAAACAAACAAGATATCAGAGAAGTGTAATTAATTGTATAAGCCATCTTTTCCCTGTTGAAAATCCTAGAAGCAATGGATATTGCACTTCAAACATTTTATAGAAACTAACACTTGATTAATTGACCACCTTTAAAAACTTGTGGGTTAGTCATTTTAAAGACATCTTTACTCTTATCTGTTTACCCAATTTAAATTGAACTTTTACTTAAAGGTTTAGGTCACATGAACTAAAACGTATTTGGATCCATTTCTTTTTCTTAAATTTTAATATCAAATTAATTGATTTATTAATTTAATTTTCATTTATCTATATGCCAATTTTGGTACCAAGTAAATGATATGTAGATAAAGACACATATATACAGACACAAAACACAGGTGCACATAAATATACATAAAAACTAAAAGGAAACAAGGATTTTTTGAGCTTTCCCTTGACTAATTGTGCTGTGAGTAGACATAGATGGAAAAACAGTGCAAATAAAAACTTCTATAGTTAGGTAAAACAAGACTGATCACAATAAAATATATTAATATAGGTGCGCAGGAGCAGGATTCAAATGTGAATTCACCACAAAACCATGAGTTCAAAAAATACAATTTTTTTTAAAATACAGGAGTTCTAAAAAAAAATGATATGACCATAATTATTCTAGTAAAGGAGCATATAGAGAACATCTTTATCAGACCAAAGTTCGGGATCAGATTAGAGTCAGTCCAGATGATGAAAGAATGTGGGAGCCAGTGAAATCCTCAGGTAAAGGTTCTCCAGGTAAAGAAAGAAGACTCACTTGTACTTAGGCGATCATTTTATTTTCCTTCCTTTTACAAAACAGGCTAAGCTGCAGAATGGTATTAGAATTTACATTTCCCTCGGATGGCCATGATTCTCCATCAGAGGGTTTGTACTGAAGCCATGCTTGGCAGCAGAGGAAAATTAGGTGCTTTTTCATGAGCATCTGTGGGTCAACCTTGTCCCATTATTTCAGTATGCAGGCTGGTGGTAAACCTGGCATGACTGTTGAGAGCTCCCATCTGAGTAAGATGAAAATAGAACTCAGGTGCCTGCGCCAGGGAACCTGCCCACTTTCCCAGACACTCTCCCTAATGAGCTTCTGATGGTCTGCAATCCCGCCTCTTACTCCCATGGCCTGCTTCATTTATTGCAGCCTTACCAGCAGGGATTCGAGTGTCTTTGTTTGCCACATGCCAAAGACTCAGAAACTCAGAGTTAGTGGTTCTTACTGGCTTCCCCTGGCCACTATCAAATTTCCAAATGCAGTGCCCAATGAAGAAAAATAATTATGGCCTACATACAGTAGAATGTATTCCTCTGCTCTGTGCATCATTATGATTATGTACTCTGGTCTGTAAAAATTGTCCCCATCCATACAGGGCTCATGGAGACTATGGAGGGCCAGAGTCATTAGGGGTAAAGGCTGGAATAAAGAACTTACGCTTGAATTGTTATGGGCCAAAGGAATCTCCAGAGGGCAAGAGGGATATATAGTGGTTGTTGAATACTTAATGTCCTTTTCCTAGAGGAATAAAATATCCCTCTCTCAATGGTTAGAGTCTGATCAGCAAGAGAGAGGAGGTGCTAAGGAAGAAAGGACACAGGAGGCAAGTGTCAGCTCACATGGAGGTGTACGTGTTCCTGGGGTATTCACTCAGCACTGCCCAATCAACCATTCACCATAGGATACCCAGAGGGCTATTGGGAGATGGGGTCAAACAGGGAATCTTTGAGATCCACTGAGGAGAGGCCCTAGCCAGGACCTCACAATTGTTGCCCAACTTTGCCTAAATCCTCACCTCCAAATTTAGACTAAGATCTGCTGGCACCAGACATATTCCAAGCCAGGACAGAAAAACAGAAAACCACCTTTGCAAAGTGCAACATGCCTGACCTGCAGGGCAGGTGATTAGGAGCCACAAAAAGTCCCGAAGCCTTTCACCTCAGACTTGAGGTTGGCAACTGTGCTGAACAGGTTTAAGTGGCTGATGGGTACTCAGAATTGTCCTCCAGAAGGAAAGAGTCAGAAATATGTAAGGTGCCCATAAGCTTACCTCAGTGGTGGTCCTGGGTGAGCCTCCAGCTGATACCCGTCTTGTGGAGATCAGGAATGGTTTCTTGGTTCCCCAGTGTTGAAGAATGAGCACCCGAGAAATGCGGAGACAAGTGTAGCAGGCAAGTTTTATGTAAGAAAGTGACAAAGGACAGACTCCTCCAGAAAGGAGGTGGCCACAGAGCTGAAAGCCCATTGAAAAGGGTATGACTTTCTTCCTTGGAGACCCCAGAAGCTGCCTCCCCCCTTTATCATTGTCTTCCTTTTCTTTCTTTTATATATTAGGAGGAGCAGGAGTACTAGGTTGATTGTCAGCAACCCAGAGTGCCAAGGAGAACCATCACAGAAGTTAACTATCAGTAAGCAACTCTTTGTTCTCTCTCTGATAACTAGTCATCACCCTCTCTGCCCCCATATTCATTTCCTACACTGACTGCCTGACTTTTGCCTCTGCCTCAGTTTGACGAGGAATGTGACATATCCTGTCTATTTAGGCCAGGCAGGGTTGCAGGTGAATTGCTTTTTGGCAAAGAAAGCTTGTGGGTGTAAGCACAGCAGGCCATTATAGAGCTGTTCTCTTAACCTTGTCCCCCTCACCAATTCTCATCTATCTGTCCCCTAATAGAACCACTTAAAAGATTTGCAGTTGATTACATTGACTTTAATGGAATTTTAAATATTGTAGCCTGAAGTGTGTGGCAATATATGTATAGAAATTAACTAAAAATTAATGTTTAAGCATGAAAAAGGTCCATAATCTAGAAGTTGCTATTGAAACCAGTTTTGAGATGAGACTAGATTCTCCACTTCACCAAATTCCTCCTGGGTAGTTGCCTAGTAAAATTTAAAGAATAAAATCCACAGACAATAATGGAAATGAAGAGTTTATACAGTAGGGTTTATTTAAGTGAGAAGAAAGAGAACTTCCACCACTCAGGAGGGGCTCTGATAGTAGAAAAACCCATTTTGGTGTGCTATCTTGGGAGCTTATTCAGTTCTAGGTAGAGCATGAAGCAAAATCCATGTTAAACAGGCTTTGAAAACAGCACCAAAATAAGTGATCAAAATCTATGTGAACCAGGGATTGAAAACAGCACCAAGGCTATCCCCTTCCTATAACTTGCATCTGGGTTCAGTCCCACCTTCCATGTTTTCCCACCTCTGGGACAAAGTAGTTAGCTGGAAGCATTCCCACAGGTGAGCCCCATGGTCTTTTATATTTGAAATCGGCCTTGATGGTGCTCACTAACATTTCCACCAGTTGGCCTCCAGATATAGTTTCTGCATTTGAACAGACCTGGATTGGGGCCCATCATTTCCAATTGCTGACCATTGACTATTATCATTCACTACTATAAATACTTCTTTTATCCAGCTATTGAAATATTGGAAATTATCATTTTGGTTGTCAGACACAGATCTTTATAGCCAAAAAGTATGACTTGTTGACTGGTATATAAGTATCAGGAATGTTGACTCTAAAAGTTGAATCAAACATGTCCACGATATATAGATTGACCAAAATATTTGAGGCATTCCAACCTTTGCATCAAGAGGGTATAAGAAGCAGCAAATTTCTTATCTTTCACCATTAGAGATGGAACCTGAAACTTGATTGCCTAATCTGTCCTGCTTGTAGTCCTCCATATAGGCGGACTGATGCTAACTATATGGATAGAAGAATCTGACCTCTGCAATGCTGTTGTGTCCATTTCAAGTGAATTTTTCATTCAAGATATACTCAGATAACATAGAAAATAAAGAATTAAGACTTCATTCACCCTACAAAATAAATTTAGATGAAATTTTGAAGACATTATCTGCTAAGAAACTTCAAATTGCTCCAAAAAGTCATTATTTTTTTAGGATATTTAAAGGTGAAAACCCAGAATGAAATAATAAATATCTGTTATTTTGTTGTTATTATAAGTAGTTTGAGATGCTAGGAGCCACAAGCAAATAATATGATGCATGGCACTTTTGGTTGTAAGGTGATGCCAGCTAGCCATTGAGATGATATGATTATGTTAAGATTTACATTCATATGGAAATTGGACTCCTGCTGTTCACCTTGGCCTGCTAAGGGACTCTTGTTACGGGACTCCTGGAGAGTTCCCATTGGTTGGGGAAGGATAGTAGGAGGGAATTCGGGGGAGGCCCCCCCCTCCCCGTTCCGGTAGACGCCCGCGTGTGTGGACCGGGTTCGGGTTCGGGTTTGGCTTGCCCGCGCGTAGGGAGTATTGGCGGCTTTTTCAAAAATAAAGTTTTGTTCCTGCTTGAGTGGCTCGTGATTCTGTGCCCAGCCAAGACATTGGCAGTTTCCACATTACAACAATAGAGAAAAACAAAACTAAAACTCCTTGGCCAACTGGAAATATTTTAACGAGCCTTTCTCAAAAATTCAGCCTCTGAAAAACCAGCCTCTACCTCAGAGCAAAGCCTGTCCAAGAAAGAGGGAGTGACCCTTATCCTTGGAAAGACCCACAGAGCACTCTTAGGCACATACCCACACTTCTGAGTTGTTTATCTATAAATAACAGGAGAGATCTTCTGGCCAGGTGTCTCTGAATCAGTCAGGCTAGGTGGGGACCCATAGCAACCCCCTAGCAGCCACCAATCAGCTGATATTCCCAAATTACTGCTATCCTGCTGTCACCTCAGGCTCAGCTCCTCTAAGTCAATTTCCTAACACAACTAAAGATAATTTCTTCTAGTCTTCATGTCCACCTTATAAGCCTGAATATTTCCAGGAACTCACTTGCGTCTTCCACTCAACCTCCTCCTTTCACATTCCTCCAGCATTCTTTGACTTATGGTTTAAGTCCTATTGACCTACTTGATCTGCGTTGTCAGGTCAATGCCACTCCAGAGATCTAGAGGTCTCCCTTCAATTAAAAAAAAAAAAAATTGACTCCTAACAATTATCCATTCTGAACAGAGGCACCGAAACAAAATCACACTAGCCATCACTTTACTCCATTGCATAGTAGCCTGTGGGTAATATAATCTCTTTCCTTTCAAGCTTGGATTTAGACATGAAGAGGCAAGAAGAGAAAACAGGTAGGAAAGGAGGTAGTAATAGTAAAATGGGAGCTGAAATGCAGGGATTGAGAATGTTTTCACAGATGAAAAGATTAGTAATATTAACTCCTGGGTTTTGGAATAGAGAGCTGAACCCAAGAGTGTGGTACTCTCTCTACATGATTTCGGAAATGGTGCAGTATTTTGAGGTGTCAATATATTTCTCATTAATGTATATTGTTTAATTGATTCAATTAAATGACAAGTTTAATTGGGAGTTCGCTGAATTCTGATGCATAGTGAACCACTACCTGACTGAGACTAACAATGATAGGAAATCATTTCACAAAGGAAACTATTTGACTATGAACATCTCCAGAGGAGTCTCAAATTATGGTTTTAAATGCTCCTGGTATCTTCTTTATATCATACTAGACAATGCCAAATTCTCAGAAAACATAATCATTAATATTGAATGAATATTGGCAGAACTGACTTAAAAATGCAAATATAGTAACAAAGACAGAAGGTAGAAGGCTCTTACCACATTTCAAGAAAAACTTTCTACTCATGTTCACTGTTAGCAAGATCAGAATTTGTATACCTTACCCTGAAATACAGGGATCGCTGACAGGGAAATTTAGCAAAAGAGGCAACTAAGGGCTGGGGATGTGGCTCAAGCGGTAGCGCGCTCGCCTGGCATGCGTGCGGCCCGGGTTCGATCCTCAGCACCACATACCAACAAAGATGTTGTGTCCGCCGAGAACTAAAAAAAAATAAATATTAAGAATTCTCTCTCTCTCTCCCTCTCTTTTTCTCTCTCTCCTCTCTCACTCTCTCTTTAAAAAAAAAAAAAAAAAGAGGCAACTAAGTCAGGGGTATAACCTTGCACAAATCACATAATCTCCCTAGGCCTTTTTCCTCCTTGTTAAAATAAGATTGCTGTTGTGAGTGAATCTGACAACCTTATTCTGCTCCTAAGTACTTTAATTGTATATTTAGTGGAAATATTCCAAGAAAGAGTATCCATCATTCCTTCTTTTTCTCCCTTTCCTTCAGAATAGTGATTTCTAAAAATCCTTGAAATCATCTTGGTTTGTATTTAGTAATCACTTCCATCTATGCAAAAAAATTAAATTTTAAGTTCTTTGCACACTGTGCAGAAGATACATTTTAAAGTAATAAAAATGATAGAAATAAAAGTATATCTTGCTGGGTGCAGTGGCACATGCCTGTAATACCAGTGGCTCAGGAAGCTGAGGCAGGAGGCTCTTGCGTTCAAAGCCAGCCTAAGCAAAAGTGAAGCACTAAGCAACTTAGTGAGACCCTGTCTCTAAATAAAATACAAAATAGGGCTTGGGGAGTGGCGTAGTGATCAAGTACCCCTGAATTCAATCCCTGGTATACATACACACACACAAAAAAAAAACAAACTGATCACAGACAAAATATAACAGATTCAGAAAAGAAATGCAGTTGTAACACAGTCAAAAAAAAAAGAAAATATAGAATTCTTTCAAGAAAAAAAGTCTAGAAGATTACCGAAATACTGTCTCCCTCCCTATAGTGACATGTACTTTTATTTATTCTGTTTTCTAAATTGACTTCAATAACTATGCATAGATCTATCATCAATAAAAGAAAATATATTTGTTTATAAAGAAAGAAAAGGAGAAAATAATTTTGTATGTCTGCTTTTTCATAAAGAATATGTCACTTGGAGTGCAATTTGCATAGTACTTTGGTTCTTTCCATTAGGAGATATTTTCTATTTCTTAAAAACAATTTATTCAGTTTTAAGAAAAATTGAGGCATATTATGCTTAAATTTAGACTGAAGGATGAAAGAAAGCATCCAAATGGATGATTTTAGGACTGTAAGAGTTTGGTAAATATCACTAGTTAAGACAAACTGTCTTCACTTATTTGGCCTCAGCAAGAAAACAGGATTTGTCCAGAGTAATGAGGTGCCTGCACCCACAGAGGGAGAGCTAAAGGGTTGCAGGATTGGGTTAAGGGGAGTTGATGGTAAAGAACACACTTCACAGAGCATGTTAATCACAGATAGGACAGCCACGAGTCCCCAGTGGATCCTGTGAGCATTCAACAGCGTCTTGCACAGATGAGTGTGGGATGTGACAGCATGAGACCCAGAAAGCACATGAAAGGAGAGGAGAAGGTAGGTTCTCCGTGAGTGCAGAGGCTTCTGGGATTCCCAAAGGTCTTTCTTCTCTCCAACCAGACGGTTAAATTCCTGAACTTGGAGCTGTGTCTTACCCATCCCAGTGGGCCTCAGAATGCCTTACATAGAGTAAGAATAACAACCAACTGTGAATAACTATGAACAGGCACTATTGTAAACGCTGTACAGGTATTAACTTAGTGAGTGAATCCTCTAAACAGCACCATGAAGCAAGTGTTTCTGCAGATAAGCAACCAAAAGCATACAGTAATTCAACAACTGCTCTAAGGCCCAGAGCTAGTAGTGCTGGGAGCAGCATTCAGCTTGGGCAATCAGACCCCAGAGCTGGCATTCCTAATTACCTCATTCTACAGCCTCTCTACATGCGTGATAAAGGAGGGAGAGAGTAAATAAAATATCTTATAATGAAGAGAGTGTTTATTCTCAATTTAGGAGACAGTTATAAAACCAAAAAAATCAGTCAAATCAACCCTAAATATCTCATAAGGGGATGTGAGGGGAGGAATCTGACTTTAAACTAAGGATTCCTGTTGTCTTAGATGAAAGTCACTCCTCAGGCTCCAAGATCCCTAACTAAAGTATGACTGAAAGGCAAGAAGATCAATAATGAAACTATCTAAGTCCATTAAAGACATACATCCCTCACACTGAGAGGAGATTGAACCTCCAAACAGCAGTGCCAAATAAACCCTTTCCAAAATAAAAAGCTCATTTCCCAATAATTCCACAATCTAATTGAAATCTATGTCAAGGGGACAGATTAGACTATCTAGAGTCACAGACAGCAGATAAACCGTGATTTGATAGTTTCATCACAAATAATATTTGGGCTAAATTCTCAGCTGCAAATCAAGAGTAACAGAACAACAGCACTGTCTTGATATGTCTGAAATATACATGTAAAAATCTCCACTTGAAAATGTATGCTTATAATTTTTTCAACATAATAGCTGAATTTACTATGAATCCAGGCTATAGCCTGAGATGGAGACACAACTCTTAGCAGAAGCCTGTAACGAAATGAGGGAAGCAGACTACGGCAAAAGAAGAAAAGTAAGGTATGATGTGGTGTCTACTGGAGATCACAGGAGTGGTCCTTCCTTAATGCAGGAAGGCCAGTTTTGTACCCTGGTGACAGTAGGTCATTGCTCATGGTCTTCAATGAAAGGCAAAGTAAAGTCATAGCAGCATGACTACCTGGTTGAGATGGCTCATGCATGCCCGAGGTGACTGTCAGGAGAAGGGCACATTAACACATAGCTGGATATGCCTGCTGTGGTATAGTGCACCAAAAGCATCAAATGCAATGCACTGTCTTTAAAATTACTGTTGAACTCCATCCACAAATCAAAAGAGACGGAAAAATTCTAAAAAGAAACAGTAGAATGAAAAAACATGTATCTACTGATTTCCATTAGGTTAAAAGTAGAGTTAGGATTATGAACACAAAATATCTTTCAGATAAGAGCTCCTGTGTTGTCATTAGGTTATCTTATACCTGTAAGCAATGAATGAAGAATTACAAAGTTGTCAATTGGGCTACTTACTATTGGCCAACAACCTGCAGCCACACCAATTGAGTAGATTACCCATGGATTCTCATAGTTCCTGTCAGTGCTCCTGAAAGTCACTAGACAGACATTGCCTCCTCGTGATCCACAATAAGACCATCTTCAGAAATGTAGGACTGCAGCAAGAAAACTGCTTAACATGGATGTGTTTCTCCTTCCTGATTAAACCTTCTTTCCCTAATGTATTTTCAGAGACTAGTGAAAAACAATACTACATGATTATAACTGTCTTAAAGAAATTCAAACACCTAATCCAACATCTTCATTTATTCAATACCAGAATAATTGTTAACAAAATGATATTTATGAAATACAAATGGTAGTGGTGATGTTCTCCTATAATCCTCTTTCTTAAAAGTGGAAGTTGCAGCTTTCCATGTGTCTAATATATAACAAAACTATGAGCCTTATTAAAAAGGATAGTCCATATATCATCCCAGGGTGCCCAGGGCCATTCAGGCTTATGCCTATGTTGCCCTATGAATAAATGCCAGCCTCAAAAGGAGTTAAAAAGGCTCTGACTGGTGCTCAAACTTTGGGAATCCCAATGAACTCTAAACTTTGGTACAATCTAATCAACATTATCAGAGTTAAGCTATTTTTAACCCCATCTCTACCCTTCCAAATGCTCTCATATATCCTTTTTCATCCCTGTGAACATAAGATCCAACAAGAACAACTTAGAAGACAAAAAGTCTATTTTGGCTCACAGTTTCAGAGGCTCAGTCCATGGTCAGTTGACTCCACAGTTCTGGCCCTGAGGTAAGGGAGTGTGGCAGAAAAACACAGCTCAGGACATGACAGCCAGGCAGCAGAGAGAGATTTCTGCTTGTGAGGGCTGAAATATAAACCCCAAGGTACATCCCCAGTGAGCTATTTCTTTAAGGTAAAGGCATTCATAACCCAATCATTTCACCTCTGAGCCTTCTTACATTGTCTCACACATGAGATTTTGGAGGAATCTTCATATCTAAGCCATAGCAATATGTTTGGGCTCTTTCATGCAGTGGATAACAGAAAGTGGGCAGTATCTGAGTGTTCTGGAGTCTGGTAAAGCACAGGACCAGCCTCAGAAGTCTCTTCTTAGTCCAGTGGCACCCAGTACCAAAAGAAATCTGGAATCTGAAGTCCATGTTGTGCCTAAGGACCATTTTTAAATCTACTTCCCTTTTCCAATGTACATGAGTACAAGGCTGGTTGTTTTTTCAGATATTATATAGCCATCATCATTATTCTTTATTCTAATCAATAACACTTATGTTTCTCTAAATATACAACCAAATGCCACTTAAATAAAGAAACCTTTAAAAATATAAAACTAAAAAGAAAGGTTCAATGGTAAAAATTGCCATAATTCCAACAGGTCAGAGAAAAATCACTGCTTATCTTCTGGTATGTTTTTTTCCTTAATAAATTACTATCTGTGCTAGGGACACATATGTACTGTAATATTATTTATAGCCTTTTTACTTACTGCGTTTTTCCTATATCAACCTTCAACAATATGAATTTTAGTGACTCACTGGAATCCCCCTGTGTGTACTGAGAATCACTGTTGGTCTTCTATCTCTTCCTTTGTTAGCATAGAGATAGACAGTGAACCAGGGAGAAGAAAACAGAAGTTACTAGGGTGGTGAGAGAAGCAGAAATGCCTTCAGGCTGGCTTTGGTAATAAGATAGTAACAGCTCCAGCCTCCGTGTATGCCACACGCTACACCTTGCAGCATCCTCAGGACAATCTTCTGATGGGGATGGAACCCAGAACTTGCACCATGCTAGGCAAGCTCTCTAACACTGAGCTGTATACTCAGTCCCTCAGCACAATCTCGACTGAATCAAAGAAACCTGAGGGCTTCTTCAGCCATGATTAGGTATGACTGCAGACTGTTCTTTCTTTTTGCATCATGTTCCACTATGTGGTCCAAATTAGAATTGGAAAAAAATAACTTTCAACTTCTGTTTCTATTGTAACTTACATTTTTCCTATGGAAGATACATTATATGAGGCCAAAAATGTAGAAAAATTATGGTTGGTTTCTCTTTTCTATACCAAATCTGAAAATAAATTTGAAAAGCTACACTTTGTAACTCTGACATTTTCCTGTTCTGACTTTTTGTTCTGGATAAGACCAAAGACTTTTGATATTTATAGAATAAAGTTAGTTATCTCTGGTACAAAGCGAACTCAAACTCAGAGTGTTAGGTACACAAAGGGTTGGATTCTTTCCTAAATATAAAACACAGGGAATGGAATTATAATGAACATGAGAACACAGACAAATGGGTATTGCTTACTATTTGAAAAACGCGATCAATGCTGTCCATGCCCAAATTGATAAGTGAGGTGGGTTAAAACAACAGGACTGATAGAAATAGTCAACATCAAAATCATTCATTTTAAATGAAGTAATTTATTACTTGTCAACTTGAACTTGCAATTGGAAATAGCATCACCCCTAATCTTCCACAGGGTTAGTCTTATTTTTGATAAAAAATTTCAAAAGTGTGTATACTATAATTTTGTACCTTTTGCATATAATCCAAATGTATTCACCCCAAAATCTTTGTCTTTGGCCAGTCATATAGCATAGGCTGGAGTCACATCTCTGTTGGGAAATAGTTTAATGTTCTTCAGTTATTCCAAGTATTTACAAGAATGAAGTCTTATGGATTTAGATCAACCTCTGGTTTTGAGCTCCTGTTTTAGTTTATAAATTACTTTAATCTCATTCAGTACCATGTCCACCCAGATCTAAAACTCAAACTTCTCTGCTTTTTTTCCCTCTACCAGATCTACACACTTGCATAGGGCTTTGGTGTTTAAAGTAATACACTGAAAGCTTGGGTGAGAAATGGAGAATTATGATTTAGAACTTCAAAGCTACATATAAAAATTATGTATTTTTCTCCCACTTATATTTTGATCCCTCCTTTGCCTTAGTATATTACCAAAAATAAGCTACTTTCCAAGATCTTGAACTACCTGCCATCCTTGCAAGACTCAGATTTTTGTTTCCCTGCAGCCTCTTCAACCCTGGGCAGCACAGATTTTTGTGTACCTTCCTCTTTATGTCAGCCTTACTGATAATACATTAGTCAAAACTAGCACAGTCATGCATAGTGAGTGAGCTCCTGAAATCTGGTGGGCACAGACACATAACCATTATATGTGTCAAGATGTTAGTAACTGCAGTTAAAAATAAATGTCACATTATAAGACATGGATTAGCCCATCTTATTGGAAAGTTCAGAGGTACATGAGCTTCAGAGTTGGTTTATACATTGATGTCATAAAGGAGAGTACCCTTCACAATCTGCTTCATTCCATAGTTGACTCAGCTTGCCATGACTGTAGGAAAGCTCTGACATTTGCCCATATCCTCAGTGGGAGATAAGGCTTAATTGCTGCACATTGAACAGCATCAATTACTTAAATCTCAATTACTGGGACCATGGCAAAATGAGAGGGATTGCCCCCTTGGCTTATCAGGCTATAGAGGGGATTGTTCCATTCAAACTGAATGTGTACCATTCAGACTCTCACGGTCCACAAAAAGAGGGAGTGTCCATCTGCAGGGCCAGCAGCCCAACATCACATACTATAAGGAACCACAACTAGAGAGACTTAAAAGTTTCAACATGTCTCTTAAGTACTGCACAGTCTACATGACTTACTTCTCCCCCTAGCAGGTACTGAATGTGACATTCAATGATCAATCCACCATGAGCTGTTCATGCTCTTACTTCCACTTGGCCTCACCACTTGGTTGGACTTGATAAATGCCCCATTTCCTCACTCATGACTCTATAGAGCAATCATGCACTTCCAACTCAGTCACTGTTGCCTGTTTCTGCCATAAGAGAACATCTCAGTCCCATGATCCCCCAACCCTGCTTTCTGCTCATCCCTCCAGACTCCTACACCCCTGAGCAGTCCTTTGCACACTGGAATCCAGTAGGATGCATAGATGCAGAAAGCCCATTTCTATATAATAATTCCCATTGTAGCCATAACTTTTTCCTAACCAAGGATATGTTTGGTTTATTATTTGTTTTCATACTTCTAGCCACCATTGACTTGGAATATGTTCTGTACAATATTAGAATTTCTTTTCTATTGGAGGCCTTTTTATTTGTTTGTCTTTGCAGTGCTGGAGATCAAACTCAGGCAAGTGCTCTACCACAGAGCTACATCTCCAGCCCATACTAGATATGTTATTAATCCTAACAAATCTTCACAATAAGATCATGTTTTACAGCTAGTTCACAGATTAGGAAACTGAAGCTCAGGTGAAATAACTTGTTTAAACCATTTACTACAACCACAGTAGAATGTAACCTGGCCCATCCCTACCTCCTCCCTAAGAAGACATACATGAAAAGGATAAAGAGATGCAATTTACTTTATTATTTGGCTGAAACCCAAATCCATTTCAGAAACCTAGGAAACTGGGTTGGTCACAAGGAAGTTTTCTTCTCTACATTAAAGGCATTAGAGGCAGAAGAGGCCTCCTTCCCTCCAGATCCAGACTCATCTTGAATCTTGAATCTAGTGAAAAGAATAACCAGGAGCTGGGGTTGTAGCTCAGTGGTAGGGCACTTGCCTAGCATGTGTGAGGTACTGGGTTCAACTCTCAGCACCTCATATAAATAAATGAACAAAATAAAGGCCCATCAATGTCTAATACATATATATATATATATATATATATATATATATATATATATATAAAATAACCATACATAGGCAGAAAGGGGACATTACTCAGTATTCCTATTAGAAAAAAAGACCACACACTGACATTTTCCAGGCTGACGTGGTAGCAACTTGGTCGTATGGGGGGGGGGGGGGAATGGAAGCAAGAGCTGGCTACATTTAAGACCAGACTTACAGAAGAAAAGAAATTATATACATGTGAGTGATGCAGCAAACATCAGCTCCAGAAACAAAATACAAACCAACACACAACAAGAACTGCCATAAGAGTCTAGCATTTGTACAATACTTCTCCTTTTAAGAAATGAAATTTCCTGAGCTGGGCTTGTAGCTCAGCAGTAGAGCACTTGCCTAGCATGTGGGAGGCACTGGATGTGACCCTCAGCACCAAATAAATAAATAATTAATTAATTAAAGGTACTGTGTCCATCTACAACTAAAAATACAATATTTTTAAATGGAATTTCTTGCCCTAAATTTTCATAGTATTTTTGGGAGGTGTGGGTGGGGAGGTAATCAGGGTAGAGAAAATTCCCCCTTTACCTAAGCATCACAGACACTGATTAAAACTGGAAATGTTTGTTGAAATCTTTCGTTTTTCATTTCTTGCAACAAGTGTAAGATTATAAGAAAATGCTCTGGGATGTGTAGTTGGTGTGAAAATGCAATCCTGTGCTACTCCAATATAAATCCTATTTTATACATTAAATATGGGCACATTTCAGGAATGATATAATATTCAAAAAATTTAAACAGAAACCAAGTGTCTAAAATCAATGCCTCCTGACAGAATTCCAACATGGAATAAATCCCTAGTGGTTTAAAATGCATAGAAAGAATAAACACTAAAAAGATAAGCAGTTTTATTAGAATATAATTTAAATTTCACATTGATTGAAAATCCTCCATTGAGTCCTCACATTTACTGTCTGCTCTGCATACTTTACTGATATGCATCAACACTATTTTTATAACCAATAACAGAAAATTCAGTACCATTCATCTTCCATACAGTGACATTTTCCTTTTCATTCCTTCTGCAATATCTGCAAATGTCACAAATAAAAGTACGAAAATACACTATAAGAGAATTGGAAGACTAAATCCCATTATATAAATATGATTTACATAAAAATGAAGACTTATGTATGGAAAGAGCTAAAAGGCCTTTGTTAAATTGTTTTTTCCTCATTGGAAATACAAATTGAAATGGAAGAAAATATTATCTATTTTTCCTTCTTTCTCTGCCATTTAAGATCATGTTGGTATTAAACATGAAAACTCCAACATTTCTCTTCTCATTGGAAGGGGAAATCAATGACAAACTTCTCTGAACATAGAATTATAAGGCAAGTGGCTACACTCAGCCATAGAGTCTTCCCGTGCCATGCTCTATTTGATAAGATCCAAAACAATACCATTTTGATACTGTAGGAAGCAAGAAATAAAGAGGGGGGGATGAATAAAAAGAATGAAGACTTTCAAATAAGAAAGGTTCTTAACAGCAGATCACCTGTTGCATTCATATTCTACTTCCAGTAGATCATTGTTAACCATTTCAGAATACAGCTGTATATAGAGTATGACATCAGGAATTCCCACACAAACACCAATTTGGACAACTATTCATATATGAAAATACCTTCACAAGAGTTAAAGAATCCAGACAAGAGATTAGGCATTTGAGCAGAACACAGAAATAAGAAATAAATTCATTTAAAAAGATAAGGACATACACAGCTCAAGGACTGTGTATGTCCAGGACTCACCACCTGCCTATCATGAGAAATGCTCTGTGAGATGGAGAGTATTATGAGCACCTGACCTCACCATGGATACCATGCTCACTCCAGAGAATCCCAAGTGCCAGGCCAACTCCCAGACCCAGGCTCAAGGCCTTGCACAGCATTAAGACAGCCTCTATAGCTCCAGGTTCCATACCCACTCAAGCCTCTAGGACTACCCCCTGAGAACCTGGGCTCCAGAATTATCTCAGTGCCAGACCATGTGCCCAGGCCCCAGGCACCATGCCCAATCCAGCATTAGGCTGGAATTTACAGGTAGAGGCTCTAGGCTGATCCTTAAGACCTAGATCCAGGGCAGTTACCACACCAATGGTCCTCAGACCAACCCCTATACTCTCAGAATCCAGTACTAAACCACCAAACCAGAATTTAAGCCTACACTCATGGACCCAGACATCAAGTCCACTCACTGACCCAGGCATCAGGCTAACCCATCGAAGGCCACAATAACAACCTCCCCATGTGCCCCACCAGTCAACTGACCCAAAATATGTGGACAGGCTTCATGGTGAAAGGATTGTTCTGCTAAAGGCCATCTGTAAAGACTGGAAGAGATATCTACTTCTTCAAGTGCACAGACACCAATAAAAGTTCACGAGAACAACAAATAATCAAAAAAACACAATAGCAACAAGGGAACAAAAGAAATAGAAATTTGCAAACTGTCTGACAAAGAATTCCAAATATTCTTAAAGAAGCTCAGTCAGTAACAAGAGAACATAGATATACAACTAAAGTAAATCAGAAAAACAATGCATTAACTAAATGATAATTTCAACAAATATAGAAATTGTTTTTTTTCTTTAATCAAACTATGCTGAAGTTGAAAAACAAATTAATTGAACGAAAAAATTCTAGACAGAGCTTTAGCGGCAGATTCAGTCCAACAGAAGAATCATTAATTCATAGACAGGTCATTTGAAATTACTCAGAGGAATAAAAAGAAAAAGGAAGAAAAAAATAAAGTCTACAGGACTTCTGGGATACCATCAAGTAAACTAATATATACATACATTTTGGTCGCCCAAGAAGCAGCAGAGAAAGAGAAAGGGGAAGATAATTTATTTAAAGAAATAATGATGGAGAACTTCCCAAATGTGGAGATGAAAATAAAAATCCAGACCATGAATTGCAATGATTGCCAAATAGTTTTAATCTACTTGATATGGGTTAAACATATAAATAATTCTCCATCATGATACATTATAATCATATTTTTAAAGTAAAAAAAGGAGAGAAAGAGTAAGGGAACTCGATGTATAAATGAACCCCCATAACTATTAGGAAATTTTTCATCAAGACAAGGGAGAGCAGGATGATATACTCAAAGTGCTGGAGAAATAAATAGAAGACCTAACCATAATAAGGTACCCATCAGAGCTATCCTTAAGAAATGAATGAGACATAAATAAAGACTTTCCAAGAAAAACAAAACCTGAAGCATTTCCTTACCACTAGACATATTTCACAAGAAATACTAAAGGGATTTCTTCAAACAAAAGGTTGCTAACAACAGGAAAACACATGAAAGCATATAATTCACTGTAAAAGTAAGATTATCCTAGTACTGTAATAGTGTATATAACTCACTTTCCACTCTAGTATTAAAGTTAAAAGATAGTATAAGAGTTTTATGGTTTCTATTAAAAATAACTATAGTTATGATAACTTATTAATAGATATACAATATATGAAGATGGCAATTCTGACATCAATAACATAAAATGGGGGAGAAGGAGTTAAAGTGTAGTGTAGTGTTAATGCATCTTATCAAAATTAAGTTTTTATCACCTTAAAGTAGACTGTTATAACTATAATATATTTAATGTAAGTTTCATGATAATCATAAAAAACTGTCACACAAAAGATAAATAAATCAAAATATTGGTATGAAAATTATACAAGCACACAGGAAGTCAGGGACAAAGAAACTACAAAACAGGTAGAAAATAATTAACACAATGGTAAAACTAAGTTCATACCTATCAATAATTACTTTAAATATGAATGGATTAAATTTTCCAATAAAAATACAGAGTGAATGAATGGACTAAAAATAATATCCAACTATGCATACTGTACGAGATTTACTTCAGCTTTCAGGACATACATAAGATAAAAGTAAAGGGATTTTAAAAATATTCTATTCAAATGGTGACTGAAAGAGTTTGCCTTTTGGGGTGGTTGTAGTGTTAGGTAGCTATACTGATATGAGACGAAATAGACTTTAACCTAAAAACTGTTTAAAGAGACAAAGAAGGTCATTATGTAATAAGGGAATAAGACATCAATGATAGTGTAAGTATGTGTGAAACAAATATTGCAGCATCTACCTATATAAATCAAATAGTGGATCTGAAGAGACAGACATTAGCACAATAATAGGAGACTTCAAGTTCTCATTTCAATAATGCACAGATCATCCAGACATAAAGTCATTAAGGAAAATTTGAATTAGAACTACACCAAATGAACCTGAGAGACACACAAAACATTCCACCTAAAAGCAGTAAATGACACATTCTCAAATGCACATGAAATAGTCATAAGTTTAGCCAATGCACTAGGCAACAAAACAACTCTTAACAAATTCAAGAGGATTAAATTCATATCAAGTATATTTTCTCATCAAAACGGTATAAAATTAGAGGTAGACAAGATGAGGGAAACTGGAATATTCACAAATAGGTGAAAATTAAACCACAGGCTCTTGAATAACCAATAGTACAAAAATAATAAAAAAGAACGTTTTTAAAAATCTGAGACAAATGGAAATGGAAATATAACACATTGATAATATGGGAAGCAGCAAAAGCAGTACAAAGAGTAAAGCTTAAAGCCTTCACTTACAAAGATAAAATGTCTCCAACAGCCTAACATTACACCTCAAGAAACTATAAAAAGGATAAGCCCAAAATTAGCAAAAATGAGGAAAAAATGAAAATCATAGCAGAAATAAATGAAATAAAGGCTGGAAAAGCAATAGAAAATATCAATGAAATTAAAAGTTTTTTTAAAGACAGACAAAATAACCAACCCTTAGCTAGACTAAGGAAAAAAGAGAAGACTCAATTAAAGAATATTATAAATGAGAGCTGGGGGTATAGCTCAGTTGATAAAATGCTTGCCTTGTAAGCACAGGACCTGGGTTCAATTCCCAGCACCCCCTCTAAAAAAAGTATTATAAATGAAAGAGGAGGCAATGCAAATGATACCACAGAAATATAAGGAAAACTGCTCTCACCACTTTTACTCAACATAGTACTTGAAGTCTTAAGAGCAATTAGGTAAGAAAAAGAAACAAAAGTTATCCAAACTGAAAAAGAAAAAATAATCTCTACAAATGATATGATTTACATATAAAACATCCTAAAGATTCCATTAAAAAACTATTAGAACTAATAAACAAATTCTTTAAATAAGGCTGCAGAATATAAAATCAATATACAAAAATCTGACATAATTTTACCATATACATATACAAAAACAACACAGTGAATCCCACAATCATGTTCAGCTGTAAGAATGGGATCCAAACTTGAATAATATATATTCCATGCTTGTATATCGAAATGGTTTCTGCTCTCATGTACAATCAAAAAGAACCAATAAAAATAATAATGAAAAAATATCTTTAAAAAATCAATTGTGTTTCTATATCTAACAAAGGGGTCTTGGAAAAGAATCCTATTTTTAATATGCAATGAATTTAACCAAGAAAAGAATTGTCTGTACACTGAAAACTGTAAGACACTTATGGAAGAAATTGATGAAGGAACAAATAAACATATTTTATGTCCATGAATTAGAAGAATTGAAATAATTAAAATGCCTATACTACCTAAAGACACTTACAGACTCAATTACAATAAAAATTCCAATGACTTTTTTTTTGTAGAAATAGAAATTAAAATCCTAAAATACATAAGGAACCCCAAAAGACCCCAGTCAAAGCCATATTCAACAAAAACAGTTGAAGGCATCACAGCACTGGATTTCAAAATCTACCACTAAGCTTACAATAATCAAATTATCAAGGCCCTTTCATAAAAGGAGATACACAGAACAATGGAAGAGAAAAAAGGGTCTAGAAATAAACCCATATTTTTAATTGACCTTTGACAAAGGTGCCAAGAAACCACAATAGGAAAAGGATAGTCCCTTTATAAACAGAGCTGGGAAAATTGGATATCCATGTGTGGAAAAATGAAATAAATAAAATAAATTTATTTCACATTATGGACAAAAAGTAATTCAAAGTGAATTAAAGACTTAAACATAAGACATGAGAGTGTACAACTACTAGAAAACACAAAAGCAGAGGGGAACCTTCTTGACATTGTTCTGAGCAATAAATTTTTGGATATGATCCCAAAATCTCAGGCAACAAAATCAAAAATAGACAAATGGGATTGCATTGAAATAAGAAGCATCTTCACAGCAAAGGAAACAATCCGGAAACTTAAGAAGTAATCTAAGGAATAGTAGAAAATATTTGCAAAACACATATCTGGTAAGGGGTTCATATCCAATATACAAAGAACTCACAATAGCTCAATAGCAAGAAAACAAAGAGCCTGACCATTAAAAAAAAAAAAGGTGGGGGAAGAGCAAAGGACATGAATGGATATTTCTCAAAAGACAATCTGTAAATGGACAACAAATATATTAACAATGCTTAACATCACTAGCCATCAGGAAAATGCAAATCAAAACCACTTGCCTAGCACGTGCAAGGCCCTGGGTTCAATCCTCAGCACTACATAAAATAAATAAATAAAATAAAAGTATTGTGTCCAACTACAACGAAAACCACAATGAGATATCACTTCACATCAGTTAGAATGGCTCTTAGCAGAAAGATAAAAAATTAAAAAATTGCTGGTGTGGACGTGGAAAAAAGGGAACCCTTGTACACTATTGGTGGGAATGTAAATTGGTACAGTTATTGTAAAAATCAGCACAGAGTTTCCTAAAAAATTAAAAACAGAACTTCTATATTATTCAGCAATTCCAATTCTGTGTTCTTTTCCAAAGGAAATCAGCTTGTCAAAGAAAGATCTTCCCTTCTGTGTTCAGTGTAGCCCTATTCACAATACTAAGATATTGAATTAGCCTACATGTCCCTCAACAGATAAATGGATAAATAAAAAGTGATAAATACACATATGTGTGTGAGAGTATATGCTCATGTGTATAAATACACACATACAATGGGATATCACTCAGGCTTTAGACAGAAGGAAATCTGCCATTGGTGACAACATGGAGGACATTATCCTAAGTGAAATAAGCCAGATATTGATAAGTACTGCATGACCTCACTTATATGTGGAATCTCAGGATGTCAAACTCATAGAAATGGAAAGCAGAAAAGTGGTTTTCATAGACTAGGGAGTAGGGAAAATTAAAAAGATATTGGTCAAAGTATACAAATTTTTAGTCATACAGGACAAATAAGTTCTGAAGGGCCAATACCCTGCACTGTAACTAGAATCAATAACACTGTTATTTTATACTTGAAATTTGCTAAAAGACTATATCTTCAATGCTCTCACCATAAAAAAAAATGTAAAATGGCAACTTTCAGGTCATTTATATGTCAATTAGTTTGAGTCATAATCTGTTTACAAGATATATTTATATCAAAACATCACATTGTATTCTTTAAAAAAATACTGATTTTTTTAAAGAGAGAGAATTTTTTAACATTTATTTTTCAGTTTTCGGTGGACACAACATCTTCATTTTATTTTATGTGGTGCTGAGGATCGAACCCAGTGCCCCGTGCATGCCAGGCAAGCGTTACCGATTGAGCCACATCCCCAGCCCACATTGTATTCTTTAAATATATGCAAGCTTTACTTATCAATCAATACAGCTGGGATGGTGGAAAAGCTATGTATGGGTTGGATGTAGTTTCTCTTCACTTTTCCTCCAATCCCCTTCAGATACACAAATGTTCTCATATCAATTATCTATTGATTTGTTCTATGTAGTTCTGAAACCTTACTGTGCCCAACTGAGATCTCTATATGCTACTGTTATATTTGCCCCACATTTTCACATCATGAAAATATCAGAGTTAGGTCAATGTAACATAAACAGAAAAAGAAAGTTTATCATGAAAGTCCCTTGGAATCAATGACTACAGATGATAAAGGAATTAGGACCGAGCAAAAAGAGGAGATGAACTGCAGTTTAGTCACAAAAGCTACAAATGATCCCACTGGGAACTCTAGGGCTAGGATAGCTGTTGAGGTTAACCTCAAATTGAGGAAAAGAATCAAGTGTCATATTCCCAGATATTAGATTGAGACTAAATAGGGAGGTGGATGGGGTGTGGCTTTGGGCCAGGCTGCTGTCTTTAGCCAAGAGCAATTCTTGGAGAACATTCAGCTGCCAGCTTCTTAGGAGCTGTGGGAATAAGCTTTGAGGATTGGTTTAGGGCCAGGGAAATAGTCCAAATATTTAATATCCAGTAATGACCCAACAGATGAGGTCCCTAATGAATGGCAGCCAGATGGAGAGAACTATTTGGATATCATCCCTCACTTAAGGCACACCCTTTCCTACAAAGGGGACATGGGCATTGCCTAGGGAGCTCTGTGGTCTTAAAATGGTCTTTAAAAACAAATCTACAATTTGACAACCTAAATGATTGATTACAAAGAATATTTTAAATTCATTACAGTAAAAATATAGATGAGAAACATTTTATTTTTATGTGATGTTCTTCTAAAACAACCAACTGGGAAAGACTTTCATTTAGAAAAGACAAATAAAGAAGTCATTATCTAAATGAAAGTAGATGTGAGCCATTTCACAACGAAACTCTCCATTTTCCATAATGTATTAGTTACCCTTTCTGAAGCAACAAATTAAACATTTGGTTCATAGAAAAATGTGCTCGCCATCAGCCTAGATTCACAGAGTGTGATTTGCCACCCTCTGAGTTTCAAGTTGAGCTGAAACACTGAAGAGATATTTTGAACAAACTCTGATTTGTTTCCATTGAATTCTCTAATGGTGAAGTGTTTTCTTCTTTATGTCATTAAGGATGCAGTTAGCTGACAGATGCTGTGGCTGCAAGGACGAACTAGGGCCCTGTATTTTAAAGAATATTGCAAAGTAAGAGGATGTAGCTGTTGAAAGGCCACTGGCTTTTAATATTACTTATAATTTAGAAATAATAGTGAATAATGTTCCTGTTTTCAGAAAAACCTTTTAAAATATTATTTACCAAATAGCACATTTTGGAATAAATATTTTTTAAAATATCCTATTCATGTTTTTCAATTTTCAAAATAAATATGTTATTTTCAGTGACACAATATTTTTACATGATTTAGAAATTCAATCTAGTGCATAATTTTCAAAATCCCATACAAGTTCTAGAAGGCCCTTCACTTATATTTCTCATTAGTGGGCACCATGAGAACATGGAGCAGATGTTCAAGGGCACAGTCATGGGTAAAGAGCATTACCAGCAAAGCCACTCAAAGAGAAAAACCCAACTTAAATACCTGTGTGACATCAAGGGGAACAGGGTGCTATATAGATCATCTTCCACAAAAGGCAGTGCTTGCTGTTTGGTTTGGTGCTTCTCAAACAAGACCGTGGGCACTTCTTCGAGGAAAATATAATGTTGTAGAAATGAAAATAGCATCTACCTAGTCTTATATAAAGAGCCATTAGAAGTTAATGTCATGGAACAATTGTTAAACAGGTCATTTCAAAGTGTAAGTTCCCTAACACCTCCATTATTTCCATTTTTACTGCATTGTTATGGGTGAGGACATTGTTAATCTGAGACAGAGTAGGCTACTGAATTCCTCTTTCATGAGTTTTGCAATGACTAGCATATAGTAAATTGTGAATGATAAACAATTAGAAAATGAGAACAGCAATGGAACAAATGTGGATATGATCCAATTTATGCAATCTTGAGCAGGTCACCATATCTCTCTGACTCTCAGGTTCCTCTTCTATAAAAGATAACACCATGTATTAGGACACTTGTAAGCACTATGTATAATATTTGAAAAATGTTTGACACATTTTAAGCTGTTAACTAAAGAAAATTATTACCACTAAAGTCATACCTGAGTCTGTAGTCCAATCTCAAATATCTTGCTGGCACAAGAAGCAAATGCTGTCCTTAGGAGATCATGGAAACTAGAGGGAGTACACACACTGAACTTAACAAAAATGTTGTTTTCCATGTAACCCATGTTGCCCAGGCACAAAGTGTGTGAAATTTCTTACCTCTGTCAGGAAAAGCACCCTGAGCAGAAATTCTTTCAATTAACATCTAATAATCCTAGGCAGAGACTCACCATGTCAGCTATGGATGTGTGCCACTCACATATCCTACTAGAAAAGAACTCATTGGAAATATAAAGAAGAAAAATTAAATTATCACTGCATACCACCAGCAAGATATGGATGATGCTAAGTTAAATTTAATTCCATGCCAACCTCTAAATCTGTCATTCTACATTAAATAATCAAAATTGTATAATTATAGATTTTTACTGATCTTTTTATTGAATGCTTTATTGTTAGCATGTTCAAGCCATGCTACTGTTGCTATGTAAATTTTTTTCATTACATTCATTAAGCAATTTTCGCATGGCTTATAATTAAATTGCTTATAATTTTCCCAGTCAAAATTCTTCAGCAAACATCTTATATATACACACACACAAAGATGAAGAGGACCAGGAGGAGGGGAAGAGGAAGAAGGAAGAGGAGTTGGGGTGGGGAGGAAATGAAACAAAAAGAACTTGTTGCAGAGTGCAGTTAACTGAAGGTTCCAGCTGCAGTGCCTTCAAGATCCATCTTCACTGAAGAGCTCAAACCATAGTGCAGATCTGACCAAGTCCAGATAAGCCAACAGGGAATTTTGGAGCAAAGATTGTTCATAAAAGGCTTGTGTTCAGCAGAAGTGGCCAGGCCTAGAAGCTAGATAGTGCTGATTTATCAGTGGTAGCTCTTCAGGCAGAGTCTGGCCTTGGCTGACTCCATCTCAATGATTGTTCTCCAATGGACCCTGAGTGTCATAACTATCCACTTACCAGTTGCTTACTCTAGCTAGGCACACCAGTTACTGGCAGTCTCTGAGCATAAGCTAAAACTTTCTGGTTCCGAATCAGGGAAAGCAATGCTATAGCATTCCCTATCCACACTTCAGATATCCATCTGTACACATTTTGTTATCTTAAAAATCTAGACTCCAGGAATGCACATTTCTTATTCAAGGAAGATTTAGATAACACCATCAATAATAACAACACTTATCTGTATACAAGACATACTTTCATAAGTAATGGAGTCACGGTACTTTTAACCTAAGTAAAATATATACCCTGTAGAAAAAGTGAGAATTAACAGCTTACATAGACAGGGAATTATCCTGCCACTCCAAAACACAAATCTGTACCTACGAGTGATTGGAGTAATCAAGCCTGAAACAGTAACTACATGTTCCATAAGACTGCGAAAGGAACGCATGAATAATTTTAAGTTTTTTGTCCAATGGCAAAGAAGTGGAAAACTTTGTCTAGACTTCTAGGTGAGTGGTTGAGTTGACTTCTTTCAAGAAGAAACTGAAAAATTATTTTAAAAGATCTCAGAACTGATAAAATTCATAGACAATGTAGAGGAACAAAAAGAACCTACGAGTTAGAACAGCATAAAGTAAAACTCTCAAGTGATTTAATTTCTAAGTATGATCATTTTATAAAACTGTATACTCTCCATTATGTTATACTCTATACATTTCTAGATACACTGAATGGCACAGAGATATATACACAAAAGCATGAATTTTGTCTTTTTTGGGTAAATTCATGTTATATTCAAGTTTAATTTAAGCATATATTATGTTTGCTTTATATTCTAATATTACAATATAATCCCCATGCAAGATGCAAGCCACCGCTCCTTAATATCATGACAATGTTGGAGTGCACAACAAGGAAGCTAAATGGAATTGATGTCTGTAAAATATGATAAAAGGACACCCCAGTGTTTTGACTCTTGTACAAATTCTGCACAATAAAAGAGAGAATGAAAAGAAATTTACTGAAAATTTCCTCAGGCTAAAATCCTGACACATATCATCTTACCAAGCCCTACAAGATAGACATGATATCACAAGTTTTTAGATAAAGGACCTAAGATTCGGAAAGGTTGGGTAAGTTCCTCAATGTCACACTACTAATGAGTGAAACAAACATTCATGAGACCACAGTCACAAAAGCAAATAAGCAAGAGGACCTGTAAGCTTGACAATGCAATAGCTCTCCATCCTGAAGTAATCCTACCAGTTCTTTGCAAAAGCACCTTTAGATGAGCATAGCAAAATTCTGAAGAGGGGCTCTCTAGTTGAATTATGTGATGAAATCCTTGATGAAGTAGGGCAACTTTGAACCAGAAGTGCCCTCCCTTCCATTTTTGATCATGCAAAGCCAGGAGTCTTTCTGCAAAATGATATATTTTATTTATATTTTTCCAATGACACAAGCTTTTCCCCACAATCTTTGCACTTTTTAAGGAGCCTTCCAGTGTGAATCTAATACAAATATTTGAATCATTTTTTGTAGCCATTTCTAGAATGGATATTTGTGTGAATGTTAAATAAAACTCGGTGTGGAAACCTGATGATGGAGTGGCCAAGTCCTGGGGAGAATGGGGACAACACTGGACAAAGCTAAAGCCAGGGAGGGCATGTCAAGGATGGAGAGCAGCATAAACGTTATCCAGAGCCAACTAAGCCCCCACACAGCAGGCAATCTGGCCAATTAACTGGATGGTGGAAATGAAGAGGTCAAGAGATAAGAGCAGATGGTGCTCCCAGAAACAGAGGGCTTTTATCTGATGTTCTCCAAGTTTTCTGAAGTCCATCAGTCAGGAAATACTGAGAGAGGCACTGATGACATCTTATACAGAGCAAGAGTTTTATATAATGGACTCGGGGCCAGAGAGATCTGAGTTCCAGTCCAGCAACATTATTCACAAAATGAATGACCTGGTTAGGCTTACTTATGTGTAAGAGCCTCCATGTTCTCATGAAAAGGGCAACGGTACACCAACTTTGCCAAGTTATTACCAAATAAATAAAACAGGAATGTAAATTGCTTTCAAGTAAGCACTCAGTAGATACTAGTTGTCTCTTCTGATTATTTTCTTTTGCATCTTCCTTTGTACTCTCAAGGAGTTAGAAAGAACACTCACTTGTTTAGTGGATTAAACCCAGTTTCCCTCAAGATCCTAAGAGCTCTCAGCTTTGGACAGGAGAGCTAAAACTTAAGGACTTTCTGAGGGATGCTTGACCATTAACTGACGACAGTTCAGGACAGGACTTTCTCTTCTTAAGCTTTGTACAGGTTTTTGGTCTCTTCTTATCCTGGAACAAATTCACCTTTAAAAACTCTGAGGAAAAAAATTTTTTTTCACTATACTCTGTGCATACTGTTCTTCATAAATTTGACAAATTTACCAAGTTCAATCATAGTCAAAAAATGTTATTTATAAACACTATAAAACATAGAAAAGTGCATTAATTGATGCATTTTGTGAAATAAAATTTTGCTGTTTTTTGTGTCAAATAACATGTGGATGGCTGAGTAGTTCAAATTTTCTGGTTAGCACACCAAATGGACATTAAAAATTAGCAAGAAAATGAAATAATGAACTTGGTCTCTCTCAATTTTAAGTATTTAAATGTAAAGGTTTTCTACTATCCACCCAGGATGTGCTTTTCATTTTGTGAGTAATGCATTGCTGGTCATTAATCCAAATCCAGATTTGGAATATAAACTCCCCCCAACCAAGGGAGATTTACTGATATATAAAGATGCAAACACTTGAAATGCAAATGTGGAAAGTGGCTGTGAAATAACTAGAGTATCCAACCCTGCTGACTTCTGACAGCTGTCTGGAAAATTTACAGTTGGAACAGAACAGAAGTAAAAGAGAAGAGAAAGGACTGCTGGGAAAACTTACTAATGGCTGCACTAGACTGGGGTGATACGTGTCCTGAGTGGAACTCATGGAGGGAATAGCAATGGCTGAAGATGGAATGTCTGGGAGGACACAGAAATCTTGGCCCCCTGAAGCATAAAGGCAGGTTGTTTACAATACCAACAGGCATTAAAGAAACAGCAGCACTTTAGTGGACAGGTCATCTCTAGATCACTAAACCAGATGGGTAACTGAAATGGGACCTACACAACAGAACAACCAAACTCTTATCACTTCACTGAAACAGATTAAACAGCAGCAAACAGGAAGGAGTTGTACAAGTCATTCCTTCCCTCATTCATTCCTTTCACCAGCCTGCAGTGGTGGAGAACATACAGTGTTCAGAGCATGACAGATATATCCCACCTTCAATTGACCTTTTCCGCCATTGGTTTTATGGCCAATACCCGTTTCCAGAAAGCAATTCAGTTCCATTTTGGTGAATTATTTCTCCAGTTCACAGTCTTGGGGAACAGTAAACCTCATTTCTGTGAGTCTCTCCCTAGGGGAAAAAAATCCCATATGTAAAGACATATTTACCAGAAAAGTACATTACAGCCTTGATTACAGAGGCAAAAGCAAGAAAGAAAAGAAACAGTCATCAGTGGGACAATGAATGAACAGATTATGGTTTATGCATGACATGAGCTTTTATGCAGCATTTTAAAAGAATAAGTCCAATCCATAATAGCTAACTTGAAAAAATTTTCACTACATATTATTAACTTTAAATTTGTGAAATACAGAGATGCATATATAATGAATTCCTTTTCTAGTAAAATAATGAGTTTGAAAATACCCTGTAATATGTGTTTATATGTAATCATGGCATTGAGGATGGTATGGAGGATGGATATATAATTTAAGTATAATTTATAGTATGTCATATTTAGACATAAAATGTTAATGGTAGTTATCTTAGGTGTTAGGGCTTTAACATTTTCTTCCTTATGCTTTTAAATATTTTTTAACTGTATAATATTTTTAAATGTGTTAAAATTACAACACTTTCATTATAACATTTTTAAAGTTTTTACAGGAAGTTAGCAAGACACAAGTGATTTTTGCCTCACTGATTCTGAAGTCATAAGGTTTTGAATACCAGGATCCTGTGCACATTTCCCTCCCACAAGAATATGTGGGTGACAATAGTAATGCTGATAATGATTTTGATGTTGGACATATGACTGTAATTTTATGCTACCTCCTACACACCTTACTCAAACTTCATTTACTTAATTTCACCACAGAAGACAATATATTCATTAAATGTTATGCAAATGCCATACACAAAAACCAAAAGGCATCATGCACAGGACAATTTTTTTCTAAACTTTGTTTCCCCTAACTCATAATTCTACCTAGAGTAGGCAGCAGATCTATATCCTAGAACCAACCCAGCACATAACAGGACTGTGTACAAGAGATAGGACCAAGGTAATGACTATTTCCTGTGTCTTAGTCTATAGATCCTGAGGACCTCAGCTAGACATGTTCATTCCAATAGGACTCATGAATAACGTAGGACAAGAGGGCAGAAAAATGACACTTACTTTGCTCCAATAGAACAAGTTAAACATAAGGATAACAAACACTTTTTGTAAATGTTAAAAAATGAATTTTAGTTTTTCATAAAGATTTTATAGGGCAGAATCAAGAGTATTAATAGAGTCCCAATGAGTGAGTGCCCTGAGGTAGGTTTCAAAGGATTCGCAATGACCAATGAATCCCAAGCAGTAGCACTAGAAATAAGGAGGAGTTTACCAGCCAGATATGACTGCACCTCCCCCACCCATGACCAAGTGCAAACATTCATAGACCAAATGGCCTCTAACATGGTCCAATCCATAATAATTAACAAATTAAATAACATGGTCTTATTTATATTTTTTCATTAACACTTTGCATACATCATCCCTATCTAAAACATTCATGGAGTATTTGACTATTTTTAAGTATTTTATCATCAAAACAACCTTATTTTACAGATGAGGAAACTAAAGCAAACAGATTTTAAAACTTGCCTAAGAAAAATAATTGATTCGTAAATCAGAACTTGTTGTCTCTATCCTCTTTGCAGGATATCTAGAATGTAAGTCCCATGAGGACAGGGATATTTTTGTTATATTCATTCTGTATCCCAAAGATGTCCCAGTGCCTGGGACACTTGCCCACATATAAAAGGTATTCAGTAAATATCTGTTAATGGATGAATGACTCCATTAGAGTGTCCTCCTTTATACTCAAACTAAAATCAAGAAAGGTTATCAATATAGGATGTTTAAACCTGTTGAAGGAACAGCATAGATTAAACTAACCATTCTTATTACAAATGCTCTAAATATTTCCCAGAGATTAAAAAAAACAGGATTGCAAAAAAATGTAATTATACATTAATTTTAAGAAGACCTTTTATCTGTTCTTCTTGTGCACATATCTTCATAATAATTTTCATAATGGAAAACTGCAGGGAGTCCCATGGCAACAGGGCCTCTGCTTTGACGAGAAAAGATGCAGTTTCCATCATTTTGTGATTCAATTTACCCAAGAAGCAGGGAAGAGAAACTACAGGAAGAGATTAAGAAGAAAATGCAGGAAGACCAGAGAAATCATTCACTCAGTGAATCATTAATATTTTCTAGGAGAATGAAGTTAATAAATTGGTAGGCAGATCTCCTATTCTCTTGCTGACTCTCACAGTATATTCACTGTCCTCCCTATTCTCTCCACAAACACCTAGATACTCATCCCTGGAAACTCTCAGTGACATCCACTAACAGTGCGGCAATTCACTATGTGCAACCCATAGCCACATACCTGCAGTGTCCTTTGGCTTCTCTTAGTTTTCCAATTCCCTTCCTGTCTCTGATCACTGCTTTCCTTCCCAGCTTCCTCCATGCCCTCAAAACACCATTATCCTCCCAAGTTCCAAACCAGTTCTCTGCATCTGGGTACCCCAGTGCCCACCACTGATCTCACCACTTTTCCCTTCATAAACCTGGACCTCCAGCCTCAGTTCTCTGCAGGGCCATAACATTTTCTGACAGGGAAGGTAGACCAGAGTTCACAGACTGTGGAAAGCGGGAGAGGAGAAGAACTGAGATAAGGCCACGGGCTTTGTGATTTAATAAGTCAGTGGTGATGCACAAAAGAACATTTTTATCAAGTGTCTAAAGAAGCCACATTGGGAAGGTATATATGGTCAATTCAGCCACAAAGAAAGAAGCTCACTCAACTTCTAATCTTTCCATATTTTGATATTACCCTCTTTATGCAACCTTTGTATTCCACTACACATGGACACAGAATCTCCATCTCTTATTTCCCCCCTGCCTTCTCTACTGCCAGTTCCTGTTTCATCCATTCTCCAAGGTTCAGCTTCAGTTTTATTCTCCCTGCTCCTACCCCTATCTCCTTAGACACTTCTGAATTGCTTACCGACCTTACTGGTCATACTGAATGACTTCTCCCTAATACACCCTAGTCCATTCCCTTTTGTTGTGAACTAAAACTAATTCAATATGTTCCTATGTGATTCTTAGGATAGATAATATTTTTAGGATAGATAAATTTTGCAGGCAAACATGCCTCTCAAAAAATTGATGTGGCTGAGAGTTAGCTTCTATTCCACAATCTCCCCACTGGACTATAATAAAATCAAGTCTCAGATCAAATTCAGCCACATAAATTTATTTAACATGTACATTAGGAGGTAGATGCATAACTCTTCACATAATCCACTTGTCAACTTCATGAATTCCAGTTTCCTGAAGCTTAGAGTGTGTCAATTACCACCACATATAAGATGTTTAATCAAGATAACATAATGGTATTCCAGAGCTAGGATTCTATTTCCTTATACTTAGCATCGGGAAGCTATAACTCTGACTAAAAAGACTAGATCAAGGATGATTACGGATTAAGTCTTGGATGCTCCTGGTCTTCCAAGAGGAGAAAGGTAGAGTGTTCCTATTATGTAAACCAACTCACACAATTTGAATGCCTATAATTAATTGCATCAGTGAGAGCACATTTCTGACACTGTTATTAAGCAAAGATCTAGTGTTAAATTGCTTTTATTTGCTTAAAAAACATCCATATATCACTTAATATGTGGCAGATACTGCCATGCAAATATTAACTCATTTAATTAATCCTCACGACAGCCTTCAAAGTAGGCACAAATATCTTTCCCAGTTTCAGATTCAGAAACTGACATGCAGGTAGATTTCTGACATAACTAGTAAATTGTAAGGTCAGGATTGTAAAGCCAGGATTCAGAATGAGGTTGTGTGGTTCCAGGGTTCGTGATTTTCACAAGTCACCTACCCCTCCAGATCACAGAAGATTAGGATGATTATCACAGAATGATTAGAATGATTAGAATGCTAATTAACCCAACTGGAATAATAGAAACATATGGATTGTAGCTTAACCTGACTAATAATGGAAGTCATGCTGTTCCACACTCCATATTAAAGTATTTAAAGTATATAACACAACACTAGCTAACTCTGTACTTTGTTACTATATCCATGGAAAAATGATGGTTATTACAAGCCCTATTCACTAATTATTTAGGCTTGTATTTCTTTTTTTCAACACTGGGGATTGAACCCAAGTGTATTCTGCAAGTGAACCACATCCCCTTCCCTTATAATTTTATTTTGAGATAGGATCTCCTCAGTTTCCTGGGCTGGCCTCAAACTTAAAATTCTCCTGCCTCAGCCTCCAGAGTAACTGGAATTACATATGTGAGCCACTGCACCTAGCCAGCTTATAGATCTTGATTCCCCAACTCTACTATCTATGCCTTGAGTTGGTAATCATTCAGGTATTCTTTTGGCATGCCTGGAATTAGTCTCAGCCCAAGGAGTTAGAGCTCAACTAAACTAATTTCCCTTCTGAAATTTTCAGTTATCATTGGCACTACCATTGTTAGAGGCTCATGTAACTTTTGCTTGAACAATACCAAATTTGGGAATACTTCATCTCTTGGGAGGCCTTCTTGTTAGTAGATATTTTTAGCTGTCAGAAAGTTCTTCCTTTTTGTTTTTTCTCAAAATATTCACTAAATTGATTATAGTTCTATATGACCATTAAGGAACAAAACTTATAGTTGTGCCCCCTACAAAATGCTAACACAGTTACAGTGTTTCCTAATTTTGTACACTATGAAGGATATGGTTCACTGCAGAAGAGCTCGATGGGATAGTTATAAGACTCAGTAAGCTCACAAACAACAGGAGTCAGAGAGGTCAATAAGGACTTGTGCTCATACATGGCTTCAGCAGAAGCAGAACCACAATGACTAGGTTAATAGAAGACAATTTACTGGTGGATGGATTGAACTAGTATTAGTAAACTTGCTATTTAAACATAATTTTATTTATCAGAGTACCTGCTTCCTGTTTCTGATTGATCATGGCTTAAGACCCAGCTGTGGAAAAGCCCCAAATGTGGCTAATTGCTAATTTTTTTTTGGTAATTTGTTGCAGAAACAAAGAATCAGCAAGCTTTGGGTGATTGTTTCACACTCTGAGTCCACCCCCAGTAAGCTGCTGATTTTGAATTTGGAGTTATTGATTGCTGAGTGGTTCATAGAAATCAAGGCTGCTGTGCATAACTGGGCAAGGTGCAGAAAACAAATTACAGATTTGTCCAAGTTAAAAAAATTCTAATTTTCCCAATGAAAGTTAGAAAATTCTAATTTTCCCAAGTAAGAAAAATAGAAAGAATATTACTAATAAGAATGTTTAGGCAGTGCAAACACTCAGTCCTCTTAACTCATATTCACACAGCATCCTTTTATGAATAGAGATTCACAGGAGTTGTGAAAATCCTTAAACACTAGTCAACAGATTTGATACTAGAGTTCAGATATTCAAATATCTGGTTGAAACAGTAAATCTACAACCAAAAATAAAAAAATATATATGGCTCTGTACACTTAAGATCTATGAATTTCACTGTGTATAAATTTTATCTCAATAAAAATAAGCTGTAGTAATAGCCAGAAAGATGATTGAACCAGTTATAAAAGCCAATAGTAAATGGAAAAAGAAATTAATCCATGGTGCACCTCCTCTTTGCCTGACCTTATAGTCACTGACTTCTATCCATCATCTCATTTACTTCTCTCTCCTATAAGTTAGAATCTGCATTTTTCAGATAAAGAATTTAAGTCTCAGAAAGATAATTTGCCCTCGTGGGAGATCCAAGACACCAACCAAAGACTTGATCACTCAGAATCAAAAATCTATATTCTTTCTGTTATTAGTTTTTCCCAAAGTGCGCTGTGGATACCACTGGCAAGACATGAGAAAATTTCTGGCATACACTGATGGACAATTCCACATTTAAAGGTATGATACAAAAATTATTTAAAAATAAGTTTTTAAAAGTTGCCCAACTTAGAGAAAAATATGAAATATTATAAATAATAATACAATTATCTTACAGAATTGTTATCACATGGTGCCATGGCAATTAAAAAAAAAATTAACATGGCAGCATGGAAATGTCTGACATTTGAGAAACTTAGAGAGACAGTATGATGCCTCCCCACAGGTAATAGTTAACAACTCAGTCAACAGCTCAAAGGGAGCCTGTACTGTTTTCCATTCTAAATCTTCTACAGAAAACAATTCCAGAGGAATGGCATCAACAAGATGGTAGAATAAAACATTCCCAATCCTTGTTCCCCAGAGAAATAATGATTTGACAGCCATGCACGGACAAAAGTGCCCCTGTGTGCACCTCAGGATCCAGGTAGAAGGTTTCCTACAGTGGATCCCAAGACTGAGGAAAGCCACTTTGAGAATACAGGGCTATGCCTTGGTAGCAGGCCCACTGATATGGACCTAGCTGCAGACCAGAAGGCAGCCCCACTTCTCTGTAGCCTGCTTTCCTATAGTCCTGTCTCCAGCCCTGATACGCATGGAAATGTCAAGAGCCAGGCCCAATCATACTCCCAGTAGCAATCTCAAAATCTGGATGTTTATTTACAAACCAAAATCATCACCATTGCCCAGCTCTGGTCATGCTCACCATAGTCCCAAAATTGGTCCACAAAGACAAAAAGATGTGACTGCTGCTTGAAATTCACAAACACCAAGGATCACAAAAAATTAGTCCATTATGACACTACCAAAGGAAACCTGTAACTAACCGTAAAGAAATGGGAGTGAACTGCTTGAAAAATGGTTCAAATCAATCATCTTAAGCTCAGTGAGCTCCAAGCACATATATGAAATCTTAGGGTGGATGGATGGATTGTTGGAGCCAGAAAGTTTATTGAAAAGAAAGAAAGGTAGAGGAGATAAGATAAAAGCATCTGCTAAAAAAAAAAAAAAAAAAAAATCACAACCAAAGAGTAAAATTCCCGCTGCCAAGAGAGAACAACAGAGAGTCATTTCTAAGGATCTAGCAGTCAGTATGAGATCTCTTCAGTGCTTTGGGGCCAGAAAAGTAGCCTATATCATAAATTCTGCCATTCAAGATGCTTTGGGAACTAAAGGAGATGAGAGATCACAAAATAAGTCAAAAATAGGCACAGACGTGAAGGCACATCAAGGTCTCCTATGACCTACAGATTAAACCCATGATCTTCAGCAAGCTGGCCAATGTCCTCAACTCTAGGATGCAGCCCATCATTTTGACATTTACTCCTCCCTACTCCCACTCCAGTAATAAGGAATTTGTACTCGTACTCGTAACTGCTTCACACACATGGTGCCAAGTCACTGCTCTGCAATATGCCCCAGCTGATCATCTAGTGTTCTATCCATATTTGTTTCTGTCTAAACTCCACTTCAAAAATTTTAGTTCATATATCATTTCCTCTCAGTAGTCTACTCAACTCTTTCTTCATTTTTGCCTAAGGTACCCTCCTCACACTGCTACTACCCTTCGTGTTCAGTATCAGTGCTACCTGCTGCCCTATGAGCTTCCTGACCTAAGTCCCAAACTTTCAGAGCTCTGAGCCTATTCTCCATGGAGGAATCCCTAGGGCCAAGTACAGATGCCCACAAAGGGCCCCATCCATCCATTCCTGATTATGCCTAGATTCCCTGGACCCAGAATTTTCTGCCCAAATGGCCAGAATATACTTCAAAGTCTCCGGGTATACACCCTTAGGCTGAGGAGTTGCCAAAGTCAGCCACCGCAGCTACTGGTGTCCATATAGTTGCATGTGGATATTTAGGCTGGGGTATTCAGATGCATGCTTATGAAGCCACTCACAGTTATGGCCAGCCAGGAATAGAAAGAGAAGGATTTGGGCTGCCCATTGGCAGCTAGTGTTCCCTTCACTGCCATGCTTCTATGTGGAACTGCAGGGGCCCATAATTCTAAATTCAAATCTGGCCACACAGGTATATTTATCCATGTTGAAGGACAAAACATGTCTTATTTAGTAATGGTCTGTTATTTTCATGTTTGAATTTCTAACCTCCAGACATACCTTCATTCTTGCCCTAGGCTCTGCAAATGTTACACCTATGAGAATTTGACCACCATTTATTGAAATGTTTTTGCTTACAAGAATTCTCCATCAGGATGCCAATATTTAGAAAACAAGGACCATTTTGCTGTCCCCACGAATCAGTCCTGTGCCTAATGAATAGCAGATGCCTAAAAAAAATCTTTATTTAACTGAACAGTCTCAGAGAATGAAGCTCAAACACCAATCACAGCCACTGAATCATCCTTAGTAGTGAAGAAGAGAAGAAAGGGTAGGCGGAACTAAAGCTGGGTGCCCCATGCCTAGAGTTCTCTCAGTAATATTTGATTCCTGGAAAAATGGGGTAATAAGTGTTAAGAAGAAAGAAACCCTTATGACAGAGGAGAGCTATGGTTTTTATTTTCATCTATAATCTAAACTGTAGATGCTATAAAGGGGTAGTAAGCCAGGCTTGTGACACACACCTATAAAACCTCAGCAACTCTGGAGGCTAAGGCAGGAAAATCACAAGTTCCAGGGCAGCCTCAGCAATTTAGTGAGATTCTGTCTCAAAATAAAAATAAAAAGAACTAGGAATGTATTCAGTGGTAAAGTGCCACTGAGTTCCACCTTAGTACCAAAAAACAAATAAACAGAAATAAAAAGATGTGAATAAAAAGGACATAATCTTATAGCAACATATAACATAGACGAGTTTGGGGGCAAAGAAATTTAACTTAACAAATGCAATTCAAAGGTAAAAATCTGGTAACCAGACTTTCTAAATAGGCAGCCACCACAAAGCTAAAGACATCTCCTCTCCTAAACTCTTCTAATACATTCAGTCAACATAGAACTGTTTCCACTATAGGGGTTCTGTGTTTGAGATTGGGGTCCCTGATGACTTCAAGGCCGTGCATGCTTGGTGCCTGGAAAGTTTCTGTGCAAAGGCATAGGTTGCTATGGTAAGGCCCTCCATGCTAGAGTCTTATCAGCTTCAACCTTAATCTTAGGTACATAACTCCTGGGAATAAAGGAACTTGCTTGCTTTATAAATATAATGTTTCACCAAAGCTCTGGTGTTCCTGGAGCTGCCCGCCTAACAGTAGCTTCAGACAATGGACCTTCTTGAGAACTGCACAAAGCTCCTAACATTGCATATTGTAACTATGAAATGCAACTGCAGAATAAGCAACCTTCCCGGTACTCTGAACAATAATGTGGTTATGGAACTAATGACCTTATGTAACCTACTGTTGTAAATACACGTGGCCGCTTGGACAAAGACCCACTCTGCCACCTTCCCTGCCTCTGCACCTTGTCTCTCTGTCTCTTCTTTATTATTATTCTTTACAACTGGTGACCGACGTTGGGGCACAAGAAGAGTTCTCTCCCCAAAAGACCTCCCAGTCCACAGAGAGTTTGAGACAACAGAATCCGCCTTAATAGAGACCCTTCCAGAAAATAACAGGTAACAGGGGAAGGGAGTAGCTTACTTATGCTGGAACAGGCTTTTGAGGTGCGTGTCTTTCATCAGCTGGTACTGATACCTAATCAGTAGGCTATGGGTAATTCTCTATCTCTATCTGATGCTCAACAATGTCATCAGGCTGGACATACTGTAAGTGACAATGATCTTACTGCCTTGATGACAGAAAGTGGGACACTAAATTTGAATGACTAGAGGAAAATGGGTGAAACACTACGTGAGAAGCCATGAAATTCTCTTCCTGTGCTTCAAACTTGGTTTCTTTATGGAGATGCAACTGATAAAACTTCTATTTATCAACCTGCCTGTTCTTCTCCTTCTGTGCCTGGCTATGCAGCCCCTTTAAATCCCCCACCACTCCCCACCCTGCAGCAGCAGCACAGCCCTGGCAACAACACTCTGCCAGGAGCTGTCCCTGAGCCTCCCTGGCATATGACTCCTCTAACTAATTCACTGCCATTGCCTCCATGGCCAGCAATGGCAACCACCCGGCCCCTAGCTAAATCCCAGTTAATTAAGTGTTTGGGACAAGCTGTGGAGCAGGGGGAGTCTCATAACTTACCTGTCTGTCCTATTAAGATAAATTCTGCTAACCAACCGAAAAAAATATGAACAGTTACCTCTTGCTGTATTTAAAGAGTTACAACCTTTAAATGAAAGGGTAAATACAAGGTTTAATTCCAATGTCATTGAAACATGTTTATCAATTACCGTAAGAAGACCTAAATTAACTCTTTGTTTAAATGAGCAGTCAATCACAGGGTTATTGGACACAAATACTAATGTCATGATAATGAATACTTTCATGGTATGGCTTTATGCATGGCCTCAAGAGGCCACCCTGGTCTAGGACAAAGGAAACAAAAATAAACGAATGTCCAAAAACTCCCTGTGGCTACTGTGTTCTATCCTTTCCAATCCACTACAAATCATTACTTATATTCAAACATATGTGGAAACTGTTACAAGATTTGCAAGATTTAAAGCAAAAGAAACAATAAAAAAGAACTCTCCACAAAGTATGTTAACTACAACACATGCTTTAAGAGAATTATATTATAATAGAAAAGAAAAAAAATGGTTTCAACAGTTTTATTTACCTTTTAACTTCTGCTGGATCTCTAACTTTCCTAGCCTTATATTTAAAATGTAAATTATAGGACCTACAAGATTTACTAGCCCTATGAAAAACCAGTTAAATCCAAACTGCTTGGCTGACTGTCTTCTGTATTCAGCTGGCTTTCTTGAGCAGTCCTTCCCTATGTTACAGCACAGAAAGACAAAAGTAAAAACATTCTACATGTACAAGCTTTCTTTTTGAAAAAAAGTTTTTTCTTAAAAATTTCACAGGCTTCCAAATGGCTCATATCTGAGCTAAAAGTACACTCTGACCTGATAAAAAAGTTAGTATTACGGTGATGTAAGTTTTTAAATATTCTATGTAAGTAAGTTCATGTATTTTTCTGATTGGTCTTGTTTTATCTAACTATAAAGGTTTTTACATTCTGACTTTATCCAAAGGCCAATTTCTCCAGAGTTAACTCTCAAATACACTCAAAAATTTCTTTTAATAGATCCTTAGGACAATATAAATATGGTTATGTTGGAAATGAGTCTGATAGGTATCAAGGACAAAATGTCAGCTAACCTGAAACTCTTTGATTTCAATGACCATGATACCTTTTATGATTTTTATACCTGGCATTACCAATTATACAGGCCTGCCTTATATCTACATATCATGTACTTGCTGCAATTGATATTTAGACAAATGAGCACTCATAAATAAAAATTTAAATTAAAAAATGAATCAATAACTTAATTCAAATCAAGTAATCAAATAAAAATATAAATGTCTTTAAGATTCTAACTTATGGATTTTTCTAGGTGACCAAACAATAAAGTCTTAATTTCTAAAAAATATCTAAAATATGATATCCATTACTTCTAAAATTTTTCTTCAAGAAACAGGGATGATTAATACTATTGATCATGTTTTTCTTATGTTTTTATGTTACAATTAAAATAAGTAAATTAGATTTAACATAAGTGGGATTAATCTTCATAAGTATAGTTTCTTAAATACATAAATTAAAAATTACAGCTAATGCCAAACTGATCTCTCATTTTTTCCAGTTTTTAAAGAAACAGGACACTGCCTCCTTTCTTTATATAACTCCTTCTTTAAAATATGCTTTACAAAAAATTAAGAAGGATTATCAACAATAATGGTGAGTCAACTTTCAATATCTAATGTGCCATTGTCATTGATAGTTTTTGTTAAAACACCTTACTGTTGCTAATTATAATCAAAAATTATTTATATTAAAATAATTATATTGTCCTCATTTTTCAGGCTATTATTTTTTGCCTTTTACTGTTATGTATGCTCAATTAATTACTGATGGTCATACTAAAATTTTATCCTTAAAAGACATGGACATTCATGTTTTAAACCATACTTATGGGAAAACTATATCTCCAATATTTACAGTTCTTCCTCTACTATCAAGTTGTACTAACAAATTTTTTAGCACCAATTGATTTTCACATGCCTAATAACAATTCTCTTTGTTATATCAGGTTATACATTTCCCTTCTTTCTTAATTTCTACCATTCCTCTTATAAATGGATTAAACGTGTATACAAATAGAGGTAAACAAAGAGGAATAATAACTGTTTTTATTAATGATAAATAGACTATTATACTCTACCTCAAATCTCTCCATAGCAAGCTGAGTTAACTACCATTGTCCTGGCGCTAAAACTATTTTCTACTACTTTAAACATTATTACAGATTCTCGATGTATAACTAAACTTGTTCCTCATATTTTTATAGCTGTGTTACGCCCTCGTTTGGATTCCAATTTACTATCTCTTTTGTATTTTTTAAATTTTGTAAATCCTTTAAACTCTTTCGCAGCATCACATATCTCCTATCTTACCCTCTCATATACACAGCCACACCAAAATTCCTGGACCTTTGAGAGAAGGTAACACTCACACAGATAAAGCTATAAAATCCTTTTATCCTTTATTTTCAGATGCTGTGAAATCCCATGGATTTTTTTCATCAAAATGCTTGATCTCTAATCAAAATGTTTTCCATCTTTTTTCAACAGGTTCATGCTATAGTCAACAACTTTTCTCATCTTTTGGGCCCCCATGTAAAAATCTATGTTCTAATACACTTTAGAAAATGGATGTTACCCATTTCCCTCCTTTTCATCATTACTCCTTTCTTCATGTTTCCAGTGATACTCATTCTGGGTTCATTTGGGCTAGTGCCCAAAGGTTTGATAAGGTATCTTCTTGCATTCCTCATATATTACTTTGTTTTGCCACCATTAGCAAGCCTATTCACTTAAAAATGGATAATGTCTCTACCTATACATTTCATGCTTTTACACAATTTTGTAACCAATAAAATATAATTTTAAATCATAAAATTCCTCATAATCCTACCAGGCAAACTTTGGTTGAATGAGCACATCGTACTCTTAAAACTTGCCTTAAAAAAAAAAAAAAGGTGGGGGAGGATGGATCTAGCCTCTCTCATATTAATAATGCCTTAGATATTGTTTTATTTACAGTTAATGCACTCAACATGCAAAACAAAGTAGATACTCAAAATTGGTTATCTGCTTTGGATAGAGATTTTATACCCAAACAGCCATTACCAAAAATTTATGTAAAATATAGGGTTCCACCAAACCAGGATGATAAGATCCTATGCCTCTGATCACATGGGAAAAATGTTAGATTGCTATGCTTACACCAACAGGTCCAATTTGGATTCCAGCTCTATGCATGAGACCTATCAATTATGAATGAACATCAGAGACTTCACAATCTGATCCCCAAGTTTCGTTTGATTGTGGATGAGGAGAATCCCACCAAACAAAAGGACAATGATCATTCTCCTCAAAAGAGAAGGTACACTGAAAGTGGATCCCATGCTACTAGAGTTCCAGTGACTTGGGGAGACACAAAATCATTAATACTATCAGCTCAACAGCTATTGGCTCAAATGGGGTTAAAATGTACTCCAGAAAACTTAGTTACTGCTTTGATTGCTAAGCTCACACAGAACTCTGTAAATGCTTTGGTCTTAACAATAATGTTGTTCTGTTGTTGGACCCCAGCTACAGAAATTAAGTACAGTCAGACTCCTTAACTTCTAAAACCCACTATAATATCTGGGTTCGATTATCTAAAATTGTTATATACCTACAAAAATGACTCATGGTACCCATTGTTGTCTTAACAGGCTAACTGTGTTCTTACCGTCCCTACAGGATTTAATAGGCCACCATCCTGCATAATGTATTCATAAAAGGTCTATTCCCCTTGATAAAAACTGTGATGAATCAGTGAGCCTCCTCTATAAGGCAAAACTTGACGCTTAGACATTTTCCTTAGTGGGTATCCCTGGACTAGCTGTTGGGGCCTAAAAAAACCACTATAAAACTGGACTGTGCTATGGTAAATAATATTAATCATGCCTTTATGGCAATTAATATGCTTCATGAAGAACAAAACAACATTGTCAAACCACACTTGACAATTGGGCTGCAATTGATTATTGGTTATTATTACATCAAAAGGATGTCAGAAGTTTAATAATATGTGTTACTTTAACTTAAGTGATAACCATAATTCTACTTCAAAGGAGTTAGATTACTTTAATGATATCATTGATAAGGTCCGATAAGATGATGGAGGTTTAAACCTATTGGATTGGCTAACTTCGTGGTTACCCAACTTTACTTGGGTAAAACAATTATTCATAGGTGGATGTTTACTAATACTGGGATTGTTATGTTGTGCTTGCTGTTGTCAATGCCTACCCTACTTTTTGCCTCCACTAGCATTAAGAAGAAATCAAATATTATTCATCCACCTAACAGTAACTTCAGACAGCGGACCTTCTCAAGAACTGCACAAAGCTCCTAACATTGTATATTGTAACTATGAAATACAACTGCAGAATAAGCAACCTTACTGATACTCTGAACAATAATGTGGTTATGGTACCTATTGTTATAAATACACGTGGCCGCTTGGACAAAGAGCCACTCTGCCACCTTCCCTGCCTCTGTACCTTGTCTCTCTATCTCCTCTTTATTATTATTTCTTTACATTCCACCCCAACCTCCTCAAGATAAAATAAAAAATCCACAAAGTAGACAAAAATTGTAGGAGGCCAGGTAGCTATAATAACATCCCACTCCAGAGCAAAAGATATCAAACTACCCACTTTTTCATGCCTATTCCCCCAGCTATAAACATTCATCTCAAAAATTAATATTTTTTCATAAATATTTATAAAGCAGCTATAATGTTCAAGGCTATAGTCTAGACTCTTAAGACACATCATTTTACAAACTGACATTATCCCTGTCTTCATGGAGCTTACATTACAATGAGAGACAGCCATTCCTGGCCACACATTAAAGTCACCAGGGAGAACTGCAAGACACTGACATTCTGGTACAGTATGTTTAAGGTGTGTATTAAGACTAGAACACTTTTGAGAGAGTCCAGGTGAATCTAATGCATATCCAAGCTTGAGAATTACTGGCCCAACTGAAGACAAAGATTAGTTATTCTTTTTTTTTTTAAGAATGAAAACATTATGGTGGAATAATAGAACTTAGATTAGAGATGGACAGGGCTTTGGTTCAAGAAGCATTTTTCAAAGATGGCTTCCATCCAAGCATGCTCAAAGGGGAAAGAGTATGGCCAAATAAAGAGAAGATGATGTTGTAGGGAAGAAAAGAAGAATAGAAAGAAGCTTAATCCTCAAGAAGATGAGAAGGGATGGGAGTCAAAGCAGGGTGGAGTTGGCCTTAAATAGGTTTGGAAATGCTTTCATCCAACGAAACAAGAAGAACAGAATCATGAAGATAAGTCCAAGAGAGTTGGGAGATTTGGTGGATATGAATCGTGGAGCTTTCCCCTAACTGACCCCATTTTCTCAATGAAATATGAAGAAAGGTTATCAGCTAACGGCAAATAGGGTCACACCTAACTAGAATGGGAATGAAAGACAACACCTTTGGACAGGCAAGGACTTTGATTCTGAGTGTGTATAAGAAACCCTGGCAGAACAAGAGGAAGTAGCACAAAGAGTTTTAGAACTTTCTTTATAGTTAAAGATTGAAAGGAAAAAGGGACTTGCTCTCTCACCTAATGCTAGGCAGTTCCTTTTAGCCAGAGGCACCAGAATTAATAAACAAATGCATTTTATCTGATTACCCTGTCACAGCTCATTGGGATATAAAGGAACTGTTAACTCAGACCTGGACTTCAGCTAGATATGAAGGGTATGATCTGGCTGAAGCATCTCAGAGGCCAGACTTCTTTCTCAGAAGAATGACCTGAGCATGAGCAGTGGGAACAGAACAGTGAGGCATGCTATAAATCCTCACCCACCACCTTTAACATCAGTGAAGGGGAATAAAAGCAGGATGTTGTCGAAAATCATTCTTACTCACAACCAGAATTCTTTAGCAGCATAAGAAACACCCCACCTCCCAGTAGGAAGGAAGAGAAAAACAAATTGCACCCCCTGCAGCATTTATGTCTCCAAGAATGACTGATTTGTGTTGCAGCCCTCTCATGCACTCCTGAATCAGAGGTTCTTATTATGTTACCAAGCTGGTGGACAGGCCAAAATAGTGCGACACATTGCTAGAGTGTAGTGTCTGGAATGAGATACTGGATTTATTTGCTAAGCAAATACAGCAGGCACATGCTGCACACGTTATCTCTTAATTCTATTTCTGCATTAAATATTGCTTCTTCCACATTACAGAAAAGGAAATTAAGACCTAGTGAGTCTACAAAGCTTGTCTAAGACCTCAACTACTCCATAACACAGCTAAGAATAAAGCAAGGGCTTGGAGTCTATGCCTTTGCTCCTAACCACTATATTTTATTACCTCTATGTTTGAACCCCATCCTTACCACTTATCAGTTGTGCAACTTGGTATTCAATAATCAAACTGGGGCTCATTTTTCCTCATCTGTAAAGTGAAAATAATATTACCTAATTATGTGAAGATTTTGGCACTTTAGAATAATTTAAAAGAACACTGAGCAAGTTTATTATTGCTGACCACGACACTTGTTTACATTCTGTGCTGGCTCTGGCCATAGAAAGTAAAGGTTAGAATTTTAAAATGGTAGTTGAAAATCAACATTATCATTCCTGATTTGTTAACCTAATTAGAGTTTTCCCTTCAACCTTTTTGCTTATATAGAACAACAGACTTGAATAATTCTCACATATTGAGACTTACATTCATGTCCATTATAAAGCACTTATCTTGATTTGATACAGAACTACTAAAGTCAATAGAAATGGATTTCAAGGAAATTGATTTCACTGCTAAGAAAATGGAAGGACATATGTTCATTTTAGAAATAAAATATCTGCAGCCAACTTTTGGTTACTCTGCAAACCATTTGTGCCAAAGATGAATAGTGCCATTAAAAAGAAAACCACTCCTAGATATGTTCCCAAGAGAATTTGAAAAACATATCAAAACAAACACTTGTACATGAATGTTCATATCAGCATTATTTATAATAGTTGAAAACTATAAACAATCCAAATGTCCACCAGTTGATGGATGAATAACACAATGTAACATGACCATACAATGGCATACGGTTCAACCATAAAAAAAAAAAATGAAGTTCTAATATATGCTATGGCATGAATGAACCCTGAAAAAACATGCTAAGTGAAAGAAGCGGAAACAGAGGGCCACTTTGACATAATTCCATATATGTGAAATGTTCAGAGGAGACAAATTTATGAAGGCAGAAAATATATTCATGGTTGCCAGGGCTTAGAAAGAGGAAGGAATGTGGGGATAAAGTCTCTTTTTGGGGTGATGAAAGTATTCTGGAATTAGATGATGAAAATGCATACACAACTCTGTGGAAGCACTAAGAACCCTGAATTGTACCCCATGAGAGAGTGGTTTTTATCCCAATAAACTATTATTTTAAAATCATGTTGTTATCTATTGTACATCTCCTCCTCAGAGATGGTGTGCACTTGAAAATAAGGTACAGAAGGGATTCTAAAGAGAAATAAAGATTTATAACATGAATCTCACACCAAAATTCCCACAAACTGTTCCTAAGGTTATTAATAAATACAACTGAGAAGTGATATGGAGGTGTTGGGATTTGTTTAATGTGTTCATTCTTAAAGGAGACTCAAAGTTGCATAATGCTCATAAAATTCAGGTCATGTTGACATGAATCTAATTAAAAATAAAAAAAAACTCAACCTTGGGTCACTGGCAAAAAAAAAAAAAAAAACAGGTTTGCCACGAAAAATGTTACCTACAGTGCTAAAGACCCCCACCACTCCTAGGGTACTTTCTCCAGGAAGCAAGAATGAAGTAGAAAATTGCTAGGAGCCACAACCAAATAATATGATGCATGGCACTTTTGGTTGTAAGGTGATGTCAGCTAGCCACTGAGATGATATGATTATGTTAAGATTTACATTCATATGGAAATTGGACTCCTGCTGTTCACCTTGGCCTGCTAAGGGACTCATGTTACGGGACTCCTGGAGAGTTCCCATTGGTTGGGGAAGGATAGTAGGAGGGATTCCGGGGGAGGTCCTGGGCCCCGGTTCCGGTAGACGCGACCGCGTGGGTAGACCGGCTTGCTTGCCGGACTCGTACGGGGTATTGGCGGCATTTTCAAAAATAAAGTTTTGTTCCTGCTTGAGTGGCTCGTGATTCTGTGCCCAGCCAGACTGCGGCAGAAAATGTATTCACCACTCCTAGAGCTGTGACCATAGATCATACTACGTGGCAGAAGTGGACAGAACCCAGCACTTGAATACAAAGTTTGTCCTTTCTAACATTTCAGTACAATTTCTCACTTCAAACTACTAAACTGCTGAACAACACTCCATTTGAGCTGAAATATCTCATCTTTAGAGAACTGCCCATTATCCTCGGTGCTTCCCAGAACAATAAAGAATAAAAAAATAGCACCCATTTCTGACCAAGTGATCTCAGTACATCCTCTTCAGAGGCCAGCAAAGTATACATCTTTTTAAGTCTCTTTCCACTGTTAGTGCTTTGAAAATCACATTTTACACTGAAGTAACATAGTATTAAAACAGGTTTGTAATAATACACTGTAATATAGATTTTTCACTAAAAATTTAAGGCCTTTATTTCTCTCCCCAATAGAGAGGATGATAAAACTGATTATTCAACTAACCACCCCTAACATATTTGTATACTGGTCTTCAAATTAATAATGCCTCAAAAATAAGTATATGCATAGTGTGTGTGGCTTCTTCCTTTCTGGGACTATGCCAGCTTTTTCTTCCCATTACTAAAGAAAAAAAACAAAGAAAAAGAAAAGCAGTATAACTGCACCACCATTCTGAGGGAAATCTATTGAGTGCTACAGTCTGCTGCATGCCATTAACTAGCTCTGTGATCTGGAGCAAGTCACTTATGCTCTCTAGGTCTTGGTGTATTTCACCATAAAACAAATGCATTCTGCATCCCTTTGATGTTGACAATACTGTGATTTTACTTCTGCATTTTGTCTCTTTGGATGCACACACTGGTTTCAGCCATGTGGCCTGTGGCCTGCGTGTCCTCTTGTACTGGTTTCAGTTGCTTGTGTTTTTGCTTTGCTGTGCCCCTTTCAGAGGGTGTAATGATGGTGGCAATCCAAAAATGTAAAAATTTTGCATGTCTTTTCAATTGAAGGGTTTTCTTTTTCATTGACTACTTAGCAGATTGAAGCCTTTCTTATGCTTCAAGATGAAAGCCTGAGTTAGCCTTTGCAAAAAATAGAGAAAATGAATATGAGATGGTTTCCCTTTAGGGAGGTGGATGAAATTTTAATGGAGCAATTTTAAAAATTGTCTTATCAATCTGAAGCCACACGGATGCAGATCTAAGGTCCCAATTACACTGAAATTATACCCCACCCCCACCAAGTCTTTCTTTTACCTAAATTTGCAACCAAGTTCAAATTATAAAGTTACAATTGATCACTGGCTGGCTCCACTTAGGGATCCTTGTAAGGCCTCAAATTCAGCATTTCCAAAATTGAACTTATTCTCCTTCTCCATATCAAGTTAGTTTTCTAGCCCTTGACTCAAACATTTACAATATATCTCAGGTTTTTCCTCCCTTCTCTACTCTTTCAGTATTCTGCTATCTCTACCTTCACATTGGGTCTATTGCAATAGTTTTCTCACCAATCCCACCACCAAAGTTCTTTTCTTCTTCCATCCTGCTGCCATAATTATCTACCCAAGGCACACATTCCATCATGCCACTCAAATTCAACAGTCCCTGACAAACTACCAAAATTCAAACTCCTTACTGCAATCACAAAGTCCTTTCACTGTCTGACCTCAGTCCACCACCTCCAAACAGCCAACCTTCTTGTAAATATCACCTTCCTTTTCAAACTCTCACTTGGAATTCCCCTGCCCTTTATCTCTGTAGGACCAAACTACCTACACTATTGGTCTCTTAGATTCTGTCTTCCTCTCACAGCTAGAAAGCAAAACAAAATCCTGAAATCCCATGTAACATTTTCTAAGCTCATTTTATGGTGTGTTCCCCTTATGCGTACCTTGAGTTGTAGTTATCACGGTACATGTTTTATCCCCGGGGCAAGATGAAGGTTGACACTTTGTGGTGATGGTTTTGTTTTCCTCTCCTTCTACCCCTCAACTTTCCTATGAGGAAATTATTGCCACAAAGAAACTCCAAATCACATAGGTATCAATGATTAAGCTTCTTTAGTACATCACCTGAATTATAAATACAGGGTTATTTAAAAATAGTATGGACTTATAAAACTTATGAAATGTAGGCCACAGTATACTTGCTAAAATTAGGAAGGACTTGCCAGGTTTAAAATTTTTGGTAGGTGTCTAACCACTCTTGATAGATGTCTAACTTGATTAATGTCAAGTTGCCTACTTAGTGAACCTAACATTGGTCTACGTAAACAACAACAAAACTGCATATCAAAGATTTATTTGAGGGCTGAAGATGTAGCTCAGTGGTAAAGCACTTGCCTTTTATGCCTGAGGCCCCTGCGTTCCATCTCTAGTCACACACACATACAAAAAAAATATTTGCTATTCTTTTTTATTGATTTTTTTAAAAAATAAATGACAGCGAATGCATTGCAATTCTTATTACACATATACAGCACAATTTTTCATAGTTCTGGTTGTATATAAAGTATGTTGACACCAATTCATGTCTTCATACATGTACTTTGGATAATGGTGTCTATCACAATCCACCATCTATTGCCTTCTTCTGTCCCTTTAAATAAATTAGAATATGCTTAAAAATACAATTCATTCAATGCTTCCAATATCATTAATTTTTTTGAAGGAGTTTTTGTTAGATGATTTATAGCCCTCTGAAGAGAAAAGAATAGTAAAGAACGTAGGTCAATAAATCACTGATTTGCAAGAAAAAAAAATCTATAAAATATGTTCCACATTAATCACCTATTTTATGGATGAACAATCCAGAGAATGATTGCTTAAGTATTTAATTTTTAAAAAGTGCAGCAAGGTAAAATAAATGTTCAAAATAGTATCTTTTTTTAATCCCACAATTTCTCTTACACTTTTAAAAGTATTTTTCATGTATACTAAATCAATGTGAAAATAAACAAATTCCATAATTTGGTTTATGAATCCAAGGTAATAATAGTTAAGTCCTTTATTTTCATAATTACATGTATTATCCCACAAACCACTACATTTTCCTATTATCAATATGCTAAGATTCATTCAATAAATATTTATTGAGAATCCATTATGGTGTGTCTTCTCTTGTTCTTGATGCTAGATAACAGCACAGAGAAAATCACACTCTTATGATGCTAAAATTCTATAGGAAGAAGAAAGAAAATGAACACGCAAACTATGAAGACAATGATTTCAAAGAATGACAACCACTTTGGATAAAATTAAGAAGGGTGATGGAAAGAAGAGTGACCAGCTAATAGCTGTTAAAGATCAAGGAGAACATCAGTCAGTCTAAATGACAAGAATAGTCAGACACACACACACACACACACACACACACACAAAAAAAAAAATTTAAAAAACAATTTCAAGGAGAACATTCTAGGCTGAGAAAGAAAGCAAATGTAAAAGTCTTTGGTGAGGAATATGCTGACAAAGTTCAAGGGCCAGCAGGGAGGCCAGGAGATGGAATGGGAAGGGCTAAGAAGAAACCAAATTCTGCACTGCTCCCATGTTGGCTAGATACAATTCTATCTCATTTAAATTTTAACCAGAAACTTCTAAAAATTTCAAACAGAGTGTATATAATTTTGTATACTGTTTTAAAAGAGCATTTTGAATGTGGTATGAAGAGATAGTTGACTGAGAGAAAGATAGGAATTAAATTTCTCATTAAGGTTTACTCTGATTATACTTCATGGCCAAATTTAATGTAAAAATAATAATAACTATAATATAGGACTAAAAGTGTTCTTTTTCATGCTTAATTAAAATGCAGAGACTGGGACCTTACAACAGGGAACTCTGACTCATTAAATTCAGGATAAAGCTGGAAAATCTTACCTGCATTTTTAACAAATTCTCTGGATATTTCTAATGAAGCTGATTTTCCTTTAGTTCACACTTGAGAAACATCAATTTTGACTAATGAGCTTAAAGTTTTAGGGAACTATAGTGAAATTTGGCTTGTTTTACAATTTGATTAAACCAAAGCCCAGAGAGATTCAGTGCTTGTCAAGGACTGATCTCCTTAGGCTTAATCTAACTCCAACTTCTCATTTGGGGTTTCTTCCAACCCAGGGTCTGGGACACAAGGGTGAGAAAATGAAAAGGGACCCTGTGTGTGATCTGTAGCTTCTGCAGGCTTCAGGGTAGTGTTTGGATATTGTTTGAGAATTAGATGCACAATCCATAGAGATATATCCTGTCTTTTAAAATACAATAAAAATAAAACTTTCATACAGAAATCTGTGTATCATAGGGAACTTGCACATATTATCTGCATCTCTGAAAATCTCCATGAGATAAATAGGAACTATTTTTAACATTACCTAGACAATCTAATGGCAACTGTTTAAATTGTTTAAGTCAGCTTTTTCACTGCTGTGACTAAAAGATCCAACCAGCACCATTATAGAGAAGGAAGAGTTTATTGAGGGCTCACAGTTTCAGAAGTCTTAGTCCATAAAAGGCTGCTCCATTCCTCAGGGCTCCAGGTGAGGCTGAACATCACCGTGGGAGATGGTGGCAGAACGAAGCAACTCTCATCATGGTGATCAGGAAACAGAGAATCCACTTGCTAAATACAAATATATACCCCAAAGCCAGGCCCCAATTCCCACCTCCTCCAGCCATACCCTACCATTTCAGTTACCACTCAGTTAATCCCTATCAGAGAATTAAATCACTGATTGGGTTAAGACTCTTACAACCCAATCATTTCTCCTCTGAACCTTCTTGTACTGTTTCACACGTGAGCTTTTGGGGGACACCTCACATCCAAACCATAACTGAACGCAGATAAATTGACTACAATGGAATTATGGCATAGACATAATTGATACATCAAAGCTCAATAGGTACAATTTAGCCAAATGAAAAAGAAAGGAATCTCCTGGAACGGTGTAGGCTGAGTTTTCCAGTGCACTCAGTGAGTACATGCAACAGAGCAAGCAAGTCGTCTGCCCTTACTCCAGCTCAGGTCTATCATGCTTCTCATGGAATAAGAAATAATCAACTCTCCAGCCTGTATGGGAAGCTAATGTTTAAATGCATGCATGTATACACCTCATCTTCACTACACCCAAATACAATTACTGCCTTTGATGTCTGCCCAACAAAAGAGAAATCTGTTCCAACAGGAACCTGGGTATGCTGAACTCATTCAGAGATGGTGAGCTGATTGCCAGCTAAGTAGGTGGAGCCTGGAAGGGGGGGTGGGCTGCTGGTGGAGCCACACCCACACTTCCCACCTGTTTACCCAACCACCCCATCATAACACAGAACATTCCATCCAGGTCATCAAGATCTGAAAGAGGGAATATTTTAAAGCCTACAAATGCTGAACTAAAGTCCCAAAAGGACCCATAAGGGAAATTTTGACTATGTCGAATTTTGCTTTCTGCTTTGATTTTTTATAACTCTCCTGCTGACACCAAACAAAATCAGCAGGGCTGTCCAGATATCAGGATGACAAAATGAAAAATTCAGTTTTTAAGGAAAATGGGCAATATCTACAAAGACCTTTTTGAATATTATCTTAGTTTGGATTCTCCAAGAGGCACACCTGGAGCAAACAGGTTATATGAAGGTGATCCCAGGAATCACCAGGAAGGAAGATCCAGGAAGAAGGAAGCCAATACCAGGAGTGTCCATGAACAGGATACTCCTGTGGGAGACCTCTGGGAAAACAGGTAGCACCAATCTCAGGGTCATCCCACCAGAGGGGCAGGGAAGCTGGGGTACTTATTTATTAATACCTATTCACTCATTGATTGAAATTAGACCCAAGGTTGTACTTTTTCTGCCAGTTTTGAAGGGTCAAGTCCATGCTACCAGGGAAAGCAGAAAGTAGCAGGTGCTTACAGAAAGGGGCTAGAAGATGTTTATAAACACATAAGTAGCAGGTGCTTACAGAAAGGGGCTAGAAGATGTTTATAAACACACTGAAAGCACTGTATCTTTAATATAACAGATGACAGCTACTAAAAATGATTTATAGAAAACTCTTGATATATAAGATGATCATAAAGTATGTAACCAAAAAAACAGCAGGATACCAGTAGGCATACATTTTTGGGAAAAAAAATAAAAAGAAATAAAGTATATCAAATGCATCTGTATGCTTAGACATAAATTGTAAGAAACAACAGCAAAATAGTAGCTATTTCTGGGAGGCTGGACTACAGCTTCTTTTAATTGCCTTCTTTGTGAATATTAGTATTTCTAAATTTTCCACAGGGAATATCCATTATATTTGTGAAAGAAGAAATACTTTTTAAAATTAGAAATGGAGGCATGTCTTCATTGTGGTACTGTATGTCTAATTGCAAAGGATTATGTGATGAAAATAAAGCTGAAAGACAAAATGTTAGGAATGAGCACTATTGTGAGCTGCCCTTGCCTCCTGTTCCAGACAAACAGGATCAGCATTCACCCACTCAATAGTACAGAGGGGAAAGTAGAATCAGTTAATAGCTCTTCCAGTTAAGAGCAAGAAAAATGCATTACCTTACCTCCCTGACCATTGCTGCAATGAGTAGGAATGAAACTGAGAGAGAAATAGGGTTATACATAATTACATATAAGAGGAAAGGAGGGGTAAAAGAAAAATAATACAAGTGGAAGAAACGATTTACAGTAGAGGGGGTAGAGAGAGAAAAGGGGAGGGGAGGGGAGGGGAAGGGGGATAGTAGAGAATAGGATAGACAGCAGAATACATTAGTCACTAGAATGGCAATATGTAAATCAATGGAAGTGTAACTGATGTGCTACAGCAATCGGTATACGGGGTAAAAATGGGAGTTCATAACCCACTTGAATCAAACTGTGAAATATGGTATATTAAGAACTATGTAATGTTTTGAACGACCAATAAAAAATATATTTAAAAAAAGTATTTATAAGATTGATATGTGAAAAGTAAACAAAGATTGCTAATGAAGTTCCCTGCGCCTGACCATGATGGGAAGGAGTAGTGCCAAGTGGTCAATTATATACAGAGAGCAACTGATAGGAAGAAAGGCTGAGGTAATTAGATCCAAGGAGAGAGAGGGGCTACCCAAGATAAGAACTTATCCCCAGAAGCCACCTGGTGAGATAGTCTTTCTTCTCTATGTCTTTAATTCCCTCATGTTTTCTATCTACATGTCCATCTCTACTACTTTCTTAATAATTTCTTTGTTGGGTTTAATTTGTTTATAAGAACATCCAGGGATTTCTTAATTATAATCGTATTGTTTTTATCTCTATAATTTCTTTCTTTCTTTTTTTTTTTTTTTTTTTTTTTTTTTTTTGGTGTGGTGCTGGGGATTGAACCCAAGGCCTTGTGCATGCAAAGCAAGTACTCTACCAACAGAGCTATGTCCCCATCCCCTTTATTTCTATAATTTCAATTCTTTTTTTTTTTTCACAAATGTGCTTGTTATTTTTTTTTGGTTTGTTGCTCTTTGTTTATATTTTCAATCCTCTCTTTTATAACCTTAAATATATTTATATTCCAGAATTAAATTTCATTTAATTAAATTATATTTTATAAGTTTATTTTCTGAGCCTGTTTTGTGATGTAATTTTTCTCCGAGTCTCACTTATTGTTCCATATTTCCTTCTGCATTCTATGTTTTGCTTTCTTTTGTTTTGTTCTTCAAGGAGATGATATGAGTTCATACATCTTGTAACTTTATTAGGCTAGAACTCCATTCAAGAGGATTTGTGTTTGCTTCTGCTATGTGCCTAGGGCCATGCCCATCTGGGACTGTTTTGATTTCTATCTGGAGAGTTTTTTATACTACCCAGAAAGTGAGAATTTGGCTGCAAACCCAAGAAAAGGCCAAGGTATGTTAAAAATCTCAAGGAAATTCATGTAACCTCTATCCATCAACTATGTGTAAGACACATAAATCTTTCTCACTTTAATTTGCCAAAGGCTTTGCATGTAAATTTATTTCTAGTGCATTTTTGCATTTATGGGCTGCTTTTCCACAACCCAGATTTATGTATGAGGCTTCTTATAATAAAAGAAAGAAAAAGACCATACAGTTATCAGCAAAATGAATACCAAAATTAATTTTGCCAGATAAGGTAACAATGATCCATGAATATCTTCACCAAACAACTATGAGAAATGAAAGAAGTTTTATATACTAGAAAATTCTTGGTAGTTATGCTGATTGTGGGTGAAGTCTATACCCTGGATTATTCATGATGAGTCCATTAAGTATAGCCAGTTGTTCTCCTTGTACATCCAGAAAAATGACTTCTAAATTAGACTTACTAAAATTACTAATATTTTAATCATTTTTTGGCATTGGCTGATCGGGGCTCCAGCACAAATATCATGCTCACTCGGTCTGGGTATCTCCTAGACAGGGCTTTTGCAAATGAAAATTTTTTCCTCCAGACTAGGCAAGATTCCCACCTTTGACAAATGTGGAATCCTTCAAGATAATTAAAAGCTTAAGTCATGTGGATTCCCTGCTTATCTCCCTGCACTCCTCCTTTCACTTAGTCTTTATACAAATTCCTTTCTTGCTAACCAGCTCATTGATATGCTTGAAAAGAGTATTTTAAAATATTTCCCCAGTATTTATAGTTGTTCCCAGTGAAACAGAAAATCATGATGTTCTGTTTGATAAAACCGAAGTAAAGGAAATATTTTGTAGGTTCTTCCTGTTTAGTGGTATTCAAAAGTTTCAATGGAATAATTTCATTCTGGATCAACAAAAGTCAACATATATGCAATGAGTATTAATTTTCCCAAGGGCAACCCAGTGGCTTTGAGTCTCTTCCTTCCATTGTAAAAAACTTCTTTTTCAAAACAAGATAGTTAAAAATTAAAATGGCTGAGACAGGAGGATCAGGAGTTCAAAGCCAGCCTCAGCAACTTAGTGAGGCACTTAGCAACTTAGTGAGACCCTGTCTGTAAATAAAATATGTTTAAAAAGGGCTGGGGATGTGGCTCCTTGGTTAAATGTCTGAACCTGGATTCAATCCCTGGTTCCCCCCACCAAAAAAAATGCTTTTGAAATGTAAGGACAAATTATAAAATGCTTCAAGGCAAAGGACCCTGTCTTATCCATCTTATATTCCCAGTTCTGAATGAATAAAGAACTGAATGAATGATTTACATGAACAGTACAGTTAGCTGTGTGTGAGGATGTGAAAATTACTCTAAGAAAGGTAGAGGCAAAAGAAAAGTAGGATTTTTTTTGTTTGTTTGCTTGCTTTTGCCATTTAGGTTGTGGCATGCATCAAGTAACTGAAGCCTGTTTAAAATGGAAATGTCTTCATCTGCACAGATAGTTTTAAAATTCCATAGAAATGGCCTCACATGAATCATTGTACTTCACTTTTTTGACTATTCACTTAAATCACTGCAGCAAAGACAAGACCTGTAAATAGTACTGCCAAACAGATGCATATTTTTACTGGAACTGAATAACCTTCTATTTCTGAACTTACTAAAATTTGTTGAAGGAAAAGGAAAGGGAAAATGCCATCAGCAGAAGAAAAAGAAAGCAAGAATTCTCCTGTGATCCAACATTGGAGTTGCAGAAGATCAAACACAGCATTTCATTTCAAAGTAGGCTTTCTGAAAAACCAAGAAAATAGGTAGAAATTACCATACATGAGTTCACTGAATGTCTTTTTTACTTTAAGTCCCTATGGTCTTACCCATTCATTGGCATTTGACAAATATTTATTTCAACAATATTTTTGTATCATGTACTATTTGACAGATACTGTGCAAGCTCTGAGCAATTAGAAAACTCACAGACAAATAAGGCAGAAAGACACATAAATATAATAAAAATAAAAGCATGTATTCTTCTTTTTTCTTGACTTCTAAATGAATTATAAAATTATATTCAATTAAATACTATTTAATGATAAACATAGGTTTTATTTCCCAACTCTCAGCTTATGCTTAGTCCAAAGTTATCTAACATGACACAGTGAAAATTTGGACCTTGAGGGAGAGAAAGAGGAAGACAAAGAGGGCAGGTGGGGGGAGGTAGAGAGAGAGAGAGAAGGATGGAGGGGTGGAGAGACAGAGACAGCGACAGAGAAATGAAACTGGGCCCTGGAAGAGAGTCCATGAGGGACAATCACAGTCTCTCATTTTCAGAAGTTAATGGCCCTTATCAAAGAAAAAATATATATAAATAAATGTAAAATCAATTTTCAATGAGCTTGGAAATTTCCTGCCTCAACATGACAACTTTGAAAAATCACCAGTAGAAGTGCTGTGATAGGAATCTGAAGTGTCCCCCAAAGAGCCACCTATTAAAGGTCTGATCCAAGCTCATGAGACTACTGGTGGGAGGGAAACCTTTAGGAGGTGGGGCCTGGTGGGAGGAAGTTAGGTAATTGAGGATGTGCCCTTGAAGAATGTATTAGGACCCAAGCCCCTTCCCCTCTCTCTCTTTGCTTCCCTGCCACCAAGGGGAGAGCAGTTTAGGACCACTATGCATTCCCCGCTGTGAATACAATACACTTTTAGTCTTCCACTAGCTTTGCGGTAGATGATGCCTCTGACACATGGGTTATAATGATAATGGTTGCCTAGGTTACTCTTCAGGGACCTGAAAGCCGCTTTTGCTGAAATCACTGGCTGTTCACTTGAGCCTATAGATGTTTGTTGAATGACTGGAAAGGATGAAAAGGCTTTGCATCTCTATCTTCATATTGTGTCTCTTTTTTGCCTTAACCTTTGTGTTAGATTTTACTCAGCACTGCACATGGACATGTTGATCATTTGAAACTTTTTTTTTTCTAGAACAATAACTTAGGGTCAACTTGACCTAGACTTGCCTACTCTCTTTTTTTTCCTTCACTCGAGGTTAAGGACACACACCAGCCATCATGATCAGAAATACCAAAACGTGAAAGGAATGATAAGAGGTAGCACCTGAGTTCCTGAAAGATCTCCATCTATTCCCAACAAAGACATCAATATTCCCCCCCTTTATTAGCCTATCCCTCTCTCACTGCTATCCTATATGGTAGTCCCTTAAGCCCTAAAGTTAAAAGTCTGATTTGTGAGCAAAGCTTCCTCTTCGCCATTCTTTGGCCACTGAACGTAGCTTTTCATTCCCTCCAACGTTCATCTCCCAGGCCTTGGGTTTTCTGTGAACTACATCTCTGAAACTGGGTTCAGTAACAATGTTAAGATGTTCAGTCATAGAACATGGCAGAAAGATGTAGAGAGGCACAGTGTGATGACAGAGAGATGCCATGAGCAGCCAGATAAAATACAATAGAGTGAGCCAGCAAACCAGGGCCCATAGAGAATATAATATAAGAATATTTCCAATTAATAACTTACGGTATCCTTGTTATCTTCTTGATTAGAGACTGGAATTTGCCCTTGGAGCATAGTCTCCCTTAGTTTAAAAGAACTGGAGAAATGAGATCTTTTGTTATGAACATAAAATTTGAGTTAACCACCCATTGTTTTGGTAGATGACGGATCTGACAACACTTCCAGATTGGCAGGTGATATAGTTTGGATACAAGGTGCCCCCAAAAGCTCATTAATGCAGGAATGTTCAGAGGTAAAATGATTGGATTATGAGATCTGTAAGCTTATCACTCCATCTTAGCTTGAACCAACTAACTAAATGGTAATATTGGCCGGTGGTGCATGGCTGGGGGAGGTAGGTCACTGGGCTCTTACCCTGGAAGGGTTCTTCCTATAGTCCCTTCCTCCCTCTCCTTCTCTCTCTGCTTCCTTGCTGCCATGAGAGAAGCAGCTCTCCTCTGCCAGGCCCTTCCACCATGATGTTCCGTCTCACCTTGGGCTCAGAGCATTGGAGTTAGCCATCTATGAAATGAAACCTCAGAAACCACAAGTCCAAATAAATTTTTCTCCAATAAGTTTTTCTTGCCAGGTGTTTTGGTCACAGTGATGCAAAAGCTGACTAACAGAGAAGGTAGAAGATACCTATTTGTTATATGCTAATTTAAAAAGTATCTAAGAAGCAGAGAAGCCTAGGAAAACGAAAGAAGAGAAATGATAAGAGCCAGAGAGTGAATTTTCAAAGTGCATTTGGTTTTATTTTCAAAAGATATTTTCCCTGAATACAGAATTCTAGGTTGGTAGGTGTTTTCTTTTCGATGATGTTTCCTGTAGATTTATAAAGATGATGCTCTGGTGTCACCTCAATTATTCCTGATGAGAAAGCTGCTGTCATGCTTATCTTTCTTCCTCTGAGCATTATGCAATGGTTGTTTTTTTTCTGACTTCTTATATAATTTTGTCTTTGTTGCTAGTTTTAAGTAATTTGATTACATTATGTTTTGGTGAAGTTGTCTTCGTGTTTTTGTGCTTGGGTTTGTTGAGCTTCTTCAATAGGTAGGTTGTCACCAAACTTTTCAGCTATTATTTTGTCAAAATTTTTTATGTATTCCTGTCCTTTCCATTCATGACTTGGAGTATATGTTAGATCAACTGAATTTCTCCAATGTTTACTTCATTTTTTGTTGGTTTTTCTTTCTTTCTTCACTGGATGTTTCTTTTTGGATAATTTTTAGTGCTATTTTCAAGTTTACTAATCTTTTTCATAGGCCTAATGACACCATAGCATATTAAAACGAATTGAATAACATCTAAAAAACAGAATTTGGCTCTTAAGACATCTATATTAATATTCATGCCTACCTACAAGAAGTTGATAATATTGACTATTCTGCTCTTAAATTGGCAACATTAGTAAAAATAGACATATCTTCATTTGTATGCATTATAAAGAACCCTGGATGGAATGGGATAAATTAATGAATTCCTGCTATAGACTGGGTACCAGCTAATGACACCAACCTCCTATGTGATGGTGGTGGGAAGTCCTTCCTGTTCCCCTAAATCCCTGAAGATATGGACTTTCCAAGTAGGAGATGATGGAGCGACATGATGTTGCCAGTACTGGTGATATAATTATGCTATAAAACAGAGGCTATGATATTTCTAATTGTCAACCCAAGCAGTAATGAGAGGAAGCACCAGCCTTTTACATAAGCATGCAAAAGCATCTAAGTGGTATATAGAGAGGGTGATATCATGTAAACAGGCTACTGACAGATTTGTATAAGTGAAAAACTGGGCCAAATATATTAAGACTTGGCCTAAAATGCCATCCAATGCCTCTGAATTGCCATGGGAATTCCATGTTTAGGAAGTTTTTTTTTTTTTTTAGGAAGTTTTTAAGAATTCAATATTAAGCTATAACCTGGAAGAATTCCCTTGAAAACATTGGTTGCACATCTCCATTTTATCCTGGGTTTAGTGATATAGCTACAGTGATCAGCGGGCAGTGTGTATAACTGACAGAAGGCACTATGCAATTAGTCTCCTGTTGTTGCAATACCACTGTGGCACCACATTGGCCACTACCCATATTTTTTACCAGCAAGCCTTCAGGTTTCTATGCTTGCTATTATAGAAGTAACTACAATGTCACTACATTTCAATTCTGAATAATTGGAAGAAAGCACAAATTTATTTCCAGCTTACTGAGTTGTTTTACAATATGCCACAAGTCTTACTTCTGTACTCAAGAACTAGAATACAATGAACACAACCCTGTTTTAGGAAGGCTGCAAGAACACTGCATAAAATGATTAACTATTTCTATTCTCCTACCTGTCCCATCTCATGGGGAAGAAAAAAATTTTTTTTTAATTTTACATATATATATATATATATATATATATATATATTTGCCAGGACCTAGTACCTTAGGCTGCTGGGATTTCAACTAACTGGATTCAGTTGCCTGCCTGCCTTCCTGCATCAGAAATAAAAGAATATGATATAAAAAGGAAAAGTAAATTCAATCACAGTTTGGCCCAAACTGGCCCTAATCTATTTTTGCCCTCCTACAAAAACGGTATAAATTATAGGAAGAAAAGTCCAGGAATTATACATATGTAGATTTAGCCAGGCTCAGCCAGCCAGAGATATACTACGATAAACTACGATTCTGACTTTCTGACCTTTGCCAGTGCTAGGGTTTTGGTGAAGGGCAGTGTGAGCTTTCATTCTCATCATGAGATGACGGCTTTTAGGAAGCTGGGATAGAAAAAAGAGCTTAGGCAAGAAATGGAGAGGTAAAAATAAATGGGAGCTTCCAAGTTTAAATAGGCCCTATTATACTATGAACATGTATTTTAAGTTTTCATAAGTGGTTTTAAAATATATATTGGCATCTCGAATCTCATATAATTTTTCTAATAATTATATTCTTACCAAGTTTCTATGTAAAAATCTAGCTTCAAACTGTGGCATCATAGTTCCTAGTAGAAATCTTTTAATTATTCATCCTCCTACTCCATTCCCTCCAAGTAAGAACTAGATCACCTCTAGCTCCTTGCTATCAGAATCGCTGCTATGATGAACATCTGTGAAATATACCCTTAAGTCCTGTGTGAGAATTTTGTTTTTGGTGTTAATTTTCTCCTAATTGCCTTTTAATGTTCCTTTTGTTCTCTCTTTTTTAGTAATTTATTCATTCAAATAATGTAGCCTTGGTTTTGTTAAAATAGGCAGACAGAGATATAGACATGTGCAGTGGGGTGGGAGAAAGAAAAATAGGGCTCACTTTACTGTGAGTGATTTGTTACCAAAGTCCTAGGCCAGAGACCAGACTCTGGCAATCCAGTAAATCAAGTCTAGCCACTCATTCCAAAAACCAAACAGGGAAAAAAGAAAAGTGAAAATCATGAAAGGGACTTTTCTCAGTGCAGCTACACTGGGAGGTACATTACCTTAGTCTTTAGTTATTTTTCCCTTCTGGGTGTTCAGGACCAAATAGATAACCAAAAATTAACCTCTTTCCTCACAACTATTAAGGTGGGCCAAGATTCCTCAGGGGTTACATTTAGGAGCTTTTAAGTAGCTTCTTGACTCCTTCAGCCTTTTCCTCCACCAGCTGCACCATCTTCCAAGATGGGTCAGAATTCTCACTGACCACATGTGGCTTCACTTATAAGCTTTAGGGACATTACCCTCTCCAATGACCCTCCTCTTTGCAGAATGCAAACTAGTTGGCCTCCTGTTCTCAAGGATACTCATAATCCTTCTGAGTTTGATGCTGGGGACTCACTACAGTTGCAGGGCCCTTAGAGTAGTTCCATCATGCCCCAGGTCCTAGCTGACCTTGGAAGGTAAGGGCCAAAATATTGGCTACTTTTTCTGAGCCCATTTGTGTTCCTTGGCCTTGGTATCCAAGTCTCAGTGTTTATTCACCCAAAAAGTCACCAGGTTCTACAAGTCTAAAGTGGGAATAATGGGTTGTATTTTAACTTCTACAATTTTTAAAAATATTTTAATTTTATAATTTTAACTTCTACCATTTAATTTGGGTATTAGTATTGGAAATCAACATCATATCCTTTCTGTCCTGTAGTGATGGCTTATTATCTCAAATTAACTCAGGTTATGGTCATAAGTTGTACTTCTACAAAACACTAACAGGCAACAGTTATAAAGTTTTACAAGGAAAATATAAAATGAAATTAGCAAGGGAAAAAAACATTCAGTTTTTATAATAGTTCTGAACTAAATTCTGCTTTTTATAATAACACTAATGTAACTTTGATGTCTGTTTAGCCTCTATAAAATCCATAATTTGTCAACTCAATCACATACAAATTTTTTTATAAATTCCATTTTTTATAACCTTTAAATATCTTTTACAATTTACCTAAACCTTTCCTTAGTTTTGCATTATAATCTCTATTTTGAGATCACAGTAATTTTTGCAAAAAAAAAATTATACTTTTGAACAGCACTTTAAAGGAGCTTAATTTTAGCCTACTTTGGGGCTATCCTAACATTGAGGGGGCAAGATACAATGAACACAACCCTTATCTGAGAGGAGGTTGGCCTTTTGACAAATCATAACCTGTTTTACATTTTAAGCTAATATTTGCTCCCTTTCTAAACATTATTCTCTCTAGAAGTATAAGAAGACAGAGTTGTCATCTATTGTTTCCTGAGACTATTTGAATATCAGTTAACATAATATCATCACATTTGAAATGTGAATAAAATAGAAAGGCAGAGAGAGTTCTTAACTTCTTTCTTTGTGGAAAAAGTGGCAAAACGTTTCCAAGTTCCACACTGCCTGCCTTTAAAGAAATCAAGCTCTCCTTATTATCTTTCCAAAAGTCCATTTAAATTCCCACCACGGGGTAAAGAATAACATAATAATCCATATACAATTTATTGATAACAGGTTATTTTACACAATTAAAAAATATTAAATTACATAAATCTTCATCTAAATTCTCTGTTTTTATATACATCTGAGAAAGGCTATCACTGCTAACAATTTCAGTTTGAAGAAACTAGCTTGTTAAAGTCTTCTCCTAAACTTTACATTTAGAAGGCTTACACACTTGAAGAACATGAATACATTAAACGTACAAAAAAAAAAATCCAGTAATAATCAGCATCACAGTTACACATCTATCCCCATGTTAATTTAGTTTTAACTTTTCAATCAAAATTCAGAATCATGGCTCCATGGGATAAGTATAATTGAGGGTCTACATAGATTACCAGCACAGATAAACAAAGGATAGTTTTAGACCTCTCATAAGAAACCATGCTAATGATCATAAATAGGCTTATTACCTGATGTACAAGTACAACTCATACATAAAATAACAAAATGCTTAAGCCAACAGATGCAGGCCAAGTACAAATGGCCTGAACACCAAAAGTTTCACTGACCATTACTGTATGTTTAATATCCAGAAACTATGTTGAATAAGAGAGCACTCCCTGGTTACCCTGCCTGTATGAAACCTACACAGCTTTAATTCTACAAACATTTACATAATGTTTAAACAAAACATAGGCAAATATAATTACCCTTCAGAAATATACATATTCTAGTCATAAATATTTAGGGTGTCAAATACACTATAATAATCTAAAAATAATAGTTGTTTATTTAACTAGAATTATGAAGTGATTATTTAAAACAGACAGGTACTTAAACAGGTACTTACTTTAAGACTTAGTTTCCAAAGTAATGAAATCTTAACAGATGCAAAAAATTATCTTGATTAAACATAAAAATCTTAGTTCTTTAAACCAGTTATTTGTAAATGTTATAAGAACTTTTAAGATATCCTAGTTATAAACGAAGATAATTAGATTCTGATTTTTATATTGGTACATTAATTTTTGACCTTAGACAAATTCTTACATAACCATAACCATGTTAATTATAGCCAATTTAATCACACATACAAATTTCCTACAATTTATCTTCCATAAACGTTTTGTGACTTACTTAGACCCTCTACAACTTGTATACAACATTAGTTTTGTCCTCTTTATTCATATTACTTTACCATACAAAATACATTCTCCAAAAAGATGTCCTCATATTCTTAACCTTTTTATATATTTTTTCGTACTTTCCCTTTTTGACCTTAAGTTTATATTTTGAAACAATCTGTCCAAAATCTTTAATTTACACAAAGTATTCCTTTTTTCCAATACAATGAAATACTTTACACTTTCCCCAGTATTTTAATCAAAAGAGTTTAAATTATTTGTATTTTTGCACATAGAATTACAACTGTTATTGAGAATTTTAACTCTTGGTAATTTTGCCTTTTAGTGAAGACTTAGAAACAAAGCAATCTTACACTATTTTTTCCACATACAATTTATAAGAATATGGCTGGGCACAGAGGCACAAGCCTGTAATCCCTAGCTAGGGAGGCTAAGTCAGGAAGACCACAAGTTCAAAGATAGCCTCAACAAATTAGCAAGGCCCTAAGCTACTTAGCAAGACCCTGTATCAAAATAAAATATAAATAAGGTCTGGGGTTATGGCTCAGTGGTTAAGCACCCCTGTGTTCAATCCCTGGTACCAAAAATTAAAATTTAAAAAAGGACACATTTAATAGACCAAAATATAGTTTTTTTCTCATTAGAAATTTAAGAGACAAAGAGTATATGGATTTATATTTAGCAATTGATGCTTCAGTATTTTAACTCACAAATGACTCAGATATTTTTCTTGAACAAATACATTTATAAATGTTTATCCCATTTATTTCAAACCTAGTTTACCCATTTTAAAACTATATTTAGATTACCCATGAAAACCAAGCTATCAGACAAGCATGGTTAATATTATAAGCTATTATTTCTGCTAAATAAAAACCATAAAAACAGTCGATGTTGTACTATAAACATCTTTTTTTTATTTATTTTTTATTTTTTTTATTGGTTGTTCAAAACATTACAAAGCTCTTGACATATCATGTTTCATACATTAGATTCAAGTTGGTTATGAACTCCCAATTTTACCCCATATACAGATTGCAGAATCACATCGGTTACACATCCACAGTTTTACATAATGCCCTATTAGTAACTGTTGTATTCTGCTACCTTTCCTATCCTCTACTATCCCCCCTCCCCTCCCCTCCCATCTTCTCTCTCTACCCCATCTACTGTAATTCATTTCTCTGCTTGTTTATTTTTCCGTTCCCCTCACAACCTCTTATGTGAAATTTTGTATAACAATGAGGGTCTCCCTCCATTACCATGCAATTTCTCTTTTCTCTCCCTTTCCCTCCCACCTAATGTATCTGTTTAATGTTGATCTTTTCTTCCTGCTCTTCCTCCCTGCTCTGTTCTTAGTTGTTCTCATTATATTAAAGAAGACATTTGGTATTTGTTTTTTAGGGATTGGCTAGCTTCACTAAGCATAATCTGCTCTAGTGCCATCCATTTCCCTGCAAATTCCATGATTTTGTCATTTTTTAGTGCTGCGTAATATTCCATGGTGTATAAATGCCACATTTTTTTATCCATTCATCTATTGAAGGGCATCTGGGTTGGTTCCACAGTCTAGCAATTGTGAATTGTGCTGCTATGAACATCGATGTGCCAGTATCCCTGTAGTACGCTCTTTTAAGGTCTTCAGGGAATAGTCCGAGAAGGGCAATAGCTGGGTCGAATGGTGGTTCCATTCCCAGCTTTCCCAGGAATCTCCATACTGCTTTCCAAATTGGCCGCACCAATTTGCAGCCCCACCAGCAATGTGCAACAGTACCCTTTTCCCCACATCCTCACCAGCACTTGTTGTTGTTTGACTTCATAATGGCTGCCAATCTTACTGGAGTGAGATGGTATCTTAGGGTGGTTTTGATTTGCATTTCTCTGACTGCTAGAGATGGTGAGCATTTTTTCATGTACTTGTTGATTGAGTGTATGTCCTCCTCTGAGAAGTGTCTGTTCAGGTCTTTGGCCCATTTGTTGATTGGGTTATTTGTTTTCTTATTGTTTAATTTTTTGAGTTCTTTGTATACTCTGGATATTAGGGCTCTATCTGAAGTGTGAGGAGTAAAAATTTGTTCCCAGGATGTAGGCTCCCTATTTACCTCTCTTATTGTTTCTCTTGCTGAGAAAAAACTTTTAAGCTTAATTAAGTCCCATTTGTTGATTCTTGTTATTAACTCTTGTGCTATGGGTGTCCTATTAAGGAATTTGGAGCCCGACCCCACAATATGTAGATCGGAGCCAACTTTTTCTTCTATCAGACACAGAGTCTCTGATTTGATATCTAGCTCCTTGATCCACTTTGAGTTAACTTTTGTGCATGGCAAGAGGAGGGGATTCAGTTTCATTTTGTTGCATATGGATTTCCAGTTTTCCCAACACCATTTGTTGAAGATGCTATCCTTCCTCCATTGCATGCTTTTAGCAACTTTATCAAATATAAGATAGTTATAGCTTTGTGGATTAGTCTCTGTGTCCTCTATTCTGTACCATTGGTCCACCCGCCTGTTTTGGTACCAGTACCATGCTGTCTTTGTTACTATTGCTCTGTAATATAGTTTGAAATCTGGTATTGCTATACCGCCTGATTCACGCTTCCTGCTTAGAATTGCTTTTGCTCTTCTGGGTCTCTTATTTTTCCATATGAATTTCATGATTGCTTTATCTATTTCTACAAGAAATGCCGTTGGGATTTTGATTTGGATTGCATTAAACCTATAGAGAACTTTTGGTAATATCCCCATTTTGATGATGTTAGTTCTGCCTATCCATTCACAGTTTATATTGTTCCGTCTTCTAAGATCTTCTTCTACTTCTCTTTTTAGGGTTTTGTAGTTTTCGTTGTATAAATCTTTCACCTCTTTTGTTAGGTTGATTCCCAAGTATTTTATTTTTTTTTTGAGGATATTGTGAATGGAGTGTTTTTCCTCATTTCCGTTTCCGAAGTTTTGTCGCTGATATACAGAAATGCCTTTGATTTATGCGTGTTGATTTTATATCCTGCCACTTTGCTGAATTCATTTATTAGTTCTAGTAGTTTTTTTGTAGACCCTTTTGGGTCTTCTAGGTATAGAATCATGTCATCCGCAAATAGTGATAATTTAAGTTCTTCTTTTCCTATTTTTATGCCTTTAATTTCTTTCATCTGTCTAATTGCTCTGGCCAGTGTTTCGAGAACTATATTGAATAGAAGTGGTGATAGAGGGCATCCCTGTCTTGTTCCAGATTTTAGGGGGAATGCCTTCAATTTTTCTCCATTGAGAATGATGCTAGCCTGAGGCTTGGCATAGATAGCTTTTACAATGTCGAGGTAAGTTCCTGTTATCCCTAGTTTTTCTAGTGTTTTGAACATAAAGAGATGCTGTACTTCGTCGAATGCTTTTTCTGCATCTATTGAGATGATCATGTGGTTCTTATCTTTAAGTCTATTGATGTGGTGAATAACATTTATTGATTTCCGTATATTGAACCATCCTTGCATCCCAGGGATGAATCCTACTTGATCATGGTGAACAATTTTTTTGATGTGCCTTTGTATCCGATTCGCCAGAATTTTATTGAAGATTTTTGCATCTAGGTTCATCAGAGATATTGGTCTGTAGTTTTCTTTCTTTGAGGTGTCTTTGTCTGGTTTCGGAATCAGGGTGATGATGGCCTCATAGAATGAATTTGGCAGAGCTCCCTCTTTTTCTATTTCCTGAAATAACTTGAAAAGTATTAGTATTAATTCTTCTTTAAAGGTTTTGTAAAACTCCGCTGTATACCATCCGGTCCTGGGCTTTTCTTGGTTGGAAGTTTTTTGATTGCTTCTTCTATTTCATCTATTGATATTGGTCTGTTTAAGTTGTGAGTATCCTCCTGACTCAGTCTGGGCAAGTCATAAGACTTAAGGAATTTATCGATGTCTTCACTATCTTCTTTTTTATTGGAATATAGGTTTTCTTTTTTTTTAAAGAGAGAGTGAGAGAGGAGAGAGAGAGAGAGAGAGAATTTTTAATATTTATTTTTTAGTTCTCAGCGGACACAACATCTTTGTTGGTATGTGGTGCTGAGGATCGAACCCGGGCCGCACGCATGCCAGGCGAGCACGCTACCACTTGAGCCACATCCCCAGCCCTGGAATATAGGTTTTCAAAATAATTTCTAATTGTCTTCTGTATTTCTGTAGCGTCTGTTGTGATATTGCATTTTTCATCCCGTATGTTAGTAATTTGAGTTCTCTCTCTTCTTCTCTTCGTTAGCATGGCTAGGGGTCTGTCAATCTTATTTATTTTTTCAAAGAACCAACTTTTAGTTTTGTTAATTTTTTCAATAGTTTCTTTTGTTTCGATTTCGTTGATCTCCGCTCTGATTTTAATTATTTCTTGCCTTCTGCTACATTTGTTGTTGTTTTCTCTTCCTTTTCTAGGGTTTTGAGATGAAGTGTGAGCTCATTTATTTGTTGGTTTTTCCTTTTTTTGAGGAATGACCTCCAGGCGATGAATTTCCCTCTTAAAACTGCTTTCATTGTGTCCCATAGATTCCGATATGTTGTGTCTGTATTTTCATTTATCTCTAAGAATTTTTTGATTTCCTCCTTTATGTCTTCTGTAACCCATTAATCATTCAGTAACATATTGTTCATTTTCCATGTGATGTAGGATTTTTCCTTCCTTCTTTTATCATTGATTGCCATTTTCATTCCATTATGATCAGATAAAATGCATGGTATTATCTCCACCCCTGTATATTTACTGAGGGATGGCCTATGGCATAATATATGGTCTATTTTTGAGAAGGATCCATGTGCTGCTGAGAAAAAAGTATAGCCACTTGATGTTGTTTGATATATTCTATGTATGTCAGTTAAGTCTAGGTTGTTGATTTTGATATTGAGTTCTATAGTTTCTTTATTCAACTTTTGTTTGGAGGATCTGTCCAATGGTGAGAGAGGTGTGTTGAAGTCACCCATAATTATTGTGTTGTGGTCTATTTGATTCTTGCACTTGAGAATTTCTTTTATGAATGTCACAGCACCATTATTTGGTGCATAAATATTGATAATTGTTATGTCTTGTTGGTGAATGGTTCCTTTTAACAGTATATAATGTCCTTCCTTATCCCTTTTGATTAATTTAGTCTTGAAGTCGATTTTATTCGATATGAGGATGGCCACCCCTGCTTGCTTACGAGGACCGTGTGCGTGGTATATTTTTTCCCAACCTTTCACCTTCAGCCTGTGTATGTCTTTTCCAATCAGATGTGTCTCCTGGAGGCAGCATATTGTTGGATTTGTTTTTTTTAATCCATGTTACCAGCCTATGTCGCTTTATTGGAGAGTTTAAGCCATTAACGTTTAGAGTTACTATTGATGTAAGGTTTGTACTTCCAGCCATGTTTGATTATTTATCTTCTTTTAGTTTGTTTCTCCAAGATTAGCTTTCACCCCGCCCCCTGACTTTATAGAGGCACTTCCCACTGATGGTTTTGGTTATTGTTTTTCATTTCTTCCTCGTGTAATGTTTTGCTCAAGATGCTTTGCAATTCTGGTTTTCTGGCTGCAAATTCTTTTAGCTTTTGTTTATCATGAAAGATTTTTATTTCGTTGTCGTACCTGAAGCTTAATTTTGCTGGATACAGAATTCTTGGTTGGCATCCATTGTCTTTCAGTGTTTGAAATACATTGTTCCAGGATCTTCTCGCTTTCAGCGTCTATGATGAAAAATCCGTTGTTAACCTTATTGGTTTACCCCTGAATGTGATCTGCCTCCTTTCTCTTGTAGCTTTTAATATTTTCTCTTTGTTCTGTATATTGGATATCTTCATAACAATGTGTCTTGGCGTTGGTCTACTGTGATTTTGTGTGCTCGGTGTCCTGTATGCATCTTCAATTTGTATATCTGTTTCCTTTTTTATTTCTGGAAAGTTTTCTGTAATTATTTCATTCAGCAGGTTACTCATTCCCCTGGTTTGAATCTCTGTACCTTCCTCTATCCCGATGACTCGTAGATTTGGCTTTTTTATGTTATCCCATATCTCTTGGATGTTTTTCTCGTGATTTTTTACCAGCCTTTCTGAGTTGGCTAGACTCTTCAAGATGATATATTTTGTCTTCATTATCTGACGTTCTGGCTTCTACTTGCTCCATTCTGTTAGTGATACTCTCGATTGAGTTTTTAATTTGGTTTATCGTTTCCTTCATTTCTAGAATTATTGTTTGATTTTTTTTATAATCTCTATCTCCTGATAAAGATGCTTAACTTCTTCTTTTATCTGTTTATGTAATTCATTTTTAATGTGTTCTTTCACTGTTTGGATTTGTTGTCTCGTATCTTCTTTAAGGTTCCTTTCCATCTGTCTAAGGTATTCCTTGAGTTCTTTATGTGACCATTTTTCTGCTGACTCTAGGTCCTCCTGAATATTTAGGCTGTCCTTCATTGTTTGTAGTCCTTTTCTTCCTTGCTTTTTTATGCTGGTCATGTTACTTCTTGTTCTGTTTGATTGCTGAGTTACTGTTTACTCTTATAAATTTATTTGATGCTTGGGAGGAAGGATATTAGAAGGGCAGGGAAGAAGTCACTAAAGAGAATGAGAGTAGGCAGGTAGAATTCAAGGAAGGGGGAATAAGTAAATTGAAAACAAATGAAAAGACAAAAGAAACAAAAACAAACAAAAGTTAGAAAATAAAGAAAGAAAAGAATAAAATTTTTTTACAAAAATAATAATGATAATAAAAAATGAAAATGAAAATTTAAAAAAATAATAATAAAATAAAAAAATTAAAACCATTAAAAAAATTAAAGAACAACAACAAAAATTGAAAATGAAAGAAATAGGAAAAAAAGAAAAAGAGAAAAAAATGATAATAATAATAATAATAATAAATGTAGTCCAAGAGTTCGATTAACTTCTCTTCCAGTAGGTGGAGCTGTGCCCACTAGGTCAAGCTTCTCCCCTCAGTAGGTGGAAACCGATCGCTGTGCAGCAGCTCTTCCTCCCAGACTGGGCGGGTCTCCAATCCTGAGTGCCTAGGGCCTTCTTTTGTGGTTCCTCAATCCAGGCCATGCTCACCTGTGATGCTTACCACAATACTGGCTACACGCCAGGTCTGCTGTTCCTGGGAGCCCTGTTTTCATGAACACCTGGGCTCCCTCTCCCTATTTGCCTCCCTCAGACCCTATGTTTGTAGAGCTTGCAGCTGAGAACCCCCAGCGAATTTGCTTGCCCTCCGGTAGCCACGCCCCCGGTAGCTGGTGCAAGAGACCTCAGCTGTCAGTACTGGTGGGAGCGGTAGCCGGGAGTTTCGCGCCGCGAGTCCTGCACCACTCCTGATTCCCTCGGTCTGGCTATCGCGCTCACAGGAGAGCTGGGAGGGGCCCTTAAGGTTTCCCCCGCTGTGTGGAGGGAGATGACTAGGGGATTACACACCTGTCTCGCTGGTTTCAATGCAGTTATCTCCTCCGCCCGTGATGTCAGTTCTCTTCCAAGGTGGTATCCCATGCAAATGGTGACCGTTCGTTCCCTATGCCGGGTGACCAATGCAACGGGTGGGTCCTGACTATCTCTCCCAATCCCCGTTTCAGTCCTGTGGCCACTGCCTATGAAGGCTCAGTTGGCTTTTACCTCTAAGTTCAGAAGGGCCAACCAGTTATTTCAGCAGGATCATTAGTGCTGAGTCACGAGAAGCAGGCGAACTGAGCTTGAATGTAGCTGATCCGTGCTCAGTGTGTGTTTTCTGAGGGGCCCAGACCATACGCCCCAGATCCACATCAGCTCAGCATTGCCTAGTGATCCTGAGCAAACAGCCTTTAGATAATTTACAGCTCCCTATGCCCGCGCAGTTCAAGAGGTCAGAGACTTGATCTCTCCGTGCCTGCCGTCATGTTAGACCTCCTCAATGATATTCATGTTACCCTTACAGCTTCCTGGCATAAGCAAGATCTTGGGATTATACAAACTGCTGCTTCTGTTTCCACTCCAGTTTTCTAGAAATGAAACCCTGCTGCTGTCGCCTCCACCTCTGGGCCGCGCTCACGGGCACCCCGCTTGTCCACGACCTTAGCAGCGCCGCCGCAGCCTCCGCCGCTCCTCGGCCCGGTGCCCGGCTCCCAGGGCCCAAGCGGCTACTGCCACGGCTCTCCGGCCCCCTCCTCCTCCAGAGCACGGGTTCCCTCGCAGGGGGATGCCGAACGACCCCGGAGCAGGCTCTACCCGAAGGTGCCGCAGCAAACAGGCAACCGAGTCGCTTGAGGCCGTGGTCCAGCCTTCGGAGGACAGGGCTCAGCACGCAGCCCAGTTCCAGCCTCTAGATGCGGCTGCTGTACAATGTAGACAGAGCCATCAAGACAGCAAGCAGAAAGCAAATGGCGGCTCCCACGGAGTGGATTTTCGGCCCCGAAACCACAGCCCAGCCAACAATCCCAATCCACTAATTCTCCCTGTATAGAAAATATTAAAAAAAAAAAAAAAAGGGCTGGGCGCACTGAGCTTTCTTTGCCTCAAGTACTTACAATCCACTGCTGATTACACATTCAGCTTCTCTGCCGGGAGCGAAGTGAAAGAGGAAGCAGATGGGCGCAAAGCGCCCGCGGTTCTGAGCAGCAAAGCGTCCGGGAGCCAAGCGTCTCTTTTTCAATTTCTTTGTTCTTTCTGCTGCTTGGCAAAGTGGTCCGCTACAGATTAATGGTGAAAGGAGCTCTAACAAGCTGCGCGAAATCTCGATTAAAGCCGCTGCTCTGAGCACCACGCTCAGCATTTCAGCAACCCCCGTACGCAGCGGCCATCTTCCTGCTATAAACATCTTAACAGAGACAAATACAATCCCAACTGACTATTAACCTAAGCAAAAACTGTGTAGTTTTTTTCTTTTCTTTTTTTTTTTTACTGAAAAAATAATCTTTACGAGATATAATTCACATACTTCACAATTTAAGTTGTACAATTCAGCAATTTTTATGCTCTAATTTCTCCCCAGGATCCTATACCCTCCCTATTAGCCCTAAGTAACAATTAGCTTCATTTTTGTATATGTAGATTTTCCATCTCTAGGAATTTCTTCTTTTAATTATTTTTTGTTAATATATGATGGCAGAATGCATTACAATTCATATTATACATGTAGAGCACAAATTTTTCATATCTGATTGTATACAGAGATATGAATTCACACCAATTTGTGTCTTCATACATGTACTTTGGATAAGGATGTCCTTCACATTCCACCATCATTTCTAAACCCCTGTCCGCTCCCTTCCCCTCCAAACACTCTGCCCTGTCTAGAGTTAATCTATTCTTCCCATGCTCCCCTTCCCTACCCCACTATGAATCAGCCTCAGTATATCAGAGAAAACATTTAGCATTTGTTTTTTTGGGATTGGTTAATTTCACTTAGCATTATCTTCTCTAACTGTGTGAGGTGAATAGAGAGCCTATATCTTGGGGGGAAATTTTTACCCTTCACACATCAGATAGAGCACTCCTCTCTAAGGTATATAAAGAACTCAAAAAGCTAAACATGAAAAAAAAATAAATAACTTAATCAATAAATGGGCCAAGGAACTGAACAGACACTTCTCAGAAGATAATATACAATCAACAAATATATGAAAAAAATGCTCATTATTGCTAGCAATTAGAGAAATGCAAACCAAAACTACTCTAAGATTTCATCTCACCCCAGTCATAATGGCAGCTATTATGAAGACAAACAACAATAAGTGTTGTCAAGGATGTGGGGTAAAAGATATACTCATACACTGCTGGTGGGACTGCAAATTTGTGCAGCCAATATGGAAAGCAATATGGAGATTTCTTGGAAAATTGGAAATGGAACCACCATTTTACCCAGCTGTTCCTCTCCTGGGTCTATACCCAAAGGACTTAAAAACAGCATACTACAGGGACACAGCCACATCAATGTTTATAGCAGCACAATTCACAATAGCTAAACTGTGGAACCAACCTAGATGCCCTTCAAGAGATGAATGGATAAAAAAAAATGTGGCATATATACACAATGGAATATTACTCAGCAATAAGAGAAAAACTGTGTGTTAATGGAACTGGACTTTCAGCCTATTCTGCTATAGTGTTGCAGCAGACCCCAGCTGCCTGCCATTGCCTTCCTTCTAGATTCAAAAAATGAAATCCATGGATGAGGAAGAATGAGCATAAAAAAGTAGGATTTATTCAAATGAGGAAAGACAGAGCTTCTGCAGGGCAAATGGGGACCTGATAGGGGTTGCCATTTAAGTGCACTAGTCTTAGGTACTACAAGTTAATGCACAGAAGCATTGAGCAATATCTATGCTAATCAGGTCTTGGAAAAGTGTCCAGGCTATTGGTTCAGCCTCTGACTTCTAAACGACTATCCCCTCTTAGCCTTTGAGTTTCCACTTTCCTGTAACTTCCATTTGAGTCTGTCCCCTTGAGTGGGGACACCACTCAAGGATAAAGTCTTGGCTGCAAAGTTTGGAGTATTTCTGATTATTTTCATGGAGTCACCTTTACATTTGGAAAAAAAAAGTCTCAATTGTGGTGCATTACTCTGAATGCCTGACCATTTTACTATCTATCATCTTACTCTTTAATAACTTTTAAAGATCTTTTTATTTTTATCTTACCTACAAATTTAACTTATTTGCCAAATATTTAAGTCATATGAGTTAAGACCTTTGAATTTGTGTTATCCTTAAATTTAGGAGAGCTTATTTATTTATAAGCCAATTTTGTACCAGGTGAACAAAATATACAATACATAAAAATAGAAAATAAGATGTTTTAGCTTTAGTTTAGAATGATCATTTGACAGTTTTTTTTAACTTGTCTATTCCTATGATTACTATAGTCCTAAGCAATCCAAGATCTTAAATATGCATTTCAAAGTTATAACTTGGTTAAAACAGCAGAAAATTTGTATCTCAAAAGGCACAAAGCTAAATATCATTAAGAGGGTCAAGGCAAAGGCCCAATGGAATCAAAAGTTTACCAGGTGAGGCTTGTTAATTTGTTAATGCAGGACTATTAATATCATTACCTGTTTTAAGAACAATCAACCAAGTCACCCTTAAAATGGAAATTTCTTTGTAAAGCTTTAGGATTAAACAAACAAAAAAACATGTCTTAGAGAACTATCTAGTTGGTAAATCCTTCTGACCTAACTTGTTTTATAATCAGAGATATAGCCCTTCAAAGAGTTGGGCAGAGGGCACTTTCTCTGCACACCCAACCTGGACAGCTTATTTAAGTTTTCCAAAGCTTTTTTTTTTCCCCCTAACTTTAATTTACCACAGGCTTCAATCGTTTTAGAAATAGCTTGCTTTTATTTTTACATTTCCCACTGTATCAGAATTTAGAATGGCTGTTCCAAAAGGTGTATATAATTTTTATTTAGTATATTTTATTGCTCAAGGACTCTAAATCAGTACTCAGGAAAACCAAATTAGGAATATTAAATATTCTACATTTTTTAAGTACTTGCAAGTTGAGGTCTGGTAATCATCAAACCTAAAACTAGTTAGAGTACCAGATGAGGTTTTTCTCCAAACATATTCTCCTCCCTTGAATCTATTTCCCATTTTAGTGGAGCTGCCCTTTCTCCTGATATTATAGCATGCTGAGCTGACAGACTTGAGTTTGGGACTAAAGGGGGCAGGCAAAGTTACAATGATCAGGAGAAAGAAATAAAAACCAACAACACAAATCTACACAATGGAGTGGCAGAGAGAAAAAAAAAATGCTAGCAAACAACATTCTGACAAGGGTTCTGACAAAGACTATCCAAAATAACCAGCTCAGAATAAACCAAAAATCATCAACCATTTCCAGGAGAGACTCATTGCCAGTCATTAGAATGGATTTTTTTTTATTTTTGTTTTGCTTTTATCAAGTCAGTCATCATAAACAGACTAACACCCAAATTAACAGATGACAGAACACATAAAACAATAACATGAAACCAAAGTGCACTTTCAGGTACATAGGCCATGCTGAATCTTTTTTCTAGTCATAATTTTATAGTTTTAAATACAGACAGTCAAAAATTCTCCCTAGGGGCAATGACTGGCACAGAACTAGCACTTTCCATTCTTTTTTTTTTTTTCCTTTTTTTTTTTTTAAGAGAGAGTGAGAGAGGAGAGAGAGAGAGAATTTTTAATATTTATTTTTTAGTTCTCGGTGGACACAACATCTTTGTTGGTATGTGGTGCTGAGGATCGAACCCGTGTCGCGCTACCGCTTGAGCCACATCCCCAGCCGGCACTTTCTATTCTTTTTTTTGTTGTTGTTGTTCTTTTTTTTTTTTTTTTTGGTTGTTCACAACATTACAAAGCTCTTGACATATCATATTTCATACATTAGATTGAAGTGGGTTATGAACTCCCAATTTTACCCCAAATGCAGATTGCAGAATCACATCGGTTACACATCCACAGTTTTACATAATGCCCTATTAGTAATTGTTGTATTCTGCTACCTTTCCTATCCCCTACTATCCCCCCTCCCCTCCCCTCCCATCTTCTCTCTCTACCCCATCTACTGTAATTCATTTCTCTCCTTGTTTATTTTCCCATTCCCCTCACAACCTCTTATATGTAAATTTGTATAGCAATGAGGGTCTCCCTTCATTTCCATGCAATTTCCCTTTTCTCTCCCTTTCCCTCCCATCTCATGTCTCTGTTTAATGTTAATCTTTTCTTCCTGCTCTTCCTCCCTGCTCTGTTCATAGTTGCTCTCATTATATCAAAGAAGACATTTGGTATTTGTTTTTTAGGGATTGGCTAGCTTCACGCACTTTCCATTCTTAATGCAAATCACGACAGAGATCTCACCAAACCAGCCTCGTTTCTCTGGGTACCTGACATCCATCCCTTCCCTGTTAATTGGCACCACAAAATCACAGAATCCAAACTTCCCCGTCAGACAAATGGCAAAAGCCCAAGTTGGTTCAAAAGAACTCTAACTGGCTCAAAAGAGCCCCTTCTGCCCAAAATGGTACAAAAGAACTCAAATTGGCTTAAATGAGTACCAAACTAGGAAAAGGAAGGGGCAGGCCCAACATGCCCTCAGGAACAGCTCACCAGGGGTCAGACTTCAGGGCCCAAGGAGTCCAAAAGTGCATTTCTCAGCTCCCCAATAATTCTGAAAAGCAGCTGGTACCATCCTGGAGGAAAAAGAAAGGGAGAGACCCCAAAATGAATGTACACAGGTCCCTGCTTTTTGGCCCTCTTCGTTTTAGGGTCAGCTAGCTGCCAGTTGCTAATGTCCAAATGCCTTGCTTTCTCCTGCTCCACACCAAAGCTGTACCTGAAATCCTAGGTCAGAGAAGCCTGATTTGGGGATTGGGTAAATCAGGTCCAACCAAAAAGGTAATTAGTAAAAAGCAGAAAAGGTTGGGGGCACATGGCCAGACCTCATTTATTGGATACCCAAAGAGAGGTCTCTGGCCTAGGATTCCAATAACGTAACAAAAAACCACTCCACCTCAGTTGGGGGAAACCCAGCCCATAAACCAGCCTCTTTCTGAGTCAGATACCTTCTTCAACTGGGAGAACCAGTGAAGCCAGCAGAAGGGACTTTCAAAAGTCAAAACAGAGGCAGAGCGCTGAAGCACTGTCATTTGAAGAACCCTGATTCACTGTAATTGATATTATGACTTTAAACCCCAACAGATTTTCCTCATATATTAATGTCAAATTGCCAACGTGATGAATCCAGCGTAGGCACACTGAGCCATGACGCAAGGAAAAAAAAAATATGAAATCTACCCAGACGCTCTACAAATGGGAACTTTCCAACGTCACACAACCAGCGCAGGCGCACTGAGCCCTGGCACAAAAACTGTTGTTTGCTCCCAAAATGTAATTGGTGAGCAGGGAGATTCCCAGACCAAACTTGAAAACCTGCCAGGTTGAAAACTCCTGGTGGTTTCCTCTCTTGAAGGTGATCTGCTCCAAATGGAATATACTTTCTGTCACACTAAATAAACTGTTCTTAATAAGTCTCTTGACCAAAATCTTTCTCTCAACAAGACGAAAAGTGAGGAGTGATCTCACCCAGTAACAGTTGTAGATTTTGCAAATAATTTAACCAAATTTGTCATTTCTCTGTTATTCTAGTCACAGTGTTAGGATACAGAACCATAAAGAAAATCTAAGAATGCTTGCTCAGTTTATCTCTAGGACTCAAAAGGAAATGTTAAGGGACGATCTAATCCACTCCCCAGTAGACTAGTTTTGTCAAAGTGTTGGGTTGCAACAACATAATCTAACTGTACAACAGTAATCTGAAATGGAAACAAGGAACCTTAACAATAGTCATAGAGATTGAAAACTCTGGGGTTCCCAAGGGTGCCCTTACTACAAATGTGGCTTTGTTTCATTGCCCTTTAAAAAGCCACTCAAACATCACTCCTTGATACTGAGCCTAGTTAGGCATATAAATAATTATGTATTATGAGCCATTAAGCATCAGAACGAAGTCAGCCAGGGAGACTGAGTGCATTCATTATTGTGAGTGTCCAGGGAGTCACCAAAGTGGATTTCAAGGGAGAAAACACAGAGCTGCTGCTTTCAAAACTAAAATAGGAATATTTCAAGATATTAGAAAATAATACATCAGTGAACTTCCGAATGCTAAGATAATTCTAAATCTTTTGAATACTGATTGGAGAGCAACTTAATGGAAGCATTTACATGGAAATGTTGAAACATAGATATGTCATCATGTATTACTTCTGTATTAAACTAAAGCTATCCGTTTGCATCTCCTTTTGCAAGTGGACACATTCCTAATGCAAGGAAGAACCACCAAATTGACCTTGGACTTTGCCTGTATGTCTTTGATTAAATGAATTTTTAATAATTTGGTCATTTCTCTTCTTTGGTTTCATTTCTAACCAAAGAAATACAAATCCTGAAAAGGTTAATGTTAGCTCATTCTGGCTCTTAATATAATTCTCTGCTAACATTTCCGTTTTCGGAAAGTTGCTATGTCATATTCCTCATATATTAATAGCAATGTGCTGTTATGACACATGTATGCATGAGACATGTATAACAGCAATATATAGACATAAAGATAGAGATAAAAATAAAGATGAAAATACATAAGTTTCTCCTGCAAAGATGGAACAGCATTGAAAGTCTTTATCTAGTCCCTACATTAAGACTCAATCATGAGACAAACTATTGTTCTCTGACAATAGGCATCTTAACATCTTGTGAGACAGAATTCTAGCATTGTCAGAATGAGTTGGTTGATTTTGATTATAATAATATAGAGCCATCAGAGGCTATTTTGGTGTTTAAAAAAACTTGAATGTTAAATAGACTATTGATAATTCATTTCCCTACCATAACTTCTTAAGGTGCTGATTCAGTGAACTAAAACCCTTTTGACAAGGTGGAATTAAGTGTACCTACAGAATAGAAGTCACACATATTAGGACTTATATTCTAATGAACAACTTTCCAGTGGGCATTATTAGGGAAGAGCAATAGTTAACATAAAAAAAAAGTACACAGGAAAAATTTTTTTAATCATAGATTTAGAAAAAATAAAGTTGAAAAGAACTGTGAAACAAATAGAACTTAACATGTATTGATTCTCTGCAATGTTCTTGGTATTAAAAGCTTTCACACCAGATATTTAGGTTGTCTCATATAATTTTCACATCTTCATACCACAGAAACATGCATCTCATTTTTTCCCATTTTTCAAATACAGATAGTTTGAGGTCGTTGTGACTACTCCAAGCAACTTCATGCTAATGCTAATATTCTCCTCAATGATAGGTGTTATACAAGGTTTTGGAATAATATGCTGCAGGGCCTAACCTTGGACCCACATGGAGGAATGCTTATCTTGTTTGTTGTGCAACAGGAAAGTCCTAACATAGAACGGTATGTTTGGGGGACAAAGTGCTGTCAGAATACTGACAAGCACAATTTCCTTGGTCCTTTGACAAGAAGTTATTCCCCTGTTGGTGTAGGGTCGGGCTATGCAGCAGTTTCTGGACTCTTGGTATCATGACTTCCATAAGATGATATGTATGTGTTACCCCTGGCCTATCATGACTGTTACATGTAAATAGGTACATACCCACTATAAAAACTATTCCTGCTGTTCAATAAAGCAGACACTGTTCCCTGAAACCATCTCCAGAGGGATTTCTCTACACTCTCAAGCTCCCCACAGTCAATGCTGGAAGGATAAGCCCACCCAGCAAGAATAGAGTTGAAATTTCTGGAAATCCTCTCATTCATACTCTCCCCTGCCCCGCTCCCCACACCCTACCCTGTCCCTCTGAGTATGTCTTCCATAACACACACACACACACACACACACACACACACACACACACACCTTCATCACTCCTTCCCTTCCTCCTTTCCTCTCAATAGACAATAGAGCAGGTAGAGACAGTAGTGTATTACAGTTATTCTTTTACTTACTTTTCAGAAATAAAAATAGACTAAGTTCCAAAGATCTATAAAGAGAAGAAAACTTCTACTACTCATATTTCAAAAGATGTAAAGCATAGATAGCTCCAGGCCTAAATCCACAGTCTCCTAACACCAGAGTTAATCAAAAGATTTATAAGCTTTAAATAAGATCATAAAAAATAAATAATGGCAGTCAGAAATATACCTACCAAATGTATTTTTGATTCTAAGTAACTTGTTATTTGGTCAGAAAAAGAGCAAAGAAAGAGTCCTCTGTTTCTATTGAAGGGATTGGAAAAAATTAGTAAAAAAGAATAGTAAAAAAAAATTAGAAAAGAATAGTAAAAAATAAAAATTTGCCTTTCTGCTAATGTGAAAGTTGAGAGGCTCCATCTTCATTAAGGAAGGTTTCATTAGGAATTGTGCAGGTTATTCTTTCTCAAGATTTTGACTTTCTCAATTACTCCTT